>NC_133619.1:390978407-391340907 GCF_048593235.1 Sminthopsis crassicaudata | reverse complement strand
TGGCCTCCATGTTCCAGGCTCTGTGCTACAGGTTTACCTACTTAAATCAAACCCAGAAAGTTTCAACTGGCACCATACAACTGATAAACTGTAAGTTGTAATGGATACCTGGTCTCACCTCAGGGTAATGCTAAATGAATTTATATGAATTGATCTTGCTTTAAGGAATAACACATATTGATGAGACTTGGACACAGCTTATGCTAAGTAAACTCTTGTCTGAGGTTGTTGGTCTGAGGTTTATCCTGTCCTTGCTCTATGAAGGAAAAATATAGAACTCTCACAATAGCCAGGTGTCTATTTCCTATATCTTCTTTTCTTTTTCAAAATTCTAGTTTTCAATTATAAAAAGATATAAAAACCCTGCCTGTATAACCTCTCCCTCCCTCCAAAAAACTTTTGGTTTCCTGCTCATAATTCCATTGTTATTAGAGATCCAGGTTTGTTCCAGAGGAATAAATCATCCCCAAATTAATCTTTTGAAAAAGGTTGCATTATATTGAAACACTGTTGGAAGAATCTATAAATTGGTCCAGCCATTACAGAAATTAATTTGCAGCCAAAGTTCTTAAACTTTGTATGCCTTTTGATTCAGGAATTCCACTATTTGGCCTATAACCCAAATAGATTAAAGGAAAAAAATAGACACACATATACACGTATATAGTAGTGAATTTTACAGTAGCAAAGACCAAGAAACTAAGAAATTGCGCGCCCATTGTAGAACTGCTGAATCAATTACTATATATGAATGCAATGAAATATAATTATTTTGTAAAAAAAGAATAAAAGCAAGTGACCTGAGACCTGGAGAGTCTTGTATGCATTGATATAAAGTGGAGATGAAATGTATACTTTATAAGACCTATTTATACTATAACAATAACATTGTAAAGATCTTTTATCAAAAAATTGACCAAATACAACCAACAAAGCATGCTACTCATGTCCTGACAAAGAAGTCATGAACTGAAAATGTAGAATGAAACAAATTTTCTGACATGATCAATGTGGGAATTTGTTTTTCTTGATTGCATATTTGTTACAAGAATTTTGCTTTTATATTTTCCCCAGATAGGAAGGAAAATATTTTCCAATTGAAAAAAAAAAGCTTATTTTAGAGTGAATAGCAGCCATAAGATTTAATAAGTTTCAACAAACTCTCCATAATTCCATATTCCATAGTTATACCTCAAGAAAACAATATACTTCATTGGACATCTCACAAGTTCTTTATGCCTTATCATAATTTCCAGTAGAAACTTACCTCTCTCTTCTGGATCAAATAAAAGAATATCTGTAAAACACTTAGCACAGTGCCTGGCATAGAGTAGGCTTATTTCCACCCTCCCAATAATATATCTTCACACTTATCATTCCAGAACATAAGATGCTATTTCTTCCTCAGAAATTTCTAAGCCCCATACTTATTCTTTAAATCCAATTGGTCAGTTTCTTCTTCCATTTTTCTTTTGTGAAAGGTTCTCATACTCAATAGCTTACTGACTAGTTTTGATTATTCTACACCTCCACAAAAAATTTTTATTCCTGATTTCTTACAACCTAAGAACTCTTTATCATCTTTCATAAGCCAAATAATAAAGAAGTGAACTTCAGAGTCCTCTCATAGTCTTCTCAAGCAAGATCAAGTTGTATTTAATAAACATATAGTTGGTCAGTACTGCTAGCAGGAAGACAACCATAGCATAATCCATCACTGGCCTGGATCACTTATCTTGGTTTACATAAAACCTTGTAGGAAAGAGTTAATATTCTCAAATTAAACCACATTCCTTTATGATTCTTCCTGGAAATTAGCCTTGATAAGTGTTGAGGCAGTTTTACCCACTTATCACATTGTTAGCTGCTGCCTATTTACAGTTGCACGACAACACTCAGATTCGTCCTTGTAGGCCTTCCCCAGAGTCTAGTATGTGCTATAACTTTTGCATTTTTTTTTTGGCTCTAAGTAGTTATCAGTCATTTTAAATAATGATAATTGTAGTGAGATTTGCATCTTGCAGGAATGTCTGCAGGTTTCTAGGGAAAGATGACTCAGGAAAAGAACATAAAATGTTGCCAACTCCAACTTTCTCCACATGGCCAGCAGAAGGGAACAAGCAGCTGTCTACTTTCATAGCAGGCAGACAGTCTACTGTGTTGTAGTTTGTAGAGCATAGCAAACCATATCCAGTAATGGTACTGAGAAGACCATGGCTTTTCCTTAAAAAACAAAAACAAAAATCTGATTCCGTTCATCTTGTAGCCCAATCTAGAATCAGGACAATCAATGCAAGTCAGACATTACCCGCATCCCCAAAACACACATACTCCTTTTGCCCTGACCGTCTGTGTGTGTGTGTGTGTGTGTGTGTGTGTGTGTGTGTGTGTGTGCACGCACACAAGGGATATGGAGACATAGAGTTTTCAATGTAGAGTTATTTTACCTATCATTTGTCCTTCTCCTTGACTTTTCTAACTTCTCAGTCCTCTACCTGGCTTCTTGTGTATTTTCTTATAGAAATTATAATTTGTAGTTACTGAAAATTCTTAGACTCTCAGGTAAAGAGATTAGTTATCCCATTTAGTTTAGTTTTTTTCCAGTCAAAAAAACGAATATAATTTTAAAACTTAGTGTTTTTGTTCATATGGATAGTTTAATTATTATGACTTTCACAAGTTTTGAGAATTTTAATTACCTATGTCAGAACTTGCATTTAAGGGTACCCAACGGGTTGTTTTATATTTGTTCAATCTGATGTTCAAATGGATATTCTGAACTAAGCTGCTGTTTTGGACATAATTTTTTGGGAAACCTATTTAAACTGATCTACAAGCAATATAATTTTGGATCTTTTCTTAAGAATAATGACATTTACAAAGGATATGAATAGACAATTCTCAGATGAAGAAATTGAAACTATTTCTAGCTATATGAAAAGATGCCCCAAGTCATTTTTAATCAGAGAAATGCAAATTAAGACAACTCTAAGATACTACTACACACCTGTCAGATTAGCTAGAATGACAGGAAAAGATAATGCAAAATGTTGGAGGGAATGTGGGAAAACAAGGACGCTGATACATTGTCGGTGGAATTGTGAATACATCCAGCCATTCTGGAGAATGATTTGGAACTATGCTCAAAAAGTTATCAAACTGTGCATACCCTTTGATCCAGCAGTGTTACTACTGGGCTTATATCCCAAGGAAATACTAAAGAAGGGAAAGGGACCTGTATGTGCAAGAATGTTTGTGGCAACCCTCTTTGTAGTGGCCAGAAACTGGAAAGTGAGTGGATGCCCCTCAATTGGAGAATGGCTGAATAAATAGTGGTATATGAATATTATGGAATATTATTGTTCTGTAAGAAATGACCAGCAGGATGATTTCAGAAAAGCCTGGAGAAACTTACATGAACTGATGATGCTGAGTGAAATGATCAGGACCAGGAGATCATTATATACTTCAACAACACTACTATATGATGATCAATTTTAATGGATGTGGCCATCTTCAACAATGAGATGGAACCAAATCAGTTCCAATAGAGCAGTAATGAACTGAACCAGTTACACCCAGCAAAAGAACTCAGGGAAATGAGTGTGAACCACTACATAGAATTCCCAATACCCCTATTTTTGTCTGCCTGCATTTTTGATTTCCTTCACAGCCTAATTGTACACTATTTCAAAGTCTGATTCTTTTTGTACAGCAAAATAACTGTTTGAACATGTGTACATATATTGTATTTAATTTATACTTTAACATATGTAACATGTATTGGTCAACCTGCCATCTGGGGAAGGGGGGTGGCAGGAAGGAGGGGAAAAATTAGAACAAAAGGTTTGGCAATTGTCAGTGTTGTAAAATTACTCATGCATATATCTTGTAAATAAAAAGCTATAATAAAAAATAACATTTAATTAGCACCTATTGAGTGTAAAGATTAGACTAGCTATTCTGAAAGTTTGCAAATAAATTATCAGAGATGGTGTTCACTTCTTAAAGAGCTAAGAAAACCTTTTAAAATTATATCTATATGGTCATATATATATAATACAAGTTAGATATATAAACATATATATATATATAAAACTTATTACTTATATATTATATAATATAGATTATAGTATATTATTATATATAATAGTATATATAGTACATATATATATATATACATATATATATATAACTTATTATAATTACTTCACCTCTCTGAGTCTCAGTTTCTTTATCTGTAAAATGAGCACGTTGGACTAATAGTAAGAGTTTCTTAACCTGGCTCTATTAACTGGGTTTTTTTTATTTTAATTTTGATAACTGTATTTCATTATGTTTGGTTTTCCTTTGTGAGTCTATATAAACAGAATTCCAAGAATAGTTTGTAGGATTCCTCATTCTAATTAAAAGTTCTGTGGTACACAAAAGGTTAGGAACTCTTAGATTACAAAAATCTTCAAAGTCCTTTTTGACTCTTAATCTTTGCACAGTAATTCAAGGGAGAATATCTTCTTAAAACTGGTCTGATCTATTATGCAACAGTGAATGAGGTAATGTCGTTGAACAAATGGTTTGAAGAGAACAAGAATAAAAGAGGAGTTTCTGAAAACATTGTCTACAGTTTTTCTTTTTAAAGTAATTATTATTACCTAGACACAAATTAATTGGATTTGATCATCTTATAGATTCTGGTCTTTAAAAACTCTGGCATATTTTTGCCATTGGTCTGATAAAAAACCTCTGGTGGCCTTATGACTACCTCTCATTTCTCCCAATTCTCTTCTTTGTCTTTATTGTTTACATCTAATGAAGGGATTTGCATTATAAAAAATTTACTAACCAAGAACCAAGAAGGAACAACACTCAGTGTGACAGTAAAACATGTTAACTTGACCAAAAATAAATTTTTTTAGCCTCTTAAACCATCTTCAAATATATATTTGCTTCATGGTACTAGATGTAGACCTTCAGAAAGATACCCCTGAACCAAGATGGCAGAATAGAAAGAAGTTCAGCAAGCTCTCTTCAATGTCCCCATCATATCCCAAGACTCTTCCATACATATATTTTAAATTATCAGGCAGAATCTTGATTAGGAAACCCCATAAAATGACAGTGAGTCATTTTTCCATCCTAGTTCAGCACAGGGACATGAGATCTGTGGACACTAGGGACAGATTCTGTTCAGGAACACACCCAATGAAGCGTTCTTTGGGACTGAAAGAAGATCAAGGCTATACCCAAAGGCAAAATAAGGATCCAGAGCCATGTAAAGGAATTGGAAAAGAAATGATAACTATGGGGAAAATTTGCTGGAAGAAGTAACAGCTTGGAAGAAGCAGCATAAAATCTTGCCCACACAATAAAATCTGTAAAAATCAGGATAGACAAAATAGAAGCTAATGATTTTATTAGACAACAAGTAATATTAAAGCAAAGTGAATATGCAGAAAAAAAGAAAGTTTCTCAAAGGAAAAATATCTGACTAAAAAACAGATCAAGGAAAGAAAATGTAAATATCACTGAACCAAAAAAAGATCCTAGGCAGTTTATATAAAAAATTCACAAAAGAAAACTGCTCAGATCTTTTAAAATCAGAGAATAAAATGGAAAGAGTCTGCCAGTCACAAACTCAAAAAAAATTCAAAATTCCCAGAAATCCAAATCCAGAATTTCTTTGTAAAAGAGGGAAATTAATAAGCATTTTTATAGTGACTGTTACATGCCGAGCATTTTACTAGTACTATATATTTTTACAAATATTATTTTATTTAACTCTCTAATAAGTGCTATTATTATTATATTTATTTCACATATACTGAAACTGAAGCAAATGGAACTTAAGTTGTTATGGGCCAGAACTCTGAAACAAGGATTCTTACAAGGTGCTAACTCAGTGGAATTGATAAAGACAATGATTATCTAGTTTAGCATAGTACTTAATAGTTCTCTAATTCAGTACATATATTTAGTACTTAATATAGTTCTACAAGATTCACATCTATGATAATGTAATTATAAGAGAGCATCTAAAGCTATGATAAACTCAGCCAGAGTCAGAGCCAGAGACAAACTCAGAAGGGTCAGAAGGGACCCAGAGATACGTTCATTCCACCTTCCCTCAGGCTCTTGGTGACTCTCCTAGGGGAGTGAGAGGCTCAGAGATAGAGCCAGAGAAGACAAGAGGACTGGAGGTGGGAGCTCAAGCTCTTAGAGTCAAGAGACATTCATTACATCTTCATCAGCCTTGTTGGTGGTTGGCCTGACCTCCTGCACTTCTCCACTGAAACCAAGCTTCTGGAAGCCCTCTAAGAAAGCTAGCTGAAGCCTCAGGCAAGGAAACTAGATTATAAAGGAGATAATAAAGGATTTGGACTTTAACACCTGGCTATTCTCTTGGTGATTACTGAACTGAAAGGAAGGCTGCTCCAAGACCTCCAGAAAACCACTAAGAACACTATATTAAGTGACTTGCTGAGAGTCACACAGTAAATGTCTAAGATTGGATTTTTGTCCAGATTTGCTCATGGAGGATTTTGTACCAGCCCAAGCATTGATCTTGGGTGAGGAGTGAAGAGGTGGGACTCAGGAGGGTAGTCAAGTAGGGAGTCCATTTATTCAAAGAAATCTTTAGTCTTATATAACTTATGCTTATGTAACACACTATATAACTATAGGGCATGTGCTAACTATAGGGTATTGTACACGCACAATCACATATACAACTTGCTTTTAGGTGTAGATGTTTCCTTGTTACATCAACATAACTCTGCTTCAAGTACAACACAGGTTGTCATGCCTCCTGACTTCTCAGGAAGGCCGAGGTGCCCTTAGTTGGAAATGGGGAGCCAAACCAGACATGTCAGCGGTTCTTTACTAAACTAAAGGGTTTAATGTCTCACCAGATATCCCCACTACCTGTGGCCCTCAACAGATTTTTAATTCATATCTTCTAACTCTAGGCCGAGCCTTCTATCCAGACAACATTAAAGTACCAAGTAGTCAGGCTCACATATAACTTAGCAGCTTCCCCAATAAAGGAACAGAGAGCTTGGAATACAATATCAAGAAAACAAAGGATTATGGGCTTACTACCAAGAATGACTTCCCTAGCAAAATGAAAATGTAATCCTACAAGGAAAAATGAATTTTTAATGAAATAAATATTTTTAAGCATTCCTGTGAAAAGATATAAAAAAGGCAAATGACTGAAGTGACTAAAAAAGGATAAATTGTTTGCATTGTAATATAGGGAGGTGATTCATGTGTCTAATCTGAAACCTATTATCATCAGAGGTCATAGAAGAAATTTAATTCCTGGGGGAAAACGTGGAAAAATAATGGAAGGGGAGGAGAATACAAACATATGATATATATATAGATAGATATATACATATATCTATCTATCTATCTATCTATCTATCTATCTATCTATCTATATATAT
Organism: Sminthopsis crassicaudata; assembly: GCF_048593235.1. Classification (NCBI taxonomy): domain Eukaryota; kingdom Metazoa; phylum Chordata; class Mammalia; order Dasyuromorphia; family Dasyuridae; genus Sminthopsis; species Sminthopsis crassicaudata. The sequence continues at coordinate 391,333,459 of NC_133619.1, read as the reverse complement.
ATATATATATATATATATAGAGAGAGAGAGAGAGAGAGAGAGAGTAGAGAGAAAAGGAAGGTTTTAGACAATTATCTCACATCATCATATTTGTAAGCATTAGTCTTATACAAACAAGGAAGACAGGAGGAATGGTTGCATTTGAACTCATTCTCCTATGAACTTGTCAAAAGAAGAAAGAATACACACATATAAGGTTTGGATTCAGAAATATATTGTGCTCAACAAGAAATATAAGGAAAGGGGGAAAGATAAAAGGGAGAGTAGAAGGAGAATAGATCAAAGGAAAGATTAGGTTTATATAAAACAAATTCTTACTTGTATAAGATATGTATAGCTTCTCCTATAGTGCAAAGAATTGGAAACAGGATAGTCATCAATTAGGGAATGACTGAACAAGTTATCATATATAAATGTGATGAATTGTTACTGTACTATAAAATATAATGAAAGGGATAGTTTGAGAGAAGCCTTAAAAGATACATATGAACTGATGCAGAGTAAAATGTGAAGAATCAGGAAAATAATCTAAAAAGAAAACAATTCTGTAGAGTCAAACAACTTTGAAAAGCTTAGGAATTCTGATCAATGTAATGATCAACCACTATTCCAGATAACTAATGATGGATAGTGCTGCTCACTTCTTGTTAGGGAAATGACTCAGAATGCAACATGACTCCTTTTTTTTTTTTTTTTTTTTTTTTTTTTTTTTTTGACATGGTCAGTGTAGAAATTTATTTTGTTTTACTATTGATGTTTGTAACAGGATTTTTGTTTTTCTTTCTTATTTGGAGAATAAATGTGATTAAACATCAGCAGAACATACCCATTAGCAGATATTAGAATATAGTGATTCTCTCTAAGGATGAAACCTCTTAACAAAAGATAGTTTCTATGCCCATTAACTTTTTTCAATAGTATTTTTTAATTCAATTACATATAAAGACAATTTTTAGTATTCATTTTTACAAGATTTTGAGTTCTAAATTTTTCTCTCTCCTCTCCCCTCTTCCTAAAGCGGCAGGCAATTTGATTTTTGTGTGCCATCATGTAAAACACATTTTCATATTAGTCACAGTTGTGAAAGAAGAAACAGATCAAAACAAAAAAAAGTAAGTGAAAAAAGTATACTAAATTCAGTTTTTCAGTTTTCTATCTAGATGTAGATAGCCTTTTCCTTCATGACTTTGTACTTATCTTGTATCATTGCATTGCTGAGAAGAGCTGAATCACTCATAGTTGATGATCATTACACAATGTTGCTGATACTATCCACAATGTTTTCCTACTTCTACTCATTTCACTTTGCATCATGTTATACAAGTCTTTTCTTCTTCTTCTTTCTTCTTTTTTTGCTGAGGCATTTGGGGTTAAGCGACATGCTCAGAATCACACAGCTAGGAAGTGTTTGAATTCAAGTCTTCCTGACTTCAGGGCTGATGCTTTATCTAACTAGCTGCCCCAACTTATACAAGTCTTTTCAGTTTTTTTTTTCTGAAATCTTCCTGTTAATAATATTTTATTGCACAATAGTATTCCATCACATCCTCATATTCCACATAAATTACAGTTTAGCCATTCCCCAATTATAGTCTACCCATATTTTTGAAATATTTGATATTCATGTCTCTTGGATTGTTTTATTAAAAGTCATTTGGATTGTTAAATTCAAATAAGAGAAAAGCTGCAAATGGAAAGGGGAACAATTTATGTGGAAGCTTTGAGAAAGCAGCAATGGGGAAATATGAGGATAAGAAGCCTGAAGGAAATAAGCAAGCTTGAATTGAAGAAATATGAGTATGTGACCAGGGATTTTCTTTTTGAAATGGTGACCAAAAATATCAAATAAGTTCAAGGGCCAACTTACATGATTAATTGAATAGACAGTCATAGAAACTATGGAGTATAAATTTGATGCTGTCTCATCCTCCATAATAAATCTAATTTCTGTGGCTCTGTGGACCATTAAAAAAAAGTCATAGTGAAGAAGAAACAGAGACAAAGGTACAGAGGAGAAAGGAAATGGGGCAAAGAGGGAGTTTTGAGGAGGGCAGCTAATAGAACTCAAGTTTATTATGTTCTTTGAACCTTTGAAAGTTAAGAATTAGACTTGACACTTCTGGTTATAGGATGTCCTAAATTATCACATATATTTTACACAAGTTTACATTGGCTGTTTGCCTATAATAATATGTATTTTGTAAGGTGGATCTATTGTCTATACAATGTTTGCTGAAATATTTCAAAATGAAATTACAAATTATTCTAACTTTTTTTTTGGTTGTATGTGACCTATTTTGAAATGATTGAACTGCCTTAAAACACTCATGTTAATAATAAAGAGAAATTTTGGAGAGAAAATTAAAAAAGGTAACAATGCTATTTTCCTCAGAATGCAATTCATGTTAAATTACTGATGTCTTAAGAAAACTGAATAAGATTTTTTCAATACATTCAGTACCATACACACATTCTATTTTAGTTTCTAATTGGTATTCAGATGTGCAGAGGAATACATGAAATTAAATGCTAATGCTGTTTCATTTGTGATTTAACATGAAATACATCATAGTACTAACTAGTGCTATGTGCTGCCTTACCCTGCCTATGTATATCAGATGTTTCATGTTAAATCTTTTTTTCTTTTCTTTCTTTTTTTTTCTGGAACAGTATTTTCACACAGTTCCTTTAGGAAGACTATATTTCTAAAGGTATGACTTGATTTAAGGATTTAATTAAAACATTTGTGCACATTAGTTTTAAAAAATCAAATATATTATTAAATATTAGATCTCTACATTCCCTTTTGCCAAAAACAAAAACAATAAAGAAAACTGAGCAAGAACAACAACAACAACAAATCTACAACCAGGAATATTCAACAATATTGAAGGTAGAGTTTTGGTTAAGTAATCCATCTGTAAAAAATATATATATAGTTCTTAAGACCTAGCATATATTTTGTTTCATCTAATTGTTACTACTATTTCTATACTCAATTATGAACCTCCCTGGAAGGAATTTTACAAATATTGCACACCATTTCATAATACTTCATCTGTACTTCCATTATTAAGTATTTTTTTTTTATGTTAAATCTTCAAAGTTAATGTGTTAGGAAGTAACTAACTACTTTAGTTAGTTAGAATTCTCTTCCTTGAAGAAAATTACTATAATGGTTACTTTTGCTAAAATGCAATTACTGTCACAGTAACAATCAATCATATTTTTATATAAGAAACTTTAGCAACTTTTGAATGCATTAACTAATTCAAAAGGCTCAATGTGAAATTAGACTAGATACTGAGGTGAGATAATTTTTTTTTTTTTTTTTTGTCTCTTAAAAATTTGGTGAAAATACCAGACAGTCTGTCTTGTAACCCAGTTTTAGTACCTTACATAAGATCACTGGAAAAGTTGCAATGAAGTAGTTGACAAGCTTTTTCAAACAGTTTCCAACTGTTCTATATGTAAAACAGCTGTAATGTTTTGGGGTGACTACTGCATAATACTAACCAACATCATTTTTAGCTTCTTTTGGATTTTCAATAGAACTCAAAAATATGCCTTTTCAAAATGCTTAAAGTCATTAAACTTTAATTATGAAAAATAATGAGCACATTTTTTTAAAAGCTGAATTAAGAAAAAAAGTAGTTTTTGTATTTTAATAAAGAGATCATTAGCTTAGCTCGGTTCTCAAGATATTGTACATTCATACATATTATATTAGTTATCTTCCCTTCTACCAAATTTTTACAATATATTCCATATGAAAGTACAATACAAGATGAAACACATATGTATACCTACCGGAAAGTTTAGCACCCTCACTTGATATTGAACAAGTATAATGGTCTACATTATTATCTAATAGCATTGAAGTAACAGAAATTAAAGTTATAAGTGACATGATTAAGAATATGATCACAGGTAATGATATGCTCACAATTTACTCACCTATCTAAAATAAAAGTAACAGCATAGAACCACAGACATTCAGAATCTTTAGTTATCTCTTGTTTTGAATGAGCTACAGTGTTTCCTTTTTTTGCTCATTAATCCTTTTTATATCTGGAAATAAGACTATAAGTCACAATTTTGATTTTATGTCAAATTTGGTGTAAAATGATTGAAACTTTACAAAGTTAATTTTACCAGTATACCTGAAGTCTAATCAATTTTCAGTGGTTATCCTTTATTCTAAAGATGTTTGTTTATGTCTTCTTAAAAAATTTTTTTTAATGAGGTTTAATTCTAGGAAGTCATGGACAATTAACATTGTGGGCACATTTATTTCTTAACAAAAACTACTGCCTCCAAAACCCATACAATTGTAGGGATCTATTGAGCATTATATTCTCCTCACCAGCTATGAAACAGAAATTTGTTTCCAAACTTGTTTGTTTGAATTTTAAATATATAAGATGCAGGGGGGTGGGGGGTAAGGGGAATGGGGGAAGAGGTCTCCATCCTAAAGATGTGTGCTCTTAGAAGTATACATTGGAATGGGTGGGTTTTGACCCAGATTCAAAGCAAGCTTGCATAGGTATTTAGAGATTGTTTTTTGTTTGTTTGTTTGGTTTTGGTTTTTTCCCCCTGAGGCAATTGGGCTTAAGTGACTTACCCAGGGTCACACAGCTAGGTGTCTCAGGGCTGGTGCTCTATTCACTGCCCCATCTAGTTGCCCCCTAAAGATTGTTTCTTTATGTTTAAAGCACAGTGAAGAGGTGCCTTTGTTTGGCAAATGAACTAGGACTAAGAGTCTATGCAAAAGACCCTAATGGAGAAAACTTGTCTTTTTCTTATTGTCTACAAAGTTTAAGAGCAACTCTCTGATCTCCAGAGGGTTGGAGGTAGAGCGGAAAGGGAGAGAGCATTATAAGTACAGACAACAGCATGGCAGTGCTATTTAAGAATGCATTTGGTTCTATTACAAAGAGAGGGACTTCTTTACTTTTGTTGTTTCTTTTGTTTTTGGAAAGCTAACAAAAATAATTTTTATACTTCTGACTTTTAGAAAATATGAAATATTGAATATGAATAATAATTTCAATAATGACATTAACATTCATATAGCACTTACTATGCACTAAGCACTGTGCTAAACATGCTATAATTATCTTCCCATTTGATCAAAAAATAATAATAAATGTAGCTAACATTTATATAGTATTTTAGAGTTCACAAAGCACTTTACAAATATCTCATTTTATCCTCACAATAATGCTGGGAGGTAGATACTATTATTATCCCCATTTTACAGATGAACAAACTGAGGAAACAGAGGTCAAATAACTTTCCCAGGATCATATAACTAATAAGTTTATGTGGGCAGATTTGAATTCATCTTCCTGACTGGGCATTCTACTAACTTCCTGGTTGGACTGCCCACAAATAGGAAACAAAGTAACTTTTTATCTTGGAATTTTGTTGAAATTATAGAATATAAATCCAAAATGCATCTAATATGAATATCAAATGTTGTCTTTTCCTCTAAATTTACCATCAGAGATGAGTTCCTTCAGAAAAGTGGTAGTAGACTATGTGGTGGTGACTATGATAATAATGATGGCAGTGTTGGAATTATGAAATAGTCTCAGAGGCCCCCTAGACCAATAGACACTGCAACTCATGTTTCTTCATTCGCAGCTTTGGTGTTAAGAGATTCCTTTTGTATGTAGAAGTTGTAGCTCTTGTGGAGGCCTCAGAGCAAAGAATGATTCTTGCACTCTGCTTTTCTAATAAAGCACAATATAGCACTTATGTGTATAGCAGGGTGCTATACATAGCAAGGAGATTTCTGGATTTGAAATCACAATTCCTGGATTCTTTTCCTGGCTCTGCTATTTACTAATGTTGGGACTTCAGACAAAATCACTGAAGTGCTAAAACTTAGTTTTCTCATTTGTAAAACCAGGAATTATGATACTTGAGAGTTTTGGGAAAGAAAGCATATTGCAAAATTTAAAACGAAAGATAAACGTGAATTGTTATTATCTTATGTCTATTTCTTCAGAAAAAATATTCATCTTCATAATAAAAAATATCTAGTGACCTCATTCATTAGGAAGAAGCAATATGATAATTTAATCCATTCATTCATGATTTAATTAATTCAATATATGTTACATTATGCTATTGTATGTGTGTGTGTGTATTTTGCATGGATGCCAACCAAGCACTTGGAATATCCATTTGTTGTTCCTTAATCTTACTATGTAGCTAGCCCATCATATCTTCCTTCAGGTAAACATTTTTCTGATGATATCTTTTACATGACTTCTCCTGGATAGTTTTTTATTTGTAATGTATTACGATCTCACAATACCCACTGTAACTTACTTTATTGCCATCTTGATGATCATTAACTTCATTTCTTTCGAAACTAATACTACATGACTCAAAGCTATTTAAGAAGAATTCTATAAATTATACCTCTCTTTCTTTGACTTTCTTGACTGTCATGTCATACTATTTTTCATAAATAAAGTTTTTATTTTGTGTTTACCATGTACAAAATATTATACTAAGCTTGGAAGATGCAAAAATTATTTTCTAAAAAGAAATATTGTTCCTACTTTCTAGAAGCTCACATTTTAATGGGAGAAACAATACATGTGGAAGGTTTCAAGTTTGGATGGAAAGGTCTCATGGCCCTTAGAAAAAAATGGCAAAACCAATGATAAAACCTATTTTTCAATGTCATTTCCATTAGTAAAATCATATCAATTCTCATTTTTGAACATTTTGCAGTGCCAAGAATGGTAAAAATTTTATAGACCACCTAAACTCACGTGAGGCAACTAGATTGTTCAGTGGATAGAGCATTGTTGATATGTGTGTATATCTACATAGATATAATCTATGTAGATATACACAAATAGCAATAATATGTACAATATAGATTCATCTTAATGAATGATGAATATGAGGAATTCAGAGAAATAGAAGATTTTTATGAAGTGATACAGAGTGAAAAAATTGAAGCCAAAGAAAAGTTGTAAACTATGGCTAAATCAATGTAAATGAAGTTAATTTAAAAATTTAACAAAATTCTAATGAGATATGGTGGCCAAGTTTACTACCATGTGTAAAAATTAAAGAAAGCATCTCTTTGATTTTAAAATGGACCTTTAAAAAAATAGACATGTTCTTTCTAAGGGGGTTTATTTAACTGTTTGTTGGGAAATGTCTGTTGTATCACAAAAAATGTATTCATAAATTCAAAAGATAATAATAATATATAATAAGGAATTGGTCAACAAGATTCCAGTACTTATGAAAATACGTGATCTTGAGTATAACAACTGATTTCTCTGAGTCTGTTTCTTAATAACAATAACAGAAATAATAATTGAAGCACACATTTATATAACATTTTAAGGTTCATAAAGCACTTTGCAAATATGTCATTTTATCCTCATGACAGCCCTGGAAGGTAGGTGTTAATATTTTACCTATTTTATGAATGAGGAAACTGAGGCAGACATTCCTCAGTTTAAGCAACTTTCCTAATGACATAGCAGACACTGCTAAGTGTCTGAGTCTGGATTTGAACTTAGATCTTTCCAACTCCACACTACCCACTGAGCCACTAAATGAATTGTCCTCATATGTATAATAAAGTCCATCTTTTTCCATCCCAACAAAGCTCATGCATCTCCTCTGGCTGCTTCCAGTTTACAATGAAGGAACTCTGGGGGGATTGGCTTCCAACTATGTATAATTCATTGCTGGGTTGAGTCACCTGATTGTCTGCTGAGCTGTAACTTATTAGTTATAACAAAGAGGGCAAAATGCCCTTCAGCTATTCTCTTCCTAATGGCTTCAAGATATGAAGATGATTATGAACTATCTGGAGGGTCAAGTGGGGATATGATGACCTTGACTCCCACTTTGCTGTGAGCCATAAACACAAGCTACCTGTTTGAGCTTTTTTTTTTTCTTATCTTAAAAATATTATTCTGAGAATTTCACAGGCTTTATCAGACTGTCAAAGGGGTCAAATACAAAAGTTAAAAAAGCTTTATACTAGAAACTATGGTCATATCACAGATAACAAGTGTCTGCTCTCAAAGAGTTTAGCATTTAAAGCCAAGAAATATGCTATATAGAAATATAGGAATCTTACCCAAAAAGATCTTCAATTAGGATGCTAATATATAACCTTAGACATTGAGATTCATCCATAGTGGGTTCCAGAAATGCAGATTTCAATCAAATTCAATACATAATTATTAAATGCCAACTGGGTTGAGTATTGTTGTGGTAGCAGAAGGGGGACATAAAATTCGAATGAGATAGGGTGCAGAGTTGGTAGAAGCTACAGTTGAAAGCAGTGCTTTATATAGACTAAAAATGTACCTCTTTCGACCTTTCTATCCCCCAGCATTGGAAAATTTTCAATGATCCGTGAAAGTTTTACTCTCAAAGGATTTGACTTCTACAAACCTATACTATAAGTATTGCAGAAGTTTGCCCCACATATCATCCTTCCTCCCCATTCATTGCCAATACTTGATCATCTACTGGTTCTTTCATAGTTAACTACAGACAATTCTAAGTCTTTCCAATCTTTTAAAAAAAATAAAAAAATAAAAAACCCTTCCCTGACACTTCCATCCAACATCTTTCCCCTTTAACTGTCATATATTCTTGTTTTTACTTGTTTTTACTGCTTTAATGTTTATTTACTCCTTGATCCTGAAGAACTTGACTTCTGACCACACTATTCTACTAAAATTGCTCTCTTAACAATTGCCAATGAGGCTTAATTGCTAAATCAACTTTTCTAAGTCTTCATTTTTGACCTCCTTTCAGCTTTTGACACTGTTGACTATCCACTCCTCCTAGATAATGATAGACATTTTTGGAATAATATTTTATTTTTCCAAATTATAAGTAAAAGTAATTTTCACACTTTTAAAAATTTGAGTTCTAGATTCTTTTCCTCTTTGCTTCCTTTCCCTGAGATGGTAAGCAATTTGATATAGATTATGCATGCGCAATCAGGTAAAACATAATTTCATATTAGTTGTATTGTGAAAGAAAACCAATGCCTTTAAAAAAACATGAAAAATAATATTCTTTGAAGTGCATTCTGACTCCATCTTTCTTTTTCTGAAGGTGGATAACATTTTTATCATCTGAAATTGTTTTGGATCATTGTATTGTTGAGAATAGCTAAGTTATTCACAATCAATCATCATACAATATTGCTATTACTATATACAATGTTCTCCTGGTTCTGCTCACTTCACTTTGCATCAGTTCCAGATTTTTCTGAAATCATTCTGATCATTTAGTGTTCCATTACAATCAACTTGCTCAGCCATTCCTCAATTGATGAATACCTCCTCAATAATACTTGACATTTGTATAGCACTTTAAAGTTTGCAAAACATTTTATATATGTTATTCCATTTGAGCCTCACAAGGATCCTATGAGGCAGGTATTACTAGTATCATTTTTATTATGTACATATATGTATGTACATGTATACATGAGAAAATTGTCTAAAAGAGTTTAATTAGGTTGTCCATGATCACAAAGCTACTCCATGCCAGAGGCAGAATTTGAATCCAAATCTTTTAGTTCCAACTTTAACATACTATTATGCCAGACTATATTCCAAATGAATTCTTCTCTCTTTACTTTCATGACACTATTGTCTCCTGGGTTTCTTCCTCTCTGTAAAATTGCTATTTCCTTTTTTCTTGTTCATCATCCATTTCCCTCCCCCTAAGCACAGATGATGTTATGCCACAGTTCTTTTTTTATTGTCCTGACTCAGTTTCCCTAATTATCCTGACTCAGTCCTGACTCAGTTTCTCTGCTTCTCAAAGTTCAGTTCTGCAAAAACCTCCTTGCTCTTTCTCAGAATATTTGATAAGAATAAAAGATCTTATGTTTTAGAATATCAGAATGCCTCTCCCCAGCCCAAGCCACTGGAATGTCAGATACTGTCTTATCAAGATGTTTCTCCCCATGTCTGGGGTGCCTCCCCCTATTATATTATCTCTCTGTCCAGAGGCTCACCCCACCCTGTCAAAGTCCTGTTCCTGCTCTCAGAACCCAAACTCTGCTCCTGCCTCAGTCTACCTCCTAAGTCTGAGCAATGTATATATATGTCATTGAGAACTCACATTGTTTGCTGGATTCTTGGAGATGATAGACTCATTCAGCTCTGGGACCAAACCGTGGATCCATTTGATCCCAGTAAATCTCACCCATTTAATAAATTATTAAATACTATCTAATCTCTCTCTTGCCTCAGTTTCTCCAGCATTACATTGATCCCTAAGACCTTATTATATGTGTCATTTCCTTATTCAAAAATTTCTAGTCTATAGACCATATAATCTATAGAATAAAAAATAAAACCTTCTGTTTGACTTTTAAAGTCTTTCACAACTTTGACTCTATATCTTTTAACTCTGATTGTACATTGAGACTTACCATTCACTCTGTGAAACAAGTCAAATTGGAGGTCTCTCTGCTCTTCACAAACAGAATATCTCCCATCTCTGTAGAATACATTTCCTCCTCACCTCCAATTCATACAATCCCTCACTTGTTTCATTATGCAATTATGAGAAATCCTTATGCATGATATTTTTCCTAGTCTCTCTATCTGTGTATCCTTCCTCACTATTTTGTATTTAAGTATGTACCTTATATTTGCTTTGTATTTATTTTTCACATATTTATATATGTACATGTCACCTCCAAAAAAAGAATTTAAGTTCATTAAAAGTTTCCTAATACATAGGTCTAACTATGTTTCTTCCCTGTTTTAACCTAGTCAGTTTTCTCTCCTGTCCTTATGTCTCCTTTTCTAGCTTTCCTAAATAAAAAAATACTTTTTGATTAATTAATACTCTTTGGATGTGACCATTTAACTAGTTCTAAATCCCCTTAATTTTACTATTATCTAATCAATATATCTCCATTTTACATATGAGAATATGATAGGGAAATACTTTACAAAAATCCAAGCAAACTAAATACAACACTTTGGTCTACTAGTCTAGTAATTCTAATAAAAAAAAAATAGGAAATGAATTTAGTCTAGCATGACCTGTTTTTAATAGAGCTATGATCTTTATGATTGCTATTTCCTTTTCTAGATGTTTACTAATATATTAAAGATCTGTGATTTTTCAGTGTGGGAACACCACTGAGGCAGTTAGCAAACAATCTGTTCCATAGTAGATAAGTGTTAGATAAGCATCTAAGATTTAGATAGATTAAGTGACTCACCCATGGTCACAGAGCTAATAAGCCAGAAGTGGAATGTGAAAACAGTTCCTGTTGATGTTAGATACTGTATTATGGCATCCTGTCTCTTGTTCATCTCTTTAATAATATATTCTAGAATTTTTTTCCAGTCAAGCTCACTGAGATACAAATTCCACTGTCTACTCTCTTTTTGAAAATTAGGATGTTTTCCCTCTGTTCATCCTGAGGATTTATTCCTATTATCCAAGGTGTTTCTAAGGTCACTGATAGTGACTTAGCTATCACATCTATCTGTTTTTTAACATACCAATTTAGTTAATTTGGGCCTGATGACTTGAGCTCACAGGTAATTTAGTTCATTTATTATAAAACTTATTTACAGATAAAGACATATGGAAGCTTATTTTATTTTTTAAAATCAGCTTTGGAAACATAGGTAGATACTAGTTGCCCTGGTGTTTTTTAGTAAGCTGCAAGACTAATATGTGTCAAAAGTATAACATGGCATCCAAAAATGTTAATATCATCTAAAGTTTTTTCAAGAGCACACGACAACCTATTGTCCTATAGTTCCACTGACAATCTCTATTACTGCCTAGACCAAATTCCTTGGATAATTCCTCTCCTTTCCCTCTAGCAAAATGTGAACTACTTGAAGAACTGACTCACTTTTTGTTTGGATACCTCAATAACTGGTATATATTGAGTATTTAAATTCTTAATTGATTGAATGGGGATAACAGTAGCTCTACTCTGCCCCAGGCAAACTATATTTAAAGTTCTATGTTAAGTGAAAGACACCTTGTTTTAGAAAAGCCATTAAAGAGTGTCCACATGAGGGCAAATAGATGAGAGGAGCCATTTGGTTTTTGATAGGAGGAATTGCTAGACTGAAGATATTTTGGCTGGGGAAGGGAAGATTTGGGACAGAACTAAGGGAAGACATATTAGCTATCTCCATCTATTTTCAAGGCTGTCATGTGGAGGGATTAGACTTACCTGACTTTAAAGAACAGAGTTAATATGGAAATTATAGAGAATTGACTTTAGTGTCAATAAAAGGAAAAGTTTCCCAAAGATGAAAGTTATCCAAATTTGAAGTTGGTTGCCTTGTGACATCCTCAGTTCCTCTTTTCTGAAGTCTTCAAGCAAATGTGTCATCTATATAATCTAGTTCAAAGCTACCTCTATAATTTTCTTCTCTTTAAAGTACTCTATGGTTTAGCCAAACTTGACTATTAGTTGATTTCTGAAGGGAGCATGCCATTTCCTTCTTCTGGACAGCCATACAGACCATTCACAATATTTACATAATTCTTCTTAGTCACTTTTTTTCAGAACTCTTTATCTTCCTTTAAGAGTCAGGTCCTCCTTAATTTCTCCCAACTCAAATTGTTCTACTTTTACTTTAAACATTCCTAGAGCAATATAAGTGGACCCCTCCTTTACCTCTCATTACTCCTTATCTTGTGTTTTACCTTTTATAAGAATAGCAACTCATTTATATAGTGCTTTAAAATTTGGAAATTCTTTTCCTTGTGATAGACATAGTGCTCATATTATCTTTATTTTACAGGTGAAGAGACACACTAGGCTCATACCACACATGAGTACTCTCCCTTTTCAATATTATATTTCCAGTGCTTTGCATGTAGTAGGAGTTCAATTACTATGCTTTAATTGTTTTGGAAGGGATAAATGTATAGGAAACCATTGATCCTTAGCGAAAATGGAGCATGATAATTGGTCATTGTTAATAACCATTCATGTACTTTTAACACTTCTGGGTAAGCTTTCCGTTTTTCCTTCCTTAGACTAAATAATCATGTAAGCATAGTTTCTAAACCTTTTATTATCTTGATGACCTTTTTTTCCAAATTATTTCTAAATCTTTACTTTCCTAATATTGTGAAGAAGAGAACTAAGTATTATTCTGCCAATGACTGGATCAATAGCAAGCAAACTAATATTATGTTGTAGTGTCTATATGGTTCTTGCTATGCTCTTATAACAAAGGATAATTGGTAGTAGGACTTTTTGTTTTTTTAAAGCACCAGTGTTTCACCACAGATTCATCATGGTTCAACTTTTTATATGCTTTCCTCAGTATGTCTTCTGTCATTCTGGCTTATAGTAAAAGATAGTAGATATTTTACCCTGTTATTCTCTCTATAGCTCTCCTCCACAGTATACCCCCTATTTCACTGCATAACAATTCAGAACCCCATCCAGTTTGGAATTTGGAACTACCTGACTTCTATAAATATTCAAGGCAGTTTTACTGAATGCCATTTCTTTTTGAAGACCAGGATTGTGATAAATCATTAAAATATAATAATTCTCTAAGGGGAATGGGGGGGTGGGCAGCTAAGTGGTGCAGGGTATAGGGCATCAGGCCTATAATCAGGAAGACCTGAGGTCACATTTGACCTCAGTTACTTACCAGCTGTGTGACTCTGGTCAGTTTTCTTAATCCTGGTTGCCTTGGTTTCCTCATCTGTAAAATGAGCTGGAGAAGGTGACCTTCCTTCCAGTACCTTTTGCTAAGAAAACTCCAAATGGGTCATGGAGAGCTGGATTTGACTAGAAAATGATTGAATAACATTTCTCTAGGGAAACCACAGGATTTATTCACAAATTAGAAGATAATGTATCCTGATTTGGTGGAAATTTAAAACACAAATCACCAAATTTGGATTTGAGCTAAGTTTCTGCCTTCTAAAATGAAAGAGTTGTCTGTTTTGTAGTTTATGCATTTGCAGCTCATACAGAGGTACAGTTAGGTTTGGGAGGTTGATGATTATCATGCAAGGCTGGTTTTGTTGCCTTTGTACAACACTTAACATTTAACTAATAGCTACTAATGGTTTATTATTATTGAAGTAGAAGAGGAAGCTGTAGAATGTGAAAAAAGAAATGTCTATTTTTTAAAGGTGAATTTAGATATGGCCAAATCATCTGCTAAATTTTCTTGCTTCCATCTCAAAACAGACCTCTAAACTTAGTAATAATCTTCTTCATTGTAGCAGAGAAATGAGTTGTCTGTGGACCATAGAAACGGGAGGCCTAATAAAACTAATATTAATCTAATTGAAATTTAGAAAAAGCATTTTCACACTGGATTTCTTAATCCTAAACTTAAACTTGCTTTATCATTAACCATAATGCTAGAAATTTTAAAGCCTCCAGATTGAAAATGAGATAATAGAATTTCAATAATTTTAAAGATTCAGAAAATCATACTTCTTTTTTAACAAATAATATTAATGGATAATTTTTAGGACTTCACAGGATTTTTTATCTGATGCTCTTTTTGAAGAGAGGGGGTGGGATGGTTAGGAGCTAGATGGAAATATATTATTTTTCATCTTTCATTTTTTCAATTAACAAGATTTTTTTCTCTTCTTCCTGCCTCTTGTCTCTTCCCCATGGCCCCAAATCAAATCTATATACACATAATCAAGCTAAATAAGTGCTCCTAATTATTCATATTAGAAAATGTATATCTCATTCTGCATATTTAGTATATGAAGAATGATATGAAGCATTCTTCATTATAGGTTCTCTAGAGTAAACACTAATCATTGCATTGATTAGAATTCTTAAGCATTAAAAATTATTTATTTTTATAATATTATAATTTTTTTCTGGTTGTGTTCACTGTACTCTATCTCATTTCATATAAGTCTTTCTAGGTTTCTCTGAAATCTTCCTCTTCACATCCACATAATATAATTTGCTTATCTATTTTCCTAATTAATGGGCATCCCTTTAGTTTCTAGCTACTTGCCATCTCTAAATATTTTTGTATGGATAGGACTTTTTCTTGATTCCTTGCTCTCTTTAGAGATGGGCCTAGTCGTGTTATTCTTGGTCAAAGAGTATGCATAATTTAGTAACTGTGGGTCCTCAGTTATACACTGTTTTCCAGACTGGCTGAACCAAACCATGAATTAGTGACACTATTTTCCTGCAGCCCTCAAACATTTGACATCACCTTTTTTTTGTCACCTTTGCCAACTTCACAGTTCCTTTTATTTTCATTTCTCTAATTTCTAGGGATTTGGGACATTTTTTAATGGTTAGACAAGGATCTTGAGATATCTACTCAGTCCCTAAGGAAGAATGAAATAATTTTGTCTCTCTTGTTCTTAGTAGACATTATGTCATTACATAGAAATACAAATTATTAAATATATAAATTACATTCCAAATTCAGAGTTTGAAAGTTTGAAAATATAATAAGTTCCTATTATAACCCAAGTGTTAGGGGTCAGGTATCAGGTTCATGCTCTTTTGCTGGATCTTCATTCAGGTTACATAAGCTAAAGGTAAAAATATCTCCTGAGCCCTTTTCCCTCTCTATACTATTTTATTTGGTGATTTCATCAGTTCCCATGGATTCAATTATATATCTATGCTGATTTTTCTAAAAATCTATTTATCCAGCCCTAATTTCTTTGCTGATCTCTAATCTCACATCTTCAATTGCTTATTGAATATCCCAAACTTGATGTTTCATATTGGCTTTTCCCCAAACACTCTCTTCTTCCAGACTGCCCCATGAATGTTGAAGGTACTATTATCTTCCCAGTCAGTCAGGCTCACAATTTAGATATTATCCTTATCTCCTCACTATCTCTTATTTCCCTTTTCCAATTGTTGCCAAGGCCTGTCAATTTTACCTTTATAATGTCTCCTGCTTCTCTCCCTTTCTCTCCTAAGATGCAGCCAATATCCTAGGACAGGCCTTGGTCTTCCTTCCACAAGTCTATAATCCATTCAGCTAGCCAAGTAACCTTCCTAAAGCCTAGATTTCACCATTTAACCTCTTATTAGCCTACTACTAAACTCCAGTGGGATTTTTTCACCTCCATGATCAATATAAAATCCTGTTTGGCATTCAAAACCCTTCATAACTCCCTTCCCCTCACCTTCCCAAGCTTATATCCCCATACCTACTCTTTGATGTAGTGACACAGGCTTCTGAGTTGTTCTTTCAACAATAAACTCCATCTCCCAACTGCAGAAATTTTCACTGGCTATTCTTGACTACAATGCCCTCCTTTATTTGTACCTGCAACTGCCCTCTATAGCTTCCTTTAAGTCTTAGCTAAAATCTCACAGTCTACAACATACTGATTTTCCTTTAATACTAGTAGTTTCTCTTTGTGATTATTTCTAATTTATTATGTGTATACCTTATTTGTATATAGTTAACTTTTTGGTTCAGAATATCCTTATCCCAGTATTCTCAGGAAGGATATGCTTGAAATTTACAGTTTGATTCACATCTAGAGTCTAGCACAGGCCTAGTGGGTAGAGACAGAAATGCATTACAATGTTCTACAATGTTAATTAGTTATGGGAAAGTATTTATTTTCTACATATAAAGGACTTGGTAAATTTAAAAGGCTCTCACAAGTACACAATGACAAAGACTTTAAAAAGCAGCAAAAAATAAGCTGTTATACTCTTATAAGAGGTTGAAACTTAAGTGAAGTAGTTTGCAAGATTACAAATTAGGCATTTTAATTTTCACCTGTTGTTGTTTAACGTTTGTCCTCTAAGAGGACCAATCACATCAAAAGGATGAAGTGAATTGGGTTTAAGTGAGGCAAAGCTGTACAAAGGCATTATTCTTACTGTCTCCTTCAGTCACCAAGTCCAGTGGCAAGACTCTTATACCGATTCTCTTATGAAGGCAAACGAGGCATTCTTTGTCTCAGTCCTTACCTAGCCTTTAACTAGTGGCTGCTGCTTCAGATAAATTGGGACATGGGAAAGATCTTAGCTTAAAAATGCCAAAGCTTCCTACTGTATCCCAAGCCATTGCCAGTTACCTTAACTTATGTCTTGCCACTGAGCTTTTCACCTAAATTTTGTAAAGTCCACATCTTTTAGCCATCTAGACTAAGGATTAAGCTCATTCTCCAGCCAATGGTCATATACTTTAATAGCACTGAAGTGGTTGCCAGGAAATCTTCCTAAAATGCAGTAAATATCCCCCAAGGACTCAGGATCTTGGAATCTCTTGGGCTTAGAAGGTTGCTTTCAAGCCTGGGCAGGTCTATCTTGGGGTTACTGTTTAGTCAATTATGCTTAGGAAGGAACTCTTCCTCGGAAATGCCAGAGACCTCTGTCTGTTAGCTCTAAAGTGAGATTCAGTTCCAGATGCTAGATTCTTGATTCCTTTTGTTGCCATGACTCCTGAATCTGTACTTTATTCTACCAGATGATACCATGTATTTTCTATAAGATGCCATTGCTAATAGGGGAAATGAGAGACTCCTCCCCATCCCATCCCTACTATCTCCCATCACCACCTTCTTCTGTCCCCTTCTTTGAACCACATTTGAACCACAAAGAAGTTCCAGAGAACTGGGTTCTTTCATCGTAGCTGGCTCTCTTTTTAACTGGCTCAAAGTAGCACTAACCTGTCTTGGATGCTCTTCCAGTCACTTTCATCTTATGGCTTTGTAATTTTATCATTCTGTTTGTATTCTGTTACTGGCTTGCTTAGATAATTCTTTTACTTCTCTCTATCAGGATATTTAGGAAAACTTTTCAATTTTCGTCAAAAACTTTCCTTACATTTATAATTGACATTTTAAAATAGCTGTTAGGCATTTTGAATTTGTTGCATTCTCCCAGGCAGCATGATGTTTATAAATTTTAGTTAGACTTGAGCCCCATCTGGCATATAACTTGGAGTCCACTTGATTTTAAGTACGTATATGTTATGAGTAAGTACATATGGCTATTTTGAGACATTTAAAATAACTTCAATGACTTATAGCTTCATGCATATATGTACTCTTCTATGTATGCAAATCACAACATTTTTATAACTTAGTAGAAGGTCATCCAGATTTATTAGGACAAATAAAGTCATTATTTTGCAACCAACCTGGTAATAAGCCTCTCTACTAGTTTTTTAATTACATATATTTATTTTTGCCACTAGGCCCATTTTCAAACTTGGGAGGATGTTCTGCCTTTTGCTTCAAGAATTTAGTCATATCTGGGGGCAGCTAGGAGTCACAGTGGATAGAACACCAGCCCTGAAGTCAGGAGGGCCTGAGTTCAAATCTGATCTTAACACATCCTAGCTGTGTGACCCTGGACAAGTGGCTTAACCCCCATTGCCTTAGCAAAAAAAAAAAAAAAAAAAAAAAAAAAGAATCTAGTTATATCCACTTTAAGACAAGGCATTAATACTGGGTTTTATCAGAGAAAGCATTGATAAAGATTTAGAACCATAGTGCAACCTAAATTCTTACAACTGTCCATGGGCACTAGAAGCTTAAATAATTTGTCCACATAGTCAATATGTATATTTAACTCAAGTGAACTGACATAAAAACTATTTTTCACCCCCTTGACATAGTTCTCTTTAAAATTACTAGTGAAGAAATTTACACATGGAACTTTAAATTAGGTAAAATAATTGTTTGAAGGATGTTAATAATCTCCCCAAATTAAGAAATTAAAAAACTTCTTAAGAATTTTGTGTGATTAACATCATTAGTGAATTATTAATTTCAAAATTAATATAAACATAAAAGTTATTTTGTTTGAAATTATGTGTGATAGTTATAAACTCTGAGGGTCCTTATTTCTTATTCCAAGTCCTACTGATGAATTTGGTCTCCCAGGCAACATTAGCTACATTTTTCCCTCTAAAGATACTCCTTGGGGTAGCTAGGTGGCGCAGTGGATAGAGCATCAGCTCTGAAGTCAGGAGGACCTGAGTTCAAATATGATCTCAAACACTTGACATTTCCTAACTGTGTGACCCTGGGCAAGTCACTTAACCCCAGTAGCCTCAGGAAAAAAAATTACTCCTCCAGGGCAATAGGGTATTTTTCTAATGCTACTTCAAGCTGCAATTCTAGTATGTTCTCCCCAGTAGCAATCACCAGTATCTGTTAATAGTTCCTAAATATTATTAATATCATTAATTGGCACATAATGTCATATAACAATGAACATCAATTAGCTTTTACAACAAGGATATTTCTTGAGAAGATAAGCAAAAACCAAAATATAAAACTTCCCTTTAAACAAGGAATACCTTCCTATAACTTTCTTAGTTCCTGAGAACAGTAGGCTCAAACTTGAAGTAGTTGCTGTAAAGCATTTGCCCCACCAATTGCATTCCTGAATGAAATTCATAGCTTACGGATGAAAACACTCCAGAAAGTGATATCACAGCTGCTTTGTTTGGCTGGATTTCACAGGTTTCTCTCTGGTACAGAATCTAGTTCCTGAACCTCTGGGGGTTCAAACTGACCTTTCAAAGCTCACAAGGTATCAGTTTTCTCTAATATTCCTTCATCTAAAAATAAGAAATAGAAACCACAGAGAAGCAAGAGCCAGCCTATGCGTTCATGTGTCTTTCTTACTCTTGATGAGAGAGAGCCTGTTGTTACTCATCCTCTACCCAGAGGATTTCATTCTACTCACTCCAGTGCAGTCAGGAAAGAAAAAGACTAAGGTTAAATCACTGCAACCCTTTGTATGCACACCCAGTTCTGGTTCAGCAGTCAACCCTAAATCCCAATTTTCAAACATGGTAAATGGACAGGAAATAGTGCTAGAATGCTGTGCGTGTTCCAAAGTTCACAAGGAGAGAATGCCTCAGGCAGAGCATGCTCATAAGGACTGGTCTCCACTTCCCTTTAAAAAAAATGACTATCCTTGGCAAATCAGCTGGGGTGCATTTTGAACACATTATTCATATCTGTAATCTAGAAAAGTTCTCTGGTATGGTGGAGATATAGAAGCATTGTTTTTTTTTTAAATTTCTTTATTTAATACTCCTGTCCTGCACAAGGAATTGTATCAAAAGAGTAAAGATTTTATACTCTGACATGTATAAAGGAAAAATCAAAATTGCCCTTAAATACAATTACATAGCTTCAGCAAATAAAGACATTTAAAAAACATTTCATAGCTAGGCATGGTGATGCTGTTGTGCCACAGTTCCCTTTTATTGTTCTGCCTCAGTTTCCCTAAATTGTCCTTCCTCAGTTTCCCTAATTTGTTCTGTCTCAATTCCCCTGGTTGCAATCCTCCTTTTCTGTTCATTAGGACCGAGAGAATTAGGGCTGTGGAGATCTGACCTTCCAAAAGATAAGACTCCAGATGTCCTATCTCAGATGCCTAATTGGTATCCTCTACATCTCTAAGTTTCAGACTTCATGGCTCTAGTTGGAAGTAATGTCTGGTCTAGCTCTCTAAAGGACCTCAGGATCAGTCAGAGTCAGGATCAGTCAAAGTCCTTGGTCTTTAGGAGAAGTAAAGGAGGCAGGCAAGCTGCTGCAAGACTCATCCAAGAGGAATCCTCCAATCTAGAGCCTAAGCCTGAAGTCTTTTCTCCTAAAAGTTCTGCAGCAGAAAGTCTGACCCTCTCCCTCAGCCCTCCAATCCTGGTCTAAGATTATCTCACCACAACATATTCAGCTCCAATCATGAGGAAAGTCATCATATCACCATATCATCTTTAGAATGGTTTATCTCACATTATCTCACACTGAGTAGGTACTTAGCCTTAAGTATTCTGCTGTTTTAGATTCAAGTACACCTTTTCAGAATTCCAGCCCTCCAGCACACCTCCTAAAAAAAATCCTCCCAATTTGTAAGAATTTATGGTTCTACCCCCAACCTTGCAGTACCAGATTGATGGTCCCCTTCTTGGAAATTCTTCCTCACCAGAGTTTAGACTCCAAACCCTCCTTCTCTCCTCCCAACCTTTGTCTACCCCAGCTTAGAGTCACGTATATATATATATATGAGTATATATTTCATGGGAATCTCACCTTGGCTGCTGGATTCTTGGAGACTAAAGTCTGATTCAGCCCTGAGACCAAAAAAGGATCCTTTTGATCCCAGAAAATCTCTCCCTTTCAGAAATCCAAATAAAATATTAAAAAAAAAAAACCTCTCTAATCTCTATCTTGCCTCAGTTTCTCCAGCATTACAATGCATGATCTCCTGCTACTATGTAGTTTAAGGCTGAAATATCCCTGGGATTTCTGAGCTTCAGTGGGCTAAGTTGATCAGTTGTCCATAGCAATATGATGAACTCCCAGGTACAAGGAACTATCAGATTTCCTAAGGAAGAGATAATTGGTCAGGTCAAAAACTGAGCAGACTAGTTTCCCTGATAATCATCAATGGGTTCTGGCAATGGTCCAGACTGAGTGAGACAGGTGAGACTGAATCTCAAAAGCCAAAACCAAAACAAAACTCTCTTGGTACTAGAAGTAATCTTCCCCAACTCAAAGATAATAAAGAAAAAATAAGATTTTGTTAATTAATTAATTAAATAAGATAAAATTTAGATTCCCATTTCAAAGGAATTCCCTAGGACAGTTGGAGCTCTCCCCTATGTTTTTAAGATCTTGGCTCAAATTTTGTAGGAAGCTTCTACAAGTAACCTGGGCTGAAGAACAGACCACACCAGAGCCATAGGACTGTGTAAGATGTTTCTAGAGGAAGGGAGACATCTACTTTTCCCCCTTTTCCCTTTGGTCTTTTATCTGTAAGATCTGCTTATCAAAGGGGACCACCCTCTTTGATTTTGTCAATATTATCAAAGAGGATTGCCCCCTTTGATTTTTGTCAAGCACTATTCATTTTTCCATTTTCTTTCACATTATCTCCCCTTGTAAGACTCAAAAAACCCTTGATGAAGTATTTGTCTTTGTTATGATTGACTTTGATCTAAAAAAGATGGCCAAACGAACATCCTTTTTAGTGTAATAACCTGTTGGTCTTGTTAATAAAATAATTAAATTGTCCCCTCCCTGAAAAAGATCTGAGGTCAACTGGCAGTTACCCTCTAATCCTCTGGTTAGAAACCAAACATATGTAGTTTGATGTGTATAAAGCAAGTTTGACTGGAGTGGTGGTAGAGGTTGTGGAGAGTGGAGAATTTTTAAAATTTCAAATAATGTCCCATCTTCCCAGGGCCCTCTATTTTTAAATTATTTCCTATTTATCTTCCACATAGCTTCTTTGTACATATTTGTTTAGATGTTGTCTTCCTCCATTAGATTGTAAGTTCCTTGCAGGCAGAGACTGGGTTTTGCCTCTTTTGTATACTTAGCACTTGGCACAATGTCTGGAATATAGTAGGAACTTAATAAATGTTTATTGATTGATTCCTCTCCTACTTCCTCTAAGCACCTCAAACTCACAGAGGAAGTTTAATACTATAAAATTCCTCTGGTTCCCTACAAGGTAGAGAACTCACATTTTTCTTCAGTGATCTCTGAAACATATAGAGCATCCAAATAAAGGTCTAAAAAAATCTGTAGGTTGCCCCCTTCTATACTGAAATCACCAAATTCTCTGAGCCTTTGAAATGCTGTAGGGTACTTAGATTTGCTGAGTAAAATTCCTGGCCACAGTAAGAACAATGGGAGTAGAATTCTATACTCACCCAACAATAAGACAATTAGGCTCAGCGTGAGAAAAGCAGGATCAGGTAACCCTTGGACAAATGTGAGCCTCACGAAAAGGTTAAACACTTAGGGCTGATTACTTGGGGTTTCTAGGCCAGCAGACAAATCTTTACTCCATGAATCTCAAAATAAGACTAGTAGTTTAGGCCTGTTTTAAAGCAGAAGAGAAACATGAGTATTCATCAGCTAAACAGCAAGTCTTCAGGGATGCAAAAAGCATGTTTCCCCTCTTACATATGGTTTGCTAGTAAGTATTGTAGATGTTACCGAGTCTAAAACATTCCCCCCAAAATGAGGTCACTTCATATACTTATATATTGAATCATTGAGAATATATTAAGAATTGTACCCAAACATTTTATATTGTACCTCAGTATTGATGGGGTGCAAGAGACAAGAGGGTAAGAGGTCCCCTCTGATCAATGTCCCAGATTCCTTGCAAAAGAATTCACAAACTTGAAGTTTGTGGCAAAGGGGGATTTATTTGCACTAAGAAGATAGCTTGCTAAGAAGAGAGCTTTCTTAGTGGACAAAAAAATGCAGTTAGGATGATTTTGCAAAAGATGGGTTTACACTGAGAAGAAAATATCTTCATCAGTGAGCAAATAGCTCCTGATTAGGAAATAGCAAAGATTCAGGGTTCAGAATCGTCTCTTATTAGCCTTGTGAAACTTTATCGGGGTTTGCCCAGGCCTCCTAGCTGCGAGCAGTTAGAAGGACAAATCTCCAGTTCAATAGATTATGCCCTTGGCCGAAATTTCTAATTGAATGAGATTACTTATCTCGGAAAGGGTGTTGTTTGGGAAAGGTGTGGCCCTCCCAGGTTTTGAGATCCTTTCCCCACAAAGGTTCCTTTCCAACCCTTCTCTCCCCAAAGATGAAAGGAGACACAGTTTACATAATTTCTACCCCAAAAAATGATCTTCAGTTTACATCAGTGTGATAGTCCAGAAATTCTCTCTGTTTGGGGATGAGGGGGGGAAAGGTTCTCTGAACTCATTTTAAGCAGACTACCTCCATTCTAGACTCACCACTTCCACATGCCATCAGTAAAAATATCATGGGATTCAGAGTGAGAGGATAGAGCGTTCACTTCTAACTCTCATTACCTATTTTAAGTGAATTCCTTTTATCTGTGAAATGGGGGCATTGGACTCAAAGACTCCAACTCGAAATCAATGATCCTATGACCCCCACCATCTATTTTTCTATAAACTTTCATACTTGAAACTAGAAGATTCCTTCTCTTTTATATGTCTATATATTTAACAACTACTTCAAGCCAATCCCTAACATGTCTCCATCTGTCATAAATTTTGTTGACTGACTAAACTAATCCAGATAGCAGGAACCACTCCTGCTCAACATAAAACCTATAACAATTACTTGTGTTGGTGAGCTGCATTCTTACACCTCATACATGGACCTTAAGATGACTGGACTTTGGCCAAGTCCAATGATGATAAGAACCACTGATGATTCCTTCCCTTACTCTTAAAGGTCTTTATTTCTGAGTTTTAACCATGTCTTCTCTCTCCTACACCTAAGATTCAGAGTTGGTTCTCTTTCCCCAGTGTGGAGTGAGACCTGAATGTAGTCTTTTCCTGAATCCATGTTCCCTTGCCCCCCTGTTTTTTACTGCTCCTGGGTGTCCTGGCCACCTTTGGCCCTGGTATCTTTCTAACTGAGCTTTACTTCCAAATTCCTACGATACACCTTTTATTTATCAATCTAGGTTTTCGGGCTTGTAAATTAATTTTACAAGGGACACTGCGCCTCATGGGATTATCTATGTGCCGAGAAATGGGGTTCCCCCTTTCATTTCCCTCATTACTTATATTCAGGAAAGAACCACAAAGTAGCTAAGATTTTGACCTATCGTTTTAAGCTCATCTAGGCCTGCACATATGCTAGCTGCCCTATGTAAGTAATTTGTCATTTCTAGACAAGCTGCACCTCCAATCCTCTGTCTCTAGAGTCTCCAGAAGTCCTAAGGCAAGGCATTTGGGAAGAGAGATTGCCAGAGGTAGGGTCACTCCCTTTAAGCTTCACAGAGTGGGTTTTTCCTCTCTCAGGGGCCAAACCTCCTGATGCAGAAATATTTAAGAAGGAACCAATAAAGTGATTTCTCAGCATCCCAAAAATACATAATCCTTCAACATTGATCAATACATATTCTCAGGAGCTGCTGTAGAAATTCAGCTCATGTTCCATTGGATGGTCCTTGCAGGCCCATCTTCATGCATGTTCTATGAAGCATACTTCAATTTAGCCATTTCGACTCTTTGTATGAGCTAAAATGTGGCATAATGAAGGCATTGCCTGTTTTATATTTTGTGAAACCTTTAAGTCTACAAGCCATTGGTATGAATTAGCACACCTAATTGGCAATGGGACATGCTGTTTTGGTAAATAATTGCAATTTTAAAGTTTTATACTTAATGGTCCAGGTGAGAGTTTTTTGATAAACTTAGAAAAAATACTTTTAAAAAGTCTTTTTTTTCATGTAAGAATAAGATATATTCCAATTAATCATATTAGCTTGTTATTCTTTCGGTTTATACTATGTCACACTAAAATATAATATTAACAGGGGCTCAAATCCTATAATATTGTTTTATTTCCATAAAATTCTTAGAAGATTTCACCAATATTTTCAATAAGTTTCTATAGTCTTACACACAAAGACAATTAGAAAAAACAAGTCTTTTTCATCAGTGTTACTAATAACCTGATGAATCAAAAAATAAAGTATTTCATATGTACTTTATATGAAGCATATAACCACATAAAGGAGCAGAAGTATGAAATAAAATCCTTTTCTCTTATTCTAAAAGGGGTTGTGAGGGTTAATTAGTTAACATTTGAAAAGTGCTTTGTGGATTAAAAATGCTGCCTAAATGCTAAAATTTCATTGTTTGCAACAAAAGATCAAGTTTGAAAGAACCCATTAAGCATATTTAACAAAGGAATTATATTTCATTGAATTTCTTTTTCTCTTTTAGCTTCTTAGAAACTTGCCATTAGAGTTTATTCCCCTAAAAAGATCAAGTTGATAAAGCACTCACTGGAAGTCTGTGGATGGCTAATCTGATGATTTATGGTGTAGCTTTGAATCAGCCACCTAACAGCTTCCAAGTTCTTCAATATTCTTATTAGTAATATGAAGATAATGTCTAACCTCTACCTACTTATTGCAGATATGAAAATGAATAGTACTTTTCTAATGCAATTTGAATTTCTTAAGATGTCAGATATAATAATAACTATTATTCCTGTGATGTATTTCCCTCATCTACATTGTGAGGGAGAAACAAGATGCTGTGTTGGTGTGAGGAAGTTTTTTTCAATCACATTGTTTGTGAGAATAGGTTCGAATTCTTTTCCTGAGCAGATGAGGAAAGAGAAAACTGGAAATAGAATTATAGAATATTAAAACTTGAAGTCACCTTAGATCATATTGCTGAAGTTTTCTTTCATACTTTCTTTCTTTCATACTTTCATTCTTTCTTTCTTTCATACTTTTGATGAGGGTTGGGGTCCCTTTAAGATCCCTAATTGCCCAACCCATGACTGACCTTGATTCACAAATCCTGGTCAAAGGCACCCTTTGAATATCCGGGCGCCCCACTCTCAGCTTAGCTTCCCCCAGCCCTCACCTGATCTGGGATAACTGAAAAGCCCGCCAGAACTGGGTACCGCCCATCATCTTTTGGGTATAAAAGAGGTGAGCCGGACCGCCCTCATTGCAGGAGCCCTCCCATCCAACACATGGTATCCTTCCGGCCACGTAAGGGTTCCTGCCCATCCAGTGGCCACCTCTGTCCCTGGCATCTTTCTAACTGAGCTTTACTTCCAATTTCTACAATAAATCTTTTATTTATCAATCTAGGTTTTCGGGCCTGAAAATTCATTTTACAGGGGACACTGAGCCTCATGGGATTATCTATGCGCCGAGAAATGGGGTTCCCCCTTTCCTTTCCCTCATTACATTCTTTCTTTCTTTCTTTCTTTCTTTCTTTCTTTCTTTCTTTCTTTCTTTCTTTCTTTCTTTCTTTCTTTCTTTCTTTCTTTCTTTCTTTCTTTCTTTCTTTCTTTCTTTTCTTTCTTTTCTTTCTTTCTTTCTTTCTTTCTTTCTTTCTTTCTTTCTTTCTTTCTTTCTTTCTTTCTTTCTTTCTTTCTTTCTTTCTTTCTTTCTTTCTTTCTTTCTTTCTTTCTTTCTTTCTTTCTTTCTTTCTTTCTTTCTTTCTTTCTTTCTTTCTTTCTTTCTTTCTTTCTTTCTTTCTTCCTTCCTTCCTTCCTCCCTCCCTCCCTCCCTCCCTCCCCAATTGTTCAGTCACGTAGCTAATGGCAATTGTTTCATTAAGCCAAGACTGAAACAAATGGAAAGACTAATTCAAAAGACACAGGGGCTGAGATATTCAATAGTTGGGTGTATTGAATTTATAGATAATATGTTTTATCTATGAATAGTGGGAAAGCTAATGATGGAGTAAAAATGCTCAAGGTTTCCTACACAGAGCAGGATATACATATATATATGTAAATATATATAAAACTGAAGAAAGCAACACTCTACCCATGTATTATGGTTTCAGAAGTTTCAAGAAGATCTTGCTTACACATATACACACACAGACAGAGAGAAACTCAAAAATATAAAAACCGAATAACAAAACAAAAACAATCTTTGACTTGGATACAACTCTTTTTTTCCCAAGTGGATTTATTAGTAAAATGCTCAGATTTTATACTTAAATTCAAGGACCATCTCAATTTCAGCATCCTGATATAACCATGGCACAATTACAACCAATATTGCAATTGAATAGTGATAATAAAGATAGGACTTTGGAGTTATAGAAGATACTATGTCTTAGCCTTAAAATTGTTGCTGTTCGGTTAGTTTTTTGTTGTGTCCAACTCTTTGTGAACCCAGTTGGGTTTTCTTAACAAAGATATTGAAGTGGTTTGCCATTTTCTTCACCAACACATTTTCCAGAAAATTGAGGCAAATAGGGGTAAGTGACAGCTAGTAAATGTATGAACTTGAATTTGAATTCAGGAAGATGAGTCTTCCAGATTTCGGGCTCAGCACTCTATCCACTTTATCATCTAGTTGTCCAACTTTAAAATAGCTGCATGCTAAACTGTTCTTCCAAGTCATTAAAGAATGATTCTCCTTAAGTTTTTGCTTTTTGATAATA
The DNA here is from genome assembly GCF_048593235.1 of Sminthopsis crassicaudata. NCBI lineage: Eukaryota > Metazoa > Chordata > Mammalia > Dasyuromorphia > Dasyuridae > Sminthopsis > Sminthopsis crassicaudata. Next base: position 391,305,536 of record NC_133619.1, on the reverse strand, counting down.
TAAATTTATAGAATAACCTTCATAGTATTGTACATAGCATTGTACTTCATAGAGTAATCTTAGAATTGTACTTATCCATTAGATTGTGAGCTCTTTAAAGGCAGAGATTTTGTTTTGACTCTTTTTATATCCTAAGGCTTAGCACAGAGCCTGGCATTTAGTAGATGGCTAATAAATGATTATTTATTGATTGGCCAGAAGTGTCAAACTTGTGATCTCCCCACCCCATCCCGGCTAAAGTCCCATATGTTTAAATGAAATTAAAATGTTATAGGGAAATCTTTAACAAAAGCATATGAAAATACAGTTCTACTAAGATAATGGTAATTTATAATTTTCTAAAGTCAATATGTGACCTGCAGGCAGGTCACAGAATTTGACACTACAGCACTATACTACCAAAGTAGTTCTTGCCACCAAGAAGCAGCAATTAGTTTTTAAGTGAAAATAATAATAGTAATATTTATAACCCTTGAAGGTTTGGAAAGATTTTTAAAAAAGTTTTTCTCATTTTATCTCTGTTATTTTTAATCTTCATTTATTTGGAATATGGCTTATGACTCTGAACCTGGGAATGTCTTTTATTTTAATTTTTAACATTTTTGCTTTCTTTTTTGGAGAAAGAAATTAAAATTTCTGAGGAAGTAATTTTTTTTTGACTCTCACTTTCATCTGTCAAATGGGATTGGACTTCATGGCTTCTAAGATCTTTTCCAACTTAAAATCAATTATGTATTTGTCCAAACCTGGGAGGCAGTTATTATCCCCCTTCCTTTGCACATGAGGAAACACAGGTTAAGAGACTTGCCTGGAGTCACACAGCTAGTTAGGGGTTAAGGTCAAATCTGAAATCAGGTTCAAATTATCTAAATCAGATTTTGACAGATCAATCAAGAGGCATTTAAGTGCTTATTAAGTGTCTAGTTTTGTGCCAAGCACTGAGAATACACATAGAGGTAGAAAGAAAGACAGTTTTACCCGCAAAGTGTTTATATTCTAATGGGGGAAAACAGCACATAAAAGGGAACTAAAAAGAGTGTATGTGGGGTGGGGGAGAAGGGGGTGGCAGCCTACTTTGGCTACAATAGAGAAAGTCCTATTTCTTAATACTAGTTCTTACTAGTATTGATTGCATAGACTGAAGCATGCTATTTTTCATTCTTTCATTACCTCTTTTTATTTGAATCTTCTTGTACAGAAAGGAAGTCAGTAGGGCTGCACTGAGTGGGATATAGACATTCTCTTTAAATTGGAAAGTCTGGGAGGAATCTGCTAATGGAAGTGAGATAGGGAGGAGTTGGATACTTACAATACTGTCCAGAGTTGTTGTTCAGGCTCAAATGAGATAATAATTAGTGGAGCACTTAACACAATGCCTGGCACCCAGTAAACACTATATAAATGTTAGGTATTATTTAATCTTCTGAATCTTAATTTTAATCTTAATCTTCTAGTCTGGGCACAGTAAATACAGTAATTTGGATAATCTGTGAAGGAAGCAAAAATGAAGCCACATACTTAAAATCTCCATGTTGTGACTTGGAGGAAAAAGAGTTCTGCTCTTCTAACTCAGAAAGGTATAGTTTAGTGTATTAAGTATTAAAGTTACAAGTGATTGTCCAAAATATAAAATATTTCACCTTTGTTTTCATTTTAAAGATTTTCTTTTCCCCATGAAAGTGAAAATATTTTTTCCCCCCACTGGTAACACCTTTTATAAATTTGTATAAATGAATTGCTAGTTTCAGTGCTTAGGAATGTATACATATCCCAACACCAACTTGTAAATGTATGAGTTTTCTGGAATTAAATTACATCATTACACCCACATAAATATGTAAACTTCCACTCTGCATTTATCTAACACAACCAAAACCTAGTTACAAAAACATCCTTTGTTCCATTCTCTTTCCATGATATGGTATTGTTTAGAGAAAATTTCAGGTGCAAGTCCAAAAAATAGAGGATTTAAAAAATGGACCCATTCTCTTCCCTACCCCTTTCAGGATCCCCATTTGTCCATTTGTAGCATTAGAGAAACTACATTTTTATGAAGAAGCTCCATGGCCAATAAGGAGCTGCAGTTCCATACAGTAGAAGATAAAAAGCTTCTTTTATATGCTCATGTGACCTTTGGAAGTGGACCTGGAGACTGTTAAGTTCAGTAGCTAGAACACTGGACCTTGAGTCTGGAAGTCCTGACTTCAAATCCCGCTTCAGCCACTTACTAGCTGTGTGACCCTAAGCAATCACTTAAACTCTCTGCCTTAATCCACTGAAAGATAAAATGGCAAACCATTTTAGTACCTTTGCTGTGAAGGTGGGTTTAGCCCCCTAGAGGCCCCAGAATCAGCCAGAGTCAGGATAAGCAAAAGTCCTTGGTCTTTAGGGGGAGAAGTGAAGGGGATGGACAAGACTGCCACAGGCTCTCCACAACCTCTCTTCTCCTCATTATCCTCCAAAGTCTCACTCCACCCCCTAATCCCTCCTATGATTATCTGTATACATCAAAAGATCAAGCCAGCACAGAATAGTGGGAAGGGCCATTTTCCAAGCATATGCTAATAGAGTATTGTCCAATAGATAATTAGCCTTAAGTGCTCAGTTGTCTGATGCCAGTGCACCTATTCAGAGTTTCAGCCCTTTACACTTTGCCAAGAAAACCCCATGGCCAATATAGGGTCTGGAAGAGTCAGAATCAACTTAATGACTGAACAGCAATGACTGGGGAGAATTTCTCTTCTTTCACTCTTGCTTCCCTTCATATTGCTATAAAAGGACTCCGTGAAACTCAGTAGGATTGGGGAGTAAACCCGGTTCAAGCTGCTGCTGCCCGCTGCTGCCCACTGCTTCCCCGGTTGCAAGCTGGTCCAGGACTAGTGTTACAACTTATGTTGGGAGTGAGAGAAGAATTCTTTATTCAGCAATTCTTATGAGAAATGGATGTACTTATAGATTAGACCCACCCTGTACTTGGAGGGAGTAAACTTTATACTGGTAGCTAGGTTCTTTACTCCTCCCTTCAAGGTTTGTATTGGTCACATTTACAGTCAAGGTTGGTTACAATTGATCGGATTCAGCATCAGGATAGCCATTTGGTTGGATTACAAAATTACAATTGGTCAGAAGGAATAGCAATTAGGTTGGATTACAATTAAAGTTACAATCAATAGAATTTATTATCTGAATAGTAATTAGGTTGGATTACAATTAAAGTCACAATCAATCGAATTTATTATCTGAACAGTAATTAGGTTGGATTACACTCCATTCAAAAAGTCTTATGCCTTGTCACTGTCCATAGCTGGTTCAGGTCAATTTATCGCTAAACCCCCTTTGTCAAGAATTTAGTTGTATAACCAGTTCCTTAACTCACAGGTGATTGGAGATGTCTTAACAAGACCTCCCCCCTTATCCTGTTCCAAAAATATCTGTGGAAACCCAATTTCTCATACTTCTCATAAAATACACATAACAACCCAGATACAAGGCTGTACCTCTGAGTGTAGCATAGTCTGGTTTAGCCCATAGTCTGTGGGTAGATAATTATAAGAAGGAAACACAAAGGGGGAAGCAAAGTCCAATAATGATAAGTGACCTTTGCAATTTTGACATGTGGTTATCAGGCTTTTCATTTTCCTGCTACAGAAAAAAGTGAATTCCTTTGGAATTTTGCAGGTCTTTTTGACTATCTCTGAAACCAAAGAAATTAAATAGAGGACTATCCCTGAAGCCTGAAGAGATTAAATAGAATACATGCAGAACATTTGTGAGAGACTGGGCATTGGTGAATCAGTAGAAGTTGCATTACAATTTGTTGCAAAAATGGTTTTCTGCATATAATTGATATTATATTGGTTGGATGGAAGAGGGGTGGGAGGAAGAAAGACAATTTGGAAGTTAAAATTTAAAAAAAGAATGTTAAGAATAAATAAAATAAAAAAATAAGCTTGCAAAAGAAGCTTTCAGTCTCTTTCTTTTGGAAGCTTTTTCATGTATTTCTATTCTTGTCAATTATAAAGAGCTTGGAGTTTTCTTTTACTATATTTGACTTGAATAGAAGACTTTGTGACTGCAAAGAAGGTACTAAGTTGATCTAACCAGATTTTTTTAAAGACATAGTAGTTATTAATTACAGGTGGTCATGGGTTTGTTAAAACAGAAATTGACAAGGATGCCAAAACAGTACAAATTCTACTCATTTTTATACAACAATGGAATTGAATGGAGGCATATGCTGTTTTATTTAATTCTATAATTAACAATTGGTTGTCTGGTTGTTTTAATACCTATAAATGAATAGACTAGTTTTGTTTTGAACTTTTCATAGAAAATGAGGAAAGATAAAGAAATGAGGCCTTGCTGAAAGTCATTTTAACAAAGAAACAAATAATTTCAAAACAGGCTCTTTTGGGGCAGAAAATCCCTTTATTTTAAGTGTGGCATGATTCATATGAATTATATTATACATGAACACATGATGGTTGATTCTTTATCTAATTTTTTTTTCCAGTGGTCTTGATAATGAAAGTTGGTGATGAGTCATTTTCAACCATCACTGAACCTGTGACTCTAATTGGGGTTTTCTTGGCAAATATAGTGGAGAGATTTGGATTTCCTTCCTTCTCCAGTTCATTTTATAAATGAGGAAACTGAGGCAAAGAAGGTTAAGTGTTTTGCTTGAGGACAGATTTGCGTTCAGGAAGATGAATTTTTGTGATTTGAGGTGGAGTCACTTAGCTACCCTATATGTCATTATTTAAATCCTTAATTTTAATGCATTTATATCTAGATTCATAGTTAAAAGGAGAATAAGTGATTAATTTTATATCTAGGAATATAGTGGAATCTTTGAAATTAGAGACATTTGTGCCTTTATATCTATATTCTTGGCCAGTTTAATGATTGTTCTGTATAGTTCCCTGAATACTCCTATCCATGTATAAATTATTCTAGTTAAGGGTTCCTTCTAATTATTAACATTGAAAATTTTTTAATGGCTTAGTGGGACTGCCAACAAGGTTGGGAGGCAACTATTCATAGTGATAATTGAAGGGGTCTGTGATAGTTGCAGATGACTAGAAGTAGAGGAAAGAGAACAAAGATGTATTAAGTGCCTACTATGTGCCAGGCATTGTGTTAAAAGACTTACAAATATCTCTGTCTTGAAACTCTTGCTTTTCCTGGAATCTAATGGTCAATGCATAGGTTTTCTTCAGCGGGGTAAAACATATGTAAGTTTCTTATTATAAATGTTGCTATGCCAACTGCTGCAAGGGGAACCTTTGACTACTAGGTAGAAACTGAAAAATAAATGGTGCAGTAGAATAAATACTGATTTTGGAGTAAAAGGATGCTTTACAATCCTGTTTAATCATTACGGAAGTAGCTGTGTTATCAAGGACAAGTCACTTACCTTCTTAAGGTCTTCTTATCCCATTAGATTGCAAACTCCCTGAGGGCAGGGATTGTTTTTGCCCCTTTCTGTATACCCAGTGCTTAGCATAGTGTCTGACATGTGTTGTTGTGGAGTTGTGTCCTACCCTTTGTGATTCCCATTTTGGCACTTTCTTGATAAAAATACTGGAGTTGTTTTCCATTTCTTTCTCTAGCTCATTTTATAGATGAAGAAATTGAGGCAAATAGGGTTAAGTGACTTGCTAGTGTGTGTCTGAGACCAGATTTAAACTCATGACAATGAATGCTCTTGATTCTAAACTCACTGCTGTATCCTCTGTGCCATCTGGCTACCATTGACTGGAACATAGTAGGTTCTCAATAAATGCTTATTGATTGATCCATAAAATGAAGGGTTTGGGTCATATGACCTTTGAGATCAGCCAATAAACATTCATCCAGCATCCATTATGTGCCAGGCACTGTGCTAAGTAGTGAGGTTATAGAAAGAGACCTTCTGATCTAAATTTGTGTTCTTATGTATCTAAATACAAATTCTTCTGCTTCCAGCTTATTTAGAATATCTGTAGACTAATTCTGCTAGAGTTGGAAGTTAGAGCTGGAAGTTTGGCATGGATGAGCAAATACATATTTTTTCTTAATGACTGGCCCTTATTTCTTCATCATATTTTACATTGTTCATCAAAAAGGCTTTCATTTTAGTCCTTTATATTACTCCTTGCTTATCTCCCCTACCCCCCAAAAAGATGATGATAAGCCAGGTGATTTTTATTCTCAAATCTCTTTATTTTACTCAAAACAAAACCTACTGACTGTTAGAGAGCTTTCTTCTATTAAGTTGTTTATCCCTTTACCACAATTTTAAACCAAATTTCACTTTTTTATTCAATAGCTGTACTTTTTATATTAGGTAGCTGGCTTGCTTCAATATAACTTTTATGCAATTACAAACTAATTACTCAGAAAACTCTAACCTTGACACTTATTTCCATAAATTATTCCATTTATTATGTTTACCTCCTAAATTACTTTTTTTTCCACAAGAATTTTTCTTGCTTTTATCACACTAAGTGCTTTAAGGCCACATAGGATTAACCTTATTACCTGGCAAAATGGGCAAGTCTCTCTCTCTCTCCTAGCAATTTACTTTACTACTTTAAAGTTACCACTTTAGCAAGAACACTTGTGTTAAAATGCAAACCCTAAGTGGAAAGAATTAGAATGGAAGTCTGTTGAAGGGAGGGGACATATGATGAGTGCTTAACAAATACCTTTTCAAAGATTCTTTCATAAAGTTTTATTATGTCTTTGTCCTAAGGGGGAAAAAAAAAGTTTTATCCAATTTACTTCAGTGCCTAGAGGGAAGGAGTTTTGAAGGAGGGTGTCAGTCAGTAAAATTCTGAATGCAGGAAACTAATATGGGATCTGGTTTCAATAATATTTCCATTTAACATTTTTAGTACATTTAATTTTTCCATATATCCTCAGGAAAATTCAATCAAAATTCCTTTCCATTTGTATAAAGAAGATATTATTTCTATTCTTATTTTCTATATTTTCTATTTAAATGGATCATAGCATAGTACTTCACAAGTAGTAAAACCTTAATAAATACATAGTGATATGATTTAGCTGGAAGGCTCCTTGTAAGTGGCAGAATACTCAATTCCCTTATTTGATTAAGTCCTTTTCCATTTCTAAGGTCTCCTTCAGTCAACCTAGCCAGAACTCCCCAAATATCAACTTATTTCTTTGAATTAAAGCACTGATACTTTTGTCAAAATGAAAATGTACGTGGTAGGGATCAAAATATAAATACTTTGAAGATTTGGAATTTTTACTTTTGTTTTTGCCTCTACATTCCAACAAGTACCTTGTAGTGCAGTTATCAATCAATCCACACAAACTGGTTAAAGCCTATAATATGCCTGGTGTTACTTCAAGCACTGATGATTAAAAAAAAAAAAAAAAAAAAAAAAAAAAGAACTACTTAAATATCTTATATGTAGTCAGAACTTAAATGTTGGTAGAATTGTATATAATTGAGCAGGACTGTAGTGACACCGGAAAATGCTAGAAAATGTGCTCATTTTCAACCATCATCTCTTCTAAATGAGCTATATGGCCTGAATTATGCTAAGGTTTGATGTGTGTAAGAGGAGAAAGTATTGTTTGTTAGACTTGTTTTCTATCCCTCTTCTCAATCCCCAAAACTCAGTTCTTAATGAATCAATCATTTGTGCCTACTACTATCACATAACATATTTTAATGTATCAATTATTTCCCTCCCTAAATTTTGTTACATATACTTTCCCTCCCCAAACCCTATGAAGTAGGTATAGCAAGTATTATATACCTTTTAAAGGGCAATCTGAGGCTCAGATGTAAAGTGCCTTGCCCAAACCAATAAATGGCGGAGCCATTATTTGAACCTAGATTCTCAGATTCCAAAAGTACTCTTTCTACTGCTACCAAAACAATTAGAGACAATACCAAAGAAGAAACAGAGACAGTTTGAAAGTCTGGAAAACAGCATGAATTTACAATCTAACTGGGAAAATATAATTATAAAAATCAGTTAATTCATAGACAAGGTAGTGTACTAGAGATTATCATTATAAGCAAATAATTTAGGTAATTTCTAACTTTCCAGACTTCTTATACATTACCCAGACAACCTTTCTCCTTTTCCTATACTCTCTTAGATCTAGCCTCAAAATCGGAACTTTGCAACTTTACGGTCTTGCTTTCCTCCATACCAGAACTATGCCTCATCACATTGCCTCTTGATTTCCCTGACTTTCCTTCAAGACTCAGCTCACAGTTTCATCTTTTGCAGGAACATTTTTTCTAGTTCTTCCTAGTTCATCTCTGCTGATGCCTTTTCCTTTCAGATAACTTTCACATGTTCTCATATATTTCTTGTAGAAACTTAGATGTTATCTTCCTTCAGAATCTCCTTAAGAACAATGTCTATTTTTTGATTTTTTTTTGTTTTTCCCCCCACCCCTTAACAGTGTATCAAGCATATTTCTTGTTGTTCAGTCATTTAGTTGTGTCCAATTTTTCATGGTTCCATAAACCATATTAGCTATTTTTTTTTTTGGGGGGGGGCAAGGATATAGGAATGATTTGTCATTTCTTTCTCCAGTATAGAAATGCCTAGCTTTTATTAAGTGCCCAATAAATATTCCACTTTCCTTTTGCTACTCTGCTGGGTTTCAAATCCATAGAATAAGAGATCCCTCCCGGGATAAACTGATTATCTCTTTGGTCATTATCATATCATTAACTCAATCAAGCTTTGGCTATTCAACACCTTTGAACCTCCCTTTGTTCCTCTCCAATTGGAGGGCCGGAAACTGTCTTATATATAGCACTGGATTTAGATTAGATTTTCTAGCTCACCCTCCATTTTCTATTTGCTGCTCTGCTTGGATTAAACTCCACAGAATAAGATAACTCCTGTTTCCTCCTTTCCAGCTTTTTTTTTTTTTTTTTTTTGTATTCTCCAATTGGGGCAACTAAGTGGCACAGTGTATAAGAGTGCCTGATCTGACTTCAGACACTAGTAGCAGTGTGATCCTGGGTAAGTCACTTAACCCTGTTTGTTTCAGTTTTCTAATTTGTAAAATGAGATGAAAAAAGAAATGACAAACCATTCCAGTATCTTTGCCAAGAAAACCCCAAGTAGAGTCACAAAGAGTTGAATAGAACTGAAATGACTGCATGACCACATTCCTCCATGAGACTGTAAACTCCTTGAGGTCAGGGGCTGTCTTTCTTTTACTTATTTTTATCCCCAGCATTTAACACAGTGCTTGAAACTAGTAGACACTTAATAAATGTATCATATTATATTACATTGTATTATATTGCTTGCTGACTAATTCATTTTATGGGAGTGGAAACTGTCTATACCAATTCTTAGGCTACCTTTTTTTATATTGTAAAAGGGACTCTTAGAGAGTTGCCTAATCTCGTGGATTAATGATTGCCCTAATTTTATAACAAGTTAGAGTCTAAATGTGAACCTAGATCTGAGCCCAGTTAAAAAGTTAATTCAATAAGCACTGATTTGTGCGTTAGATACAGAGAATGCAGAGACAAACATAAAATACTGCTTCCCCTAAAGAGCTATAATACACATATACAATAAATGCAAAGTAATGATGAGGGAGAGAGATGGATAAATAATAGCAAATGGAGAAATCAAGAAAGAGTTGTAGAACTAAGCCTTAAAGAACCTGGAGGCCATCAGGAGGTAGTGAGGAGGGAAAGCACCCCGGGTCTGAGGGACATCCCGGTAAAGGCTCAGACTCTTCATTTAGCGTGCTCTACATACACTAGCATAGGAATCCAAATAGTATAGTAGAAATCATTAGAAATTAGGACAGGGGAGCACAAAGCTTTGGGTAGCCAGGTGGCACACTGGGTCTGGAGTCAGAAAGACTTGGAAGTAAGTTCAAATCCTGCCTCAAACACTAGCTGTATTACAGCTTTAACCTTTGCCTGAATTTCCTCGTCTATAAAAAAGGGATTAAAATAGCACCTCCTTCCCAGAGTTGTTGTGAAGACCAAATGAGATAGTACATCTTATTAACAAAGGGATGACCGGTGTTCATCTAAATAAGGTGAGATCAGTATGAATTCAAGTCATCCAGGAGGCTTTTAACGAGGCAGGAAGGTTGCCCCAAATAATAGCTACTGAGAACCAAGAATTCCCTCCTCTACCCCCGCAAAAAGAAGTCCTTTATACCTTCTAGAACTAATTTCTGGGGAGAAAGTGATTTCCTTAAAAGAGTTAAATTGTTTCCCCCCTAATCTGTATTTGGCACATAGAGTGACTTTTCTAAAAGACAAAACAAAGCGTGTTGGCTATTCAACGTACAAGGGCATACAGACACAGGGAGAAAAGATAACAAAGACACTTTCATCCATGTCTTGATTGCATCAGTCAGCTAGCTATCCAGTCAAGTGTGGGAAGTGAGACAGAAGAGAGCCATTAAGGATCTTACCCTCTTTGCCCTAGACCTTATGCTTATCCAGACTCAAGAATGAAAACCAGTAATTGACTATCTCATAATATAAATGAACAAACAGATGAGGCAGAAGGATTGTGACTTGCTAAAGGCACTGCAATGAGTCAGCCTCTCCAATCTGAAGTTGGAGTGTTTTATCATTTTACTCTCACGCTATGCATTAGAAATGGGTAAGCCTTTTGAAATTATGCTTGATGTTGTACACAGGAAGATTTAGGGAAAGAGACAAATGCAATGGGAATTTGCAGTTTGAATTTTTTGATTCAAATGAATATTTGCCCTGCCTTTCCCAATCATGATGGCTACTATTTCAGATAATTTCACTTCTTACAAAGGGTTTCACTTCTGTTGTGAAACTAGATCTTATCTGTTTTCTAAGCTCCATTAGCTTACAAGCTAAGTTAGCTTGAGTCTATCATGGAATTGGACTGTACCATCTAAATGAGGTATTTCTTTTTTTTTGGAAGTCAGAATGGGACTTTCTATAAGGTTATTTTTATTGTGCTTTCTTTAATGAAGAACTAAAGAATTTCTAAGGCTATTTTATTTTCGTATAGACCTTTGCCTCTAGAAAGCCTACCTTCTACCGCATGTGCAATTCATAGAGCAGAAAAATAACTAAGGACTTTTAATGAGGACTTTGTCCCACTGTGCTAACATTTAGGAGGAACATTCCTTTCCCTGTCAAACCTAGTCTGGCTTTATGCCAGGCAACACCAACATGGTGATATACTCTTATCTTATCATTGAATATTCTGTTTGCCTCTCTCCCTTCTTCAAGTAGTTTCTTAGCCCATTTGTACCTAACTTAAACAATTTGTCTCATCCAAAAGAAATCCATCAACAAAAGGTACCCAATTCACCAGAATTCCCAGTTTTGGTCTGATTGGCAAATGGAATCATTTTTACTTATACCGTCTTTAAAAAAAAAATAATTCTAGGAAGTCATATAATTTAGTGACAAACATTTTAAAAAGAAAAAATGGAATTAAGAAGCATAATATGGAGATCAATAAATGTTATTTTCAGTGTATATTGATAAAATGATGGAGATAAAAATAAATAAATGAGAAAACTGTTCTAAGTTAGTGGTGCGCCAAATTATTTTATAATAGTTGTCTCCAGCTAGTCAAAGGAACAGAGAAAAGAGAGTAGAAGTGAAGATTATATCTAAGACTGGAAAAAAGATGTGTAAAAGAGGGTTTTTTGAAAAAGATATTGAGGGATAACTAGATGGGACAATCAATAAACCACTGGCCCTGAAGTCAGGAGGATCTAAGTTCAAAACTGATCTGGACACTTTAATATTTCTAGCTGGATGACCCTGGCCAAATCACTTAATCCCAATTGCCTCACAAAACAAACAAAAGAAAAAGATATTGAGAATTTGAAACTCTGTTCTAATACGATTCAGCAGTCAGTATAATTGGCAAATGCCTGGCACCTACCTTTTCAACCTCAATAGTTTTTTTTTTTTTAATCATTCAGGATAAAGTGGTTTTTCATCATTATTGTGTTACTTTGTTCAATATATTTTACTTAAGGTGTAATTTACTTAACAAACTTGGTAAAAATTATTATTATTATCTTCTAAATGGAACCTGGAAATTAGCCATTAGTAGCTGAAGATTGAAGATTTCTTTTAAAGTAAATCTTGAGTCCAGCTCAAATATTAGTTTCATAAGTAGATGAAACTGTTTTGCTATTATCAAATGCCTTCTTAATGACAATAAAATAGCTACCAACAAAAAGATGAATGTCAGATGCCTGAATGAATCAACAAGAGAACATGTCACCTCTTTTTTTGTAAAATAAAATCAAAGGTAAAAATGCATTTTCCTAAACTGTTTATAATGATAATTTTTTTACTTGTGGAATTCATTCAATCAAAAAACATTTATTAAACACCTTCTATGTGTTAGGCACTGTCTTAAGTATTGGGGATACAAAAAGAGGCAGAAAATAGTCCCCGACCAATACTTAAGGATCTTACAATCTAATGGAATTTCATTTTAAATCACTCTTTACTTGTTGAAGGTTTGGTCATTTTGATAGAGATTATAAAATGATTTAAAAACCTGTAAATAATAAGACATACATCCAGTGATTTATTTTATATTCCCTTTATTAGAGAGTTAACAAAAGTCCTAATAGCAAAATCTACTTAAAGTTATCATTTTTTGTCCCATTCAAGTTCCTTCCTTCCTCTTTCCTTCCCTCTCTCCCTCCTTCTCTCCCTCCCTCCCTTCTTTCCTTCCTTCCTCCCTCACTTCCTCCCTCCCTTCCTCCCTTCCTTCCTTCCTTCCTCCTCCCTCCTTTCCTCCCTTCCTCTCTCCTTCCCTTCCTCCCTCATAGGGTATCATACCCTAGCTGTAGGTGCTCTACCCTAAGGAATAGAATTTTTTTTGGATAACTGAACCCTTCTGAGATATCTAGAGACGTACAGGCTGGATTTCTTTCTTAAGGACTGCCTTATACCCAAATTACTCTGGCTTTTATTGATTGACCAACAATAAGTGCCAGGCAAAGTCCCAGTTTGTCATTGTTTTAGCCTTGATTGAGTCAGAGTGAATGCAAATAGAAGTTATTTTTGTTTTGGCCAGAAACCCTGAGAGTCTTTCCTTCCCAGGTTGATTTTTTTTTTTTTTGACTAGGTAAAAGAGGCTATTCTTTGCCTCATTTTTTACCTAGTCTTAATCACTGATGGAGCATTGCCTCAGTCAAACTGAGACCTGTTAAAGATTTTAGCCTAAAAAAGCCAAGGTGTCTCCTTACATCCCAGGCCATCTCCAGACATCCTGCTCTATATCTTGTCATTGACCTAGTTAGCTCTGGAGGAGAAAGTCAGACTGATGATTTTGTACAGCCCACCATCACTTAAGTACAGCTCACTTGCATGTCCATGACATCACTTTCCTGATCATCTTCAAGAATGGACAAACAACAAGAGCAATACACACATACATACATACACATATATGTATATATGTATGCGTATATATACACATAGACCCATAGACCCACACACATACATATGTAAACATACAGACACATACACATATATTTCTTTTCTATATATTTCCTTTCCTTTTCAGCTGTGGAGGGCCCAGCAATGCCTCCTCAGAGTGCTTAGCTGGTGCTAAGCAAGGCTATCTCTAAGGTACAGTAGATTCAGGTCTTCACCCATGTACCTTCATTTTGGGGATTAAGTGGAGCTTAATCATTTTGAGGACTATATAACAGGAATTGTGGGTAGTGAGTAGAGAAGAACGAGATTTACTTAACTAAGAAAACCCCAATGTTCATATCCTAAACATATACATATGTTTACAGTCTACATATAAGGATGGGTACCGATAGGTCTAAGGAGTAGTGATAGGTTGCCTAGCAACAAATCTCCATTTCTTTTGTACACATATCTTTTGGTGTTTTGTGACATCTCTATCTTTTTTATTTTCCTTCAAAAGAAACTTACTTTAATTAGATTTCATTTTTGTAAAAATGAGAGGGAGGAGAAAATGAGAAATTCATTGCTATTTTCCAAAGTCCTAAAAATGACCACAATTGGAACAATTCTTAAATGAAAATTTTTATTGATGCTTTTTTGTTATCACTTACCAATGACTTTCTTTCTCCCAGAAGAATCCTCCTTTGTAACAGATATATGGTTAAGCCAAGCAAGGTAAAATGTTTAAAAACATTTTCCTGTTTCTGAACCTATAATCTATGATACTTTTGTTAAAAGGAGGAAGGCATATTTCACAAATAGTGTGCTAGGCAGTTCATAACTACATTGACCTAAGTTCTGGTATCTTTTAATTTGTTCCCTTTTATATTTGTAGCAATTGTGCAAACTGTTTTCATTATTTTACTTACTTCACTTGTCAACAGTTTATAAAAGTCTTCTTAAATTTTTTTCAATTCTTTATATTCATCTTTTCTTACAGCATAATAATATTCCATTACATTTATGTGTCAAAATTTATTCTGTCACTAAATGATAGTTAAATGCTTTGCTTCCAGCGTTTTTGCTACTACAAAAAGTTGCTATAAAATTATAGGAAGGATTTCCCCTTTATCTGTGACCTCCTTGGCAAATGTGATCACAGTAGTGTCAAGGCTGGTACCCTGTCTAGTGCTTTGGGTACCAAGGGTAGCCATGGTGGTGAAGAATAGGCAGAGATGTTAAGTAGTTTAGACCAAAGAATAGCTGAAGACCAAATACTGGACTGAGGTAAGAGGGATTCCTTAGATTTTGTTTGCCCACCAAGAATTTTCCAATGTTATTATCTTTTGATAAATGTTTACTATTATTTTGTTTATTACTGATATTTACTACTGTTTGAGCCCTGTAATTTTTTGACTTATTTTATTCAACCTATCAAAATCTGTAGGAATATCATGGAACAGACTTCTTGCCTTGCCCCTGTGAATCACAAAGATGTCCAAAAAAGAATGTAGTGGAAGAAATCTATAAATGAAATATAACATTTATTCACCCATGCATGTATAACTTCCTAAAAATAGTTACAGCTAGCATTTATTTAATGCTTTGTTGTTTATAAACATTACTTAAGTAAATACTATCTTATTAATAGTCACAACAATCCTAGAAGATAAATACTATTATTATCCCCATTTTACATATAAGAAAACTGAGGCAGAGAGCAATTAAGTGATTTGTTCAGGATCACATAACCATGAGTAAGTTTCTAAGGCAGGATTTGAACTCAGTTCTTCTTAAGTCTAGCACTCTATCCACTATGCAACCTAAAATTAGTAGGTACCTTTGACCAAAAAGAGAGTATAAGCCCAGATCACTGCCTCTGAGGGCCTTTCTTTTCTTAATTTAGAGGACAGTTCATGGGCTGATGATAACCCACCCTCTCCTTTGAATAGAAAATAATCAAAATCAAAGATTCAAAATTCTTTGGATTCTCTAAGACTATTAAATTAAACCACTTCCAATGTCTTAGAGTAATTTGGTTATTCATGAGAATAACACCTTTTCCAAGAGAAATAAAGTTAATTTTCCACTCTTCTGCAGAGGAGCTCATTAATTATACATTTTAGATTTCATCAATTTCAGCTAGATAAAACTATTTCTTTAACTAGATGTCAAGGAAGACATACAATATTAAGTTAAAATATACTGGAAGGCAATAAATGGTTATTTTATTAAAAAAACACAATTCTGTTACTCATAAAATTTTCTCACTTAGTTTCCTAATTGAATGCCTAAGTTTCACATTTAGATAGTCAAGTCAATGTATAACAATCCTGTGAACTCAGGGAAAAAACTACCTAGAAATTTCTAAACTATTGAATTCCTTCAAAAAAGGGCAGATGGATAATTCCCCCCCCCCAAGTACTTTTAAAAATAATACATTGGCATCTACAGCAGCACCATCCTTTCACAAAAGCATTGACATGCTTCTTATCCTGCTCCCACTAGGAATTCACACTCTCCCAATTAGAAAATTGTCTCAAAAAAGTTTGCCACATGTGATCTTAAGCTTTGGCAACTTTTCTTGCCAACAAATAAAGGGAAAGGAGGAAAGAGAGCTCAGTTTTTACTCTTTGGCATTCTTGATGATTTTTCCCAGGTTGGGGTTCTGTTTTCATCTCATCTGATTTTTCAAAAAACACTTTCTGTTTGGACAGCCCCCCATCAAGATTAGCTTAAAAAGTAAACACCACACTCTCCATAGACTCTGCAGGATATAACTCTAGCCATCTTTCACAATTCTCTGTATCTTCTGCTTGTTTGGTTCACTTTCAGGGAAAAAAAATCCCCAAACTTCTGCCCCCCATTCTATCTCTTTTAGACCACAGGCAAAACCTCACTAACAATATTCCTAATATTTTTATTGATGTAATGGGGGAAGAGGGGTGTGGTGGAAGGGAAATATCTTCTTTTCTTCTACATGAAGAGCTATGTTAACAGTCTCCTTGATAGATTTTTTTTTTAAGATTAAAAATGTTAT
This sequence comes from Sminthopsis crassicaudata, assembly GCF_048593235.1. Taxonomy (NCBI): domain Eukaryota; kingdom Metazoa; phylum Chordata; class Mammalia; order Dasyuromorphia; family Dasyuridae; genus Sminthopsis; species Sminthopsis crassicaudata. The sequence goes on along the minus strand of NC_133619.1, from coordinate 391,289,088 downwards.
ATTTATAATAGCAGATAGCACCTATGTGAAACCATGGATGAATATGAAAGACTTAGAGTTCATTTAGCTATGTGACTTTGGACATGAAAATCACTTAACTTCTGTCTGCCTCAGTTTCCTCATCTGTAAATTGTAATAATAGCACATATAAATAGCATTATTAATGAGATAATATTTATAAACAAGTTTTAATTAGCCAACATTTAAGTTTAATTAAATTAAGGATGTATGCTTCAGGGAAAGACATATGAAAAGCAGGAATCGAAATCTTTGTCCCTGAAAATCTTACAATCTAATAGAAGAGATAGGTTTAATAGCAAACACATTTCTTACATAAAATACGGAAGTAATAATTCTAAGACACATTTCACTGTGCATTAGATATTAGTAGTTGACTGAACTGCTTTTCTGAGTTAATAAAATTGAGACATGTATGTATTTGTATGTGTGTGTTTGATGATCTATGTGAAATCAATTATCTTGATTTATAGTCTCAAGTTTAGAAAGAAGAGCTCACTAGAGCTAATGTGAATTTGAAATATCAGCCGAGCAATGGACCATTCAAATGGAACATTCCTCTTGATGTTGTCCTCTTCACATGGACGGAATAAAGCCTTTGCTTTGTAGGATTGTCATTTAGTAGCAGTGGTTGTCACTTACTTTTTGTTTCCCATGATAATGGACAAGGAATTTTCTATAGGAGGCTTTTAAAAAGGCCTTAAACAACAATCTCATGATTTTAAATGGCTGGTTTACAGTTTTACCCTCTCTGAGGGATGCTTTTCAATGGGATGCACAGGCATTAAGCCATGTGATTCCTGTTAACTAGTAGAAGCTGAACAGCTAAATTCTTAGTATGTGAGGGCAAAAAAAAAAAAAAAAGGATCTCTTGGTACTCTTGGGGAGGAAGAAGCAATTAAAATTTTGTGGGTTTTGGAGAGATTCCCTTCCTTTTCCTTTTTCATTCTGTCACCATTTTTACTTTATTAGAAAACAAGCACCCATCTGTTTTCTATATAAAAGAAAATGTTTTTTTAATTGTATTTATTTGCGAGTCAGTAATTCCAAGCAATATGATTAATCTGAGGCAATAAAGAAATGACTTCAAGAAAGTACTTATAAAGGCCACTACCCTTCAATATTCAGTTTTTCTCACATTCTCATGTTCCCTGGGAAAACCTGCCAGTCGTCTTCAATTTCTGCTCATTTTTTATTGCATTTATCGCTGAATAAGGAAGGTTGGGAGAAAGAAGAAAATTAAATACTGCACAAAAAAGAAAATTCATGTGAACTGACTGAGCTGTCTTTCCCTGCTGTGAAAGAGCACATGATTTAGACTTTCTTTAAAAGAAAAATCAAACCTGGAGGAACTACTTCTAGATCCACAGGGTTGGTATATTATACATTCTCTTTTTCTAGTTGGAGGCCCAAGCTTATGGACCAGATTCAATTCTGGTGAACCTGACCTCTAAAAAGAAGGGTTAGATTCCTTGTCCTTGCCCTCTTTAGTTCATTAAGATCTCTATCTTGATGTCCTATTTATTTCCTTCAAAAAGCTGAGAGTAAAAAAAGGTTCTCGTTGAACAATAATAATCAGATAGGAATTGGCAATTCTAAACACAAAAGGAATACTAAACACAGGGCATTCACAAGTACATATCTGACAAAAACAAACTTAAAACAGGATTCAGTAACTTAACTTATAATTGATGCTACAATCTGCTGGGATACTGATCCTTAAACCTCATCAGAACACAAGCAGTTTGTAGGACTGCTAATTAGGCATTTTCCATTTCACCTTGGCTCTCTAAAATTCTCCTATTATGTGTCTGCTGGTAAAATAGCTGGGTTTGGTCCCAACCTCTTGCCAATTGTAGTTTTCTCTGAAAAGTGCTGGAGAAGTCACTGTGGTATTTCTGTCATCATGTTTCTTCTGTATTTCTTAAAATCATTAGGTTACCTCTATGCATCTATGCACATGTGTTGAACTAAAATCACAAAACGAATACAAAGGAGGTAGCCCAATCCCAGGCTTAGCCTTGCATAGGCAGAACATAGGCTTTGTATGACATGTGCTCACAATTGTAGGAAAGTTGAGGAGGGAGAAGAGGATCACATACCTTTTCCCCACCCAGTATTGATTAAGTCCTACTATGTGTCAAACACTGTGTTAAGCCCTAGAAATGTGAAAAAGGTGAAAAGTAATTTAATAGGCGTTTTCCTATCTAATGAAACAACATTAAAACAATATAAACAGAAGAAAAATTAGAGAAAATTAAAAGAGGGAAAGCCTTATTATTTGGGATAATGGGAAAAAGTCTTCTTGCAGAAGTTGTGACTTTAGCTAAAACACAAAGAGAGTCTGGGAAGCCAGGAGGTGGAGATAAGGGGAGAGGAGGTTTCTGGTTTGGGAGACAGCCAGTGAAAATGTATGGAGTTGGGAGATAGAATGTGTAGGTCTAGAAATAGCAAGGTGACTTGTATGAGAATGAAGGGGAATAGTAAGGAAAGAGAGGGTATAAGGTTTAAGAAGATTTGTAAAGTAGGAAGGGGCCAGGTTATAGAGGGCACTCAAGCCAGATAGAATAATTTTTGCTTAATGCAGAAGATGATAGAGAACTATTGGAAATGATTTGAATACGAAGAATGATATAGTCAAACTTGAGCTTTAGGAGAATCAATTTTCTAGTTCTTTGCAATCAAGAAGGTAGGGCAAGCTAAGGGGGTGGGCTAATCCTTCTGTACTTCCTTGAGTCATTCCCTTGGCTCTCAAGACAGTGAAGAGATTCTATCATCCCAAAAAGCATAAGACTGAGTGAGTCAGATATAGCTAGAATCCCTCTAAACCTTCCATGAGGTTCCCTAGAATTAGAAATGGAAACTCTGAGGATGCTCCATTGTGTGCTTCCCCTACATTAATATCACAATCATTTCTAGAAATAACTATACTTAATCCTATGCATTACCCCAAGTTCTACTTTTCTTTGTATTAGGGAAAAATAGTTATGCAAAAGCAACCAATGCAGTGATCATATCTAACAATGTGTGCAACACTCTTCTCCATAGTCCTCAGTACTTTGTTAAGAGTAGTCATTTATTCAATATTCCAGTCCCACTCTGGTGTGGTTGTAATCCTATAGATTTCCTCCAAGTAAAGTTGTGGCTTATATGCCTGGCATGTATGTATTGTTCAAATTCATCTATATGAATTTGTACCACCCTATATGAAAGTAAGCATAGACATGGATCTCAAATGAAATTATTACATTAAAGGAGTTTCGAATCAATGTATGTACTACTTTTCTTCCCTCCTTATATTTTTGATTCAAAAATAATTATTTCTGAAAACAAAATTTTCTTCTTGGCATTTTCCTGTGATATATATATATATATATATATATATATATATATATATATATATATATATATATATATATATATATATATATATATATATATTACATATATATATGTATACATATATAATATTAATTAAAATAAAATATATGTATTATACACATATATATGTGTGTATATATGTATAATAGTACCTTGGTACTTGTTAATTGGTTCTAAAGGCTATGACAAGTGGTGAAAACAATTACTGGAATTTTTTCCATAAGGAGTACATGTCCAGTTAGTAACCTAACCATCTCTCCCCAACCAAATTCCCAAAGAAGCAAGTAAGGTTACCAACTGTGGAGAAAACAGCTAGTCCAGACCATCTGGGCTCCTCCCTTCTTGACCCAATTCAATCTCTGAGAGTAACCTTAACCTTTATACTTTCCCTCAACTCCACATAGTCCAAGCTTCCTTGGGAGGTGGGGGGCTCAGGGCTCTAGCTGCCATCTGGGGCTTGGAGCTGTCGGAATCCTGGGTTCTCCACTGCCTCTGCCTCAGACTGAGTTCCTGCTGCTGCTCTCGCCACTCTAGTCCTCCTGCTGAGCATGCTGCATGCTCCTTCCAGTACTATGGTTTTGAGTGCTAGGAGACTTCACTGCAGCAACATCATTCTATAGGCACTGCCTACAGCCGGCCTGCTGATGTGCACAGCCTCAGCATCATGGGCTCCAACTTGGCCAATCTGCACATCTCCACCTTCTTTGGGAGAAGCTGCTCAAAACAGAGGGCAATAGCAGCCACCATGAGGCTGGGCAGTACACTCAATCAAGACAACCAAGTATGAAGACCAAGAAAAGTTAAATGCTAAATTTGATGAGGTTCAAAGCAGAGGAGTGCTGAGGTACAAATGTATTTGTATAGAAATACACACATATACATATATAATGTATGTATGTATGTTCATTTTTTGGTCAGTTATCATAAGTCTAAAATACATGATACAGACTCAGAATATTTTTCAAATTCTTTTTGGAGAATAAGGAAAATGAGTACAGGTTATCTAATGACAATGATAGGAATCTCTTCAAATATATCAATTGCATATAATACCTGGAATTGTGATTACTACATGTGCTGATTCTTTGTAGAAATGTTTATCTGATATCTAATATGACAAAAAGATTTAAATTTTGTCTAACATTGATATGTGGGATTGGCTCCAACCTATTTGGTGGGCAATTCCAGCTTTACCCAATTGGAATATTATAGTTCTAGTTATCCAGATGAATGAATTTAAAAGCATTTCAAAATGCTTGTTAAAGGCAAAACGCTGTGTTAATCACTAGAGGTGGAAATAGAAAATCAAAATAGTTCCTATTCTCGAAGAGCTACTGTTGAATGGGGGAAGACAACACATACTGGAGGTTTCCGCAATAGATCAGATGAAAAAGACTTAGGGGTTCTTAGGGTACTGTCCAAGACAGATAGTAATGTATCTTCTTCAATGTAATTTCTATTTGCAAAACAATGCCTATTTTTAACGTTGAATCAGTTGACAATGTCAAGGATTTTTTTAAAATTAATTTTATAATTCTAACTTTTTTTTTTTGACATTACATATGCACAGGTAATTTTTTTTTTTTTTTTTTTTTACAACATTATCCCTTGTACTCCCTTCTGTTCCAAATTTTCCCCCTCCTTCCCTCCGTCCCCTCCCCTAGATGGAAGGCATTCCCATACATATTAAATATCTTATAGTATATCCTAGGTACAATATAAATGTGCAGAGCCGAATTTTGTTGTTGTTGTCGCAAAGGAAAATATACCATAATTTACCCAACCATTCTCCAATTGATGGACATCCATTCATTTTCCAGGTTTTAGCCACTACAAAAAGGGCTGCCATAAACATTTTGGCACATACAGGTCCCCCTCCCCTCTCTAGTATTTCCTTGGGATATAAGCCCAGTAGTAGCACTGCTGGGTCAAAGGGTATGCACAGTTTGATAACTTTTTGGGCATAGTTCCAAATTGCTCTCTAGAATGGCTGGATTCTTTCACAACTCCACCAACAATGCATCAGTGTCCCAGTTTTTCCACATCTCCCCCAACATTCATCATTATTTGTTCCTGTCATCTTAGCCAATCTGACAGGTATGTAGTGGTATCTCAGAGTTGTCTTAATTTGCATTTCTCTGATCAATAGTGATTTGGAACACTTTTTTCATATGAGTGGAAATAGTTTCAATTTCATCATCTGAAAATTGTCTGTTCATATCCTTTGACCATTTATCAATTGGAGAATGGCTTGATTTCTTATAAAGATGAGGCCTTTATCAGAACCTTTAACTGTAAAAATGTTTTCCCAATTTGTTACTTCCCTTCTAATCTTGTTTGCATTAGTTTTGTTTGTGCAAAACCTTTTTAATTTGATGTAATCAAAATTTTCTATTTTGTGATCAATAATGATCTCTAAAAGAACTTCTTTTTTTAAGACTTAAGGAAAAAGAAGATGCAGCACCTGTAGAGGTATTGTCAGGTTGAATTTTCAGAAAGGTTGCAAGTTGTACACAATAGATTTGTGGTTTCATGTGCAATTTTTTTTATTATACTATGTTATGGAAATACTTTTTCCCATAAATAAAAAATAAATTTAAAAATAACTCAAATGATAAAATACAAATTTTAAAAATAAAATTTAATTTAAAAAAGATACATATAGAGCAAATTGAAAGTAATATGAGAGGGGAAGGTACTAGGAAAGATCTGAAGAATTTGAGATTTGAGCTGAGTCTTGAAAGAAGTCAGGAAAACTGAGAGGCAAAGGTGAGGGGACAGCACATCTCAGGCATGAGAAACAGGTGGCATAGAAGAGATCAAGTTCAGAGAAATAGCAGAGGCCAGTGTAACTGGAAGGGCAATGCAAATAGGAGCGTTAAGTACAAGAAGATGGCATGATAAGGTAAGAAGCCAAGTTACAGAGGGGGTTAGAATAGAGTTGAGAAGAAAAGAAGTAAGAGACACTACAGGTTCAGGTCGTAAAAGATTTAAATAACAAACAGAAGTGTATATTCGATCCTGGTATTAATAGGGAGCCACTGTAGCCTCCTGAGCAGTAGAGTGACATGGTTAGACCATAGTTTAACAAAATTATTTTGACAACTGAATGGAAGATACATTGCATGAAGAGAGATGAGGGAGTGAGGTCAGGTAAATGGCTATTGCAACAGTGCAGGCAAGAGGTTATCAGTGTTGTTGTGAGTGTGGAATCTTTATAGGAGTATAGAGAAAGGGACACAGTGAAGAGATAATGTGAAGGTAGAAACAAGATTTTGCAGCTGATTGAAAATGTAGGTTGAGTAAACAGAGAGTATGGGATGGCATAAAAGTTGTGAGCCATATTCACCAGGAGGATAGTGATATCCTTGGGAGAAATAGGAAAATATGGCAACAGAGGAAGGAGATAACAAGCCTTGTTTTGAGACATTTTTGAATTTGAGATGCACACAAGATACTCAAAAGACAATTGGAGATGCAGACTTGAAAGACTGAATGGCTAGATCTGGGAATTATCTGCCTAGAAATGATAATGTAACACAGCAGTCAGTCTTCCCACTAGACCAGGCAGTGTGGAATAGTAGTGAGCCTCCTCAGAGCCAGGAAGACTTGGCTTCATGTCCCATGCCTCTGACACAAATTAGCTGTAGGATTCTGGGAAGACAGTTAACATCCACATGTTATATAACAACTCATAAACTTTTAAGTTGAAAAGAACGTATTGATCTTCCTTGCTTTAGAAATTTTATTACTGGGCTCTCCTTACATTGATGAAATCACAGGTCCAGGAAAAAAAAATTTAGGTCATTCTCACATTCCTATTCAACTCTGAGCCCACTCCATTGTCTCTCCAGTCAGTTGGTCAACAAGAGTGTCAGGTATTGTGCTAAGCAATGATTTTACAAAAAAGGGAAAAAATATATTCAAAATGATGTCAACTGATGTGTGAAAAATATAATATATTACAGTCTGTGATATTTACAAAAACTTTATTATACTCCTCTATTTCAAATATATTGATAATCATTCTTTTAGTTACCTCAAATTTGTGTTATCTCTAACACTGAGCTGCTGCTTCTCCTATCTTTGATTTTTACACTGTCATTTCAACTTTTTCATGCAGTTCAACAGAAAATATCATGCTTGAGATCAATATAGAAACTCTTCTCTCACTATTGGAGAAAGGAGTTTAGTAGGAAAATTTTGATAGATTTTACTCATCTTTTTTCAGTTTCTCTTTTAGTCTTTCTTCCATTGTCAATTTCATTTTAAATACTCTGAGGAGTATTTGAATTAATTGAATCTCTCTAAGCTTTCTGAAAACTTGTTATTTTTTCTTTTCCATTGGTATTTTTTCCTGAAGCAATATTGCTTCTTTTCTCTCTCATCTTCTTCCTTAAGATTTTATAAGTCAATTTATAGCATAAGCTCATAAAACCTGATATTCTTTTCTGATACTTTTTTTCTCATTGGAAAGGAGAGGAAGTTTTTGCTGGTCGGAATGATAGTTTCTAGGCTTTCTTGACCTCTTTGTTATAGTATTTTCTTTCCATAGATTGCTCTATTGTGAACATTTGAGTTAGAGATTTTCAATTGCATGTACAATTCTGTTTTTTAAAATTTTTCTCAGTGTATCAATCTATTTAGAACTTAAATGTAGAATAAAACAAAAGAGAAAAAGATAAAATTGTTATTTTTTTCATATATCCACAATACTTAAGACCTTAAAAGCATTTACATATTCATTATTCCATTGGATTGTCTCAAAAGCCTCATGAAGTAGATCAGGCTGATGGTATTTTTTCCTCATTTTGTAGATGAGGGAACTCAGTGGGGTCATTATACAAACTTTGGTAATGGCTAAATTGGCACACAACACATTCCTTAATTGGAGCTTTTTCTTTTTTATATATTAAAACTTTTTATTTTCAAAACACATGCATGGATAATTTTTTAACATAGACCCTTACTCTTGCAAAACCTTGTGTTCCAAATTTCCCCCTTTCCCCCTACCCTAAATGACAAATAATCCAATATATGTTAAACATGTTAAATCCAACATATGTATATATTATCTTGATGCATAAGAAAAATCAGATCAAAAAGGGAAAAAATAAGAAAGAACAAAATGCAAGCAAACAACAACAAAAAGAGTGAAAATGCTATGCTGTGATCCAAACTCCTGTTCCCACAGTTCTCTCTCTGGAAGTTAGAAATGTGCAATTTCATGTACAATTGTTTTTCTGTATTACTAATACATGGAAGTGGTAATTTTATTTGATTTTCATTAAATTCAGGATTTTTTAAAAACTTAAAAAAAACTTTCCATAGGAAATAATAGTAGTCAGCTTGTATGTATATTTGTCCCTTGAAAATCGACTGTTTTAGTAACCTAAGAATTATGTCACTTCCACAACAAAATGCTTTTGTCTCTTCTTCATCTAATTTATCTCCCTCCTCTCCCCCTTTTTTTTTTTTGAGGGGGAATTGAAATAGTTTAGGATTGACCTTTTAAAATTCTATTTTATTTTATTTATTTCAGCCAATTTGATAATGATTTTAATCAACTAACATTGATTTTTATATATTAAATTAAATTATGTTCAATACTTCCCCTCTAATAAGGGAAAAAGAGGAAGGGAATAGTTATTTATTAAACACCTATTATATGTCAAGGGCTGTGCTAAATGCTTTACAAATATCATTTCGTTTGATCCTCATGAGAACTCTGGGAAATAAAATCGAAAAAAGATAGATAGAGGTTAAATGTCTTCCTCAAGATCACTTAGCTAGTAAATGTCCGAGGCTAGATTTGCACTCAAGTTATCTTGATTCCAGGCCCAGGGTTTGCCTAAGTTCTTCTAACAAGTCTAAGACTTTCTGTACACAGAGAGCTAATTGAGAAATTATTATTGGACTGATAACTAGTCATCTTCTGATATGTTAAAATGTAGTTCATTTAATATTTGTGATGTTATTTGGTATATTCCATGTTCAATACCTCCCATTTCTCTCCTTTAAAAAATATTGATAGATGCATTTTGTTTTGACATAGGTACTTCTCCCTTCCTTCACAGTAACAGGGCTGAAAAAAAAGTTAAACAAGAACATCTAATGTAGTGATTATTAATGCAGAATGAATCATTCTGCACTTGAGTTTATCGTCTCTTAAAGGAAAGGAAGGAAGTGTGTTTTAACATTAGTCATCTAGAATTGACAAGTTGTATTTTATACTTGCTCTCATTTCTCTTGGCTTTTAGTGTTGTTTTCATTTATATTATTATAGTTGTACATTTTGTCCCTAAGGTTCTATTTTGTTTGTACTGCCTTAATTCATAGTATTCTTCCCATGTTTTTCTAAATTTTTTACATTCATTGTTTGTTACAGCATATTAATTTTTGTTATACTTATATACTACAATTTGTTTAGCTACTACCTAGCTTATGAGTAGTACATTCTTCATTTCCAGATTTTTGCTACTAAAAATATTTGTATTGTACAAGACTTTTCTTTATAACTTTGCTCTCCATGGGAGTATAAGTGCAGTAGTGGAATCATTGGTTTTGATTGTAAAAAAAACCTTAGTAATGGATCTCACATCATCTCAAATTGTTCTCCAGAAGTTAGACCAAATCGACAGCTTCTACCAACATTATTTTAGTGTTTATATCTTCCCACAATTCTCTATCTTATCTCTAAATGGGGATTAGGTGAAACCTCAGATTTATCTTAAATTGTATTTCTATTTTCTGTGATTTAGAGCAATTTTTGTTATGCTGATATCTTTAGCTCTAGAAGGAATTTTAGAGAATATCTATTCTAACTTCTTTCTTTTTATAGATGATAAAATTGAAGCTCTGGGGAATCTAGAATCACACAGGTAATAAGTGATATCATTAGGACTTGAATATAGGTCCCCTGACTTCAAATCCATTGCTTTTTGGACTATATTATTTCCAGAAGATAGAGTTGGAGTCAGGAAGTCCTGAGTTCAAACTCAGGCTCAGATACTTAATAAGTAACTGTATGGCCATAAGCAAAGCAACCTCTTTCTGCCTCAATTTCCTCAACTGTAAAATAGGGCTAATCATAGCACCTACCTTCTAGATAGGAAGATAAAACAAGATATTTGGAATGTGCTTTATAAATGTTAAAAGTTAGATATTCTCCTCCTTACACTTCTTTCCCTTCTCCTCTTTCTTTTCCTTTTTATTTTTTTCCTCTTCTTACTTTCTTCTCCCTCTTGATTTCTTCTTTTGAAAGCTATTCATCTATTTTGACCATTTATCTACTAGAGAATAGGTCCTAACAATTTTATGTCAATCACTTTAGATTTTGGATATTAGATTTTTATCAAAGGTCTTCTATACAAACATTTCCTCCTTACTCTCAATCTATACTCTACTCTTATTCTATTTACAACAAAACCTTTTGATTTCATTTATGAAAAAAACTTTTTTATTTTATGTAACCTAAATAGTGTATTTTATTTATGATACTCTTTATTTCTTGTCTGTTTATGAATTTCCCCACTGACTATATTTGTGATAATCTTCTATTCTCTAATATTCATATGATATGATCCTTTATATTTAGACTTCTTTTCCATTTGGGACTTATACAGTATAAAATGTTAGTCTCAAATAATTTTCTACAAAATTAGTTTCCAGTTTTCCTAAAAGTTCTTGTTGAATAAAGAGCCCCTCCCTTCACAGTTGCTTATAGTCTTAGCAGAATAGTGTTGTCCATTTCCAGATGTTGCTCATCCACTTTGTTCAACTGATCTACTTTTTAATTTTTAAATCAGTATAAAATTTTTTTTATGATTACCACTGTATAAGATAAATTTGAGATCTGATAATGCAATGACCTATCATTCTTATTTTAAAAATTGTTTTCTTTCTAATTCTTGATTCTTTTCCCAAAAGAATTGCATTCTTATTTAGCTACAAAGTAGTCTCTTGGCAGCTAAATTGGTATAGGATTAAATCCATAAATTAATTCAGCTAGTATAATCATTTTTATTATATTGATAAAGTCCTGCCAAGAATATTGAATATCCTCCAATTATTTAGGGCTTCTTTTATTTCTCTAAAGATTCTCATATTTTATCTAAATACTCTTTGGGTCTTGCTTGGTTAACTCCCTCATATTTAATGCATTTTGTAATTATCAAACTTCATTCTTAAAATATTCGTGTTACATACAGGCATGAACATACACATAACAACATGTATGTATACTAACATGATATATACACATGTACACAAATATATGATAAACACACACATGAATATTTCAAAATGTTTACAATGATGAAATATATGAAATACATGGGAATTAAATTTAACCAGATTCGTGTGTGTATGGGTGTGTGTGTGTATACATAGTTGTTTTGTAATTTGTTTTTGAAGAGGACCTGTGACATCACAGGGTGGTTTCTTGACTTGTGTGTGAATTGGATATAAATGAGACATTGTTGCACAAACTTGTCAGCCTCACTCTCTCTTCCAGGATCATCAAAGCGTAGTGGCAAGGCAAAAGTGAAGATGATTGGCAATGGTTGGGGATGTAGTGAATGACCTTGATGTCTTTGATGTCTGACTAAACTCTAAGATTCCTTCAGCTTCTGTTGGAACAAATTGGTCTCATCTGCACATCCTGCCTAAGGAAGTCTTCATGTGTTTGGGGTACCTACCTCACCAACAGCCTGTTGGGTTCTCTCAAAAACATTCAGAACCTCTGCTGATACAAGCGTACTGGAGTACAGCCACTGCACATGCTTCTCGGAGCCACAGGTGAGAGGTGACCAGTTGGACACCAAAGGTGAATTAGCAGCCCTGAAAAGAGTTCAACAAGCGCTCATATCAGAAGTGCTAGTCCTCTCTTAACACATCTTATTAATCTTAATACATGCTTATATGTATATATATATATATATATATATATATATATATATATATATATATATATATATATATATATATATATACCACAAGGCTTCTGTATAATCTATAATACTTTGACCTTTTTTGTTTCTAGATCCCATGCTAAACTTTCCAACACATTTTTCTCCATCTTCCTCACCTATGCTCACTGATTTTTTAAACATATATTGATTTCATTTAGATGGTCTTATTCAGTTCTTAGAATTTCTTTTCTTGTTTTTTATCCCAGACATCAGAGCATAAGTTAGGTTGTCTTCATGGTGGTCTTTTTGTCTTGGCTCCTCCTGAGCACTCCTGAAACTCATAATGCCCGTGTTGCTTGAATTAATAATTCTTATTCTCTTTGATAAGACCTGATAAAAACAAGTTTGCCATTTGTTATCCATAAATGGGGGAGGGGAGAGGAAAGAGTAAAAAGGAGCCCGTGCTTCCAATTACTATTCATCACTTTCTTCTCTCCTTTCATTCCACTTATATTGTAATACAAAGATCATTATGACTCACTTCCTTCAGTAGTACCTCCATTTGTTGGACAAGGTTCTCATCTTCAGCATATCAAGAATTGAATGGATATGTATAAATGTTTTAAAGCCTTAGCATCCCCCTCTTCCCTTTTTGTCCCATATCACTACAATGGTCACATAGGACTAAGCAATATTTTGTATTTTTGTTTCATGAGCTTCTGTTAAAAATAATTCAGTACTCAGTATATTGCGTGGTAGGAATTCAGAAAGCAAACAGCTGGGGCATACTTGAAGCATGGTAAAAACTGACAAATTATGTTCTAGTGAACTTTTATGAGAGAAGCTGCCTATGGATGATGAAAATGGCTTAGCATTTGATTTAACTTATTGTAAAAATCCATTTCATGCTAGCCACATAACTAGATTGTGAGTTCTTTAAAGGCAAAGAACTTGTCTTCTGCTTCCTATGTATTTTCCTCAGTATCTTTAAGCAAAGATTCTTAATCTGGGGTCCAAGAGTACTCCTAAGAAAAACATAGATAAATTTTGGAAGGTCCATGAACTCAGATGGGAAAATAATGTCATCTTTATTTTCATTAACCTCTAATTAAAATTTAGCATTTCCTTAATTTTCATAAAATAATCTTTGGCAGGGGTCTAGAAAAGGTTAAGAACCCTTGATCTAGAGAAAGACCCATAGTAATGATTCAACTAAATTCCATTGCGTTTTTCATCCTATAATCATGTATTAAAGCTAGTCATTAGAAGGGATGACTGATTAAGACATGGTTCCTGCTCTCATGGAATTACAATCTAATAGGAGAAGATATGAATTACATGAAAATATGAAATTCAATAAAACAAATATGAAATAATTATAGTTTAGAATGGAGGATAGTAAGAGTCTAAGAGAAGTTCTTCATGCTTTTCCAGGTCAAAGAAAGGAAAGATCATTTTTCACTGGATGAATCAGGGAAGACTTAATGGAGGAGATGGTTTTTAAAGTGGGCTTTGGAAGAACAAGATTTATAACATTTTTTGACAGTACATATGCATAGGTAATTTTTTTACAACATTATCTCTTGTACTCCCTTCTGTTTCGAATTTTCCCCTCCTTCCCTCCACCCCTCCCTAGATGGCAGGCATTCCCATACATATTAAATATGCTATAGTATAACCTAGATACAATATATATGTGCAGAACCGAATTTTGTTGTTGTTGTTGTTGTTGCAAAGGAAGAATTGGATTCAGAAGGTAAAAATAACCTGGGGAGAAAAACAAAAAAATGCTCACAGTTTACACTCATTTCCCAGTGTTTCTTCTCTGGGTGTAGCTGATTCTGTCCATCATTGATCAATTGGAATTGGATTAGCTCTTTTCTTTGTTGAAGATATCCAGGAAGAACAAGATTTCAAATGATATATGTGAAGGTGAGTGAAGAGAAAAATGGGAATGGTATTTTGGAAACTGAGAAGAACCTGAACAAAAGCACACATGTGAGAAAGAACTGAGTGTTTACAAGTGATGGTCAGTAATTTAGATTGGCTGGATTATAATTTACAGAGGGAAAGTCTGTGTGAGATAAAACTGAAAAGCTAAGGAGTTACTCAAGCTGTGGAGAGACTTAAACTCTAAGGTAGGTGATTATACTTTACGCTCATTGATGAATTTTGAACAGAAGCCTGACATGATCAAATCTATGAATAAAACAGATTAATGTGAGGGAAATCTAAAACATAGGTTAGAAAAGGGAGAATTTGGAGATGGAGCCATCAATTAATAGACTATTTCATTAGTTCAGGTCAATGGTAATGAGTCTTATATTAGAGGAAAGGCAAGTAAGAATAGGAAAAAAAAAGCAGGGGGGGGGTCACAAATCCAGAAATATTTCAAAGGTAGAATCAGCTGGACTTAGGAACTGATTGGATGTAGAATTTTAAAAAGTGGAAATTGAGTTTCTTTCAAACTGTTATTCTAAATCAGATTCAATAGCAGAACTCGAAGTACATCATCTCTCAGATAAACTAACTGTATGCCAGACAACTCTGTTACAACTGAACTGTAAATGGCTCACATCAGCACATTCTGTCAACTTTATATAAACCTCATTTTATGTAACATGATTATAGATCTTCCAAACACTGCTTTGTACCTGCAGCTTGTGGATTGATTTTCTTACTATTCTGTGCCAGCCCTGACTGTAAGCATAAGCATAGACTGGTTAAGAGGACTCAGGAGTAGGAGGCAGGAGGCACATATCATTGTCATTTCCTTCTTCTTTTTAGGTCCTCATTTCCTCATGTGCAGAATGGAAAGAACAAGTCATAAGATGATTTACATTTAAAACAATTTTTTACAACTTAGATATGGTGAATAGGGAAAGCTTCTCATAGGTTTTGGGGGAGTGTTACCTGTTTCATTTCAGTTTAAGAAATTATTGTGATCATGTGCAAGACACTATCCTAGATTATGGGAATATAAAGACAAGAAAGAGGGGGAAGTTAGGGAGGGAGGAAGAGAGAGATAGGAAAAGAGAGACAGGAAAAGAAAGGCTAAAGGAAGGAAGAAGAAAAGAAAAAAGAAAAGAAAAAGAGAAAGAAAGGAAGAGAGGAGGAAGAACAAAAGGGAAAAAGAGAAAGAAAAAACAAAGGAAGAAAGGAAAAAAGAGAGAAAGAAAAAGAAGTAAAGAGAGAAATGAAGAAAAGAAGAAAGGAAGGAAAAATATCTACCCTCAAAAATTTTGCTCTGCTGGAACAGAAAGGGAGAGGAAGTAATAGTGAAGCAATATATAACCATAAACATGTACAAAATACCATAAAATTATTTCAAAAGAAAGAAAGAATACTAGCAACTGGTGTTTTTTTTATTTTTCAAGCAATAATCCTAGAATACAGACCTATCTTACTATAACTAGAAATTAGAGCCAGTTAACTTTTCTAACATGCCCCAAGCTCCTTGTAAAAAAAACAAAAAACAAAAAACAAAACAAAAAACAAAAACAAAAAAAACCCCAAAACATTTAATTGTCACAGTGAATTCTTGACTATCCACAGGTATATTACTGGTAACATGATTATTTAAGGGCACATCTCCCTTGGAATTTATTGGTGATGTTGTCCCATCTCTTTTCCTCACTCCTCTAGTCTAGTCCCATGTCAACTTGGCAAAATAAGGCTTTATGAAAGACTCGTTAGGTCTGGGGTTCTCACTGAAAATTCGGATTCATCAAGTGGGAAATTAAGAGTGATACAATCAGAACTTGTCCTATTTGGAGTCTAGAAATACATCTTAGGTGACCAGTGCCTTCCATTTCCATTCTTCTCTAGGGGAAAAAAATCACTAGTTTGGGATACGCCTCCTGTGGGTTACAGAAATGTTGTCTCACTGTGCCTTCTAATTATTGTGATGAACCCTCTATATTTTTGGCTCTAGGTAAATGTCCAATAATAGTTTTAATAATAGTTTCTGCAGTACATGGATTTTCCCCGGAGCCTGCCCATCTTACTAATGACTAGGGCCAAACCTGCTTAGCTTATAAGATCTGGCAAAATTACAGTGTGAAATGGTAAAGCTGTGGGCTGTTGTACAAATTATCCTGGGTCTGTCTCTTGTATTGCCCTGCGGAGCTTATCTAAGCCCAGAGCTTCCAGAGGCTTCAAAAAACGCTGACTTCAAAGAGAGTGCTGCACTAATATGAACTCCACAGGGCATGTACATAACAAATAAGTAGCAGGCCCACAGTGCCTACCCTTTAGGTAAGAGCAAAATAAAGGTACTTGGTCTATTGGAAATTTTCACATTGACAGGAGAGTGTCATAATTATGTTTCAAACACTTTAAGAACATTCTTTTCAACTTGGAAAAAAATCATTCTCACCAGCCAAGCAAAGACTTATGTGGTCCCCAAATCCCCAAACCCTCAATCTAAGGAGAATTATGAAATTATTTTGGATGACTGGGATAGAGGTCTTTCCAAAGGGTGGGGTTTAATCACATGAGTGAGCACCCCCACCCCCAAAGCAATGACCTAGAAATCTGTACAAGGCAATAATGGGCTTTCAAATAAATCAAACCCAAACAAACACAAAAACTCACTGGAACATCTCCCATTGGCAGGCTACAAAGTGGTAATAACAAGTTTTGGAAACCAAAGTTGGATTCTGGAGTATTAAAGATAGTGTAGAGACTTTAACCCAAAGTCAACACTTGTGAGAAATTTGGAATGATCCACTTCCCACAATCTCCTCAGCTCAGCGTCTGACAATTGTAATTATTTTTCATCAGCCTGACAGCCAAGTTTGCTTCCTGTTGTGATAATATACCTGCTACTATCCTGACGACATTGGAAAAATTGTTCTTTCTTTGATAGGTATGTTGATTTTTGAAGCTAATATTCTGTATTTTTCTAATCACTTTTTTACATTATTCATTAACTAATCAGTATTCAGGCTCTTGATGGTGGCATATAACTTATGAAATAGAGGGAAACCCAAAAATATCCCTCGAATTTTCAAGAAAAGACAAGTTTACCTGTGACAAAAAACAAACCAAATTAAATATTTATACAAAACTGGCATTTATTTCTCTCATTCTGATATCTGCCAAGTGTTTTACTGACCTTGTCTCATTTGCTCTTCTTTCTTTTTTTAAATTCTGAACTTAACTGACACCAAATAAGATGATATGTCCATATGTATAAAGTAGAAAAGAAAAAGTGCAATACACATGAAGACATTTCTGGTCTACATTATGAACAGTGAGCTTTTCCTTTTAAAACTCTAATAAACATGCAGTTTTTAAAGCTGTCTTGCCTGTCTATATTTTCTTCTGATTTTCTCTTCTATGCATTTGACAAATGGTTCAAACATTTTTCTTCTGTTAGTATTTTTTTTTTTTTTTTCATTTTGGTAACACTGCTACTACTCCATTCCTCCCATCTCATTTGCTCTTCACAGTAACCTTGTGGAGAATGCAGAAATTTGATTCAATGTGCCTTGAAAGGAGGAAGGCCTTTATATAAAATCTGGTCTTTTGATTATTACTAGGTGGGCATCCACAGGTAAGTCACTTAATCTTTGTTTACCTCAGTTTTTCCAACTACAAAATGGGGATAATGATGGAGGGTTATTGTGAGTGTTAAATAAGATAATATTTGTAAAGTACTTAGCACAATGTCTGGCACCTAGTAGATTCTATATAAATACTAGTTATTATTAACTTTAGAAATATTATAATATAATAGGATAATATGGATGTTATATTATCTATATTATCCTGTTATATATAATTTGATATAATTATTATTATAGGGTTTTCACTATTAATTTTTATAGATAATTAATAGATATAGATAATATAGATATTAGATGAGATTCTACTTTTAAAAAATTCTGTGATCATTTTTAGGAATCCATAAACATTATTAAGCTATGGAAGGATTGTAATTGAATGATAAGAGAGTTAATGTATAAAAAGTAATTAAAAGATTTAAATATGCACAACTTGGGAGGAAAAGTAAACAATATGATAAGTACCTATGCTTAGAAGGAGATGATAAAGGGAAATAAAGGGCTGGAAAAGCCTCCAAGCAGTGTTATAACATAAGGGATAACTGCTTGAAATGACATAAGGGGAAGGAATCCTTTAATAAAGACAGTGTTAATGGATTACGTGAATGAATAAAAATGGTTGGAACAATATGGGAGGCTAGGCTGCTTTAGAGTCTGTGAACCTGTTGGCCAAATAGAACCTGAACCAGGATATTAGTACTTGTGACTTCGGGTGTAGTCTGGGAGTAGTCTGCAAGTAATTAGGTAAAAGGGAATTAAACTGAGGGCTATACTTCTGTTTCTGTTAGGGTTTAAGATTGAAAAGCCACGTGTTTTGGAAGTAAAGTCATTAGTGGATAAATGTCTAATGAGAGATTATTATTGGGTGGAGATTAATATGAAAAATACTAATTTCATCAAGAATAAGAGAAAGAAAAAAGAAAAGAGGAAATAGATACAAATCTATTACCCCCCCACCCCCCACCCCTTTACAACCTAGCTCAGCCTCCCACCTATCTATCTCCTTCTCTCTAGGACTCATCTATATTGCTACTTTCTTTAAGAAATATCTTTCTCTCTTATCAGTGTTTAATTTTTTTAAATCATTGAATTATTTGAATTAAGAATGGTATTACTCTCTAGATGATAAAGCAAAGGGGAAATGTGCACAGTGGTCAAGTTGAATTGATCACAGATTTTGGAGAAGAGAGGAAGGTGATGTAGGTGAGGATTGCTGATCCATATAATAGAATAAAGGCAGAGGCCCAGGAATCTATCTGCAGATAGATAGGAGGCCAAGGAATACACATACAATGAGTAGACAGAAGGCCAAGGATCTGTCTCTAACTACTACAAAGGCAGGAATGGTGTCCAGAGAATGAATGTGAGGACCAAGAATTTGTGCCTAGGTAAATAGAAGGCTAGGAGAACTACTTAGAAGTGTCAGAAAGGCTAATCTTGGCTGCAGAAGATGAAT
The DNA here is from genome assembly GCF_048593235.1 of Sminthopsis crassicaudata. NCBI lineage: Eukaryota > Metazoa > Chordata > Mammalia > Dasyuromorphia > Dasyuridae > Sminthopsis > Sminthopsis crassicaudata. The sequence continues at coordinate 391,269,751 of NC_133619.1, read as the reverse complement.
ATATTGCTTTAGGCCTGAACACATTAAGTGAAAGAGACAAACACTTTAAAAATTTGATTGGTCAGAGGATCAATAAATACTATTATTTAAGGATATTTACATTTCTTGGAGAAGTTTTACTGATGCTTTTTTTTTTTTTTTTTTTTTTTACAACAAAGTAATTTCCTAATATTTGGTCTACTTCTTAGTACCCTTTCTCTTATAACAAAGACAGATGAGCAAAACTAACCAACTCAAGGGTGCATATCTATCAGAGTATGCAGTAATCATCTTTAACAGTCCCTCCTCCTTTGTAGTGAGAGGAAGCAGGTATATGTGCTTCATTGTAAGACCCAATCTAATGAATTACGAATATGTTTATCATTGTGTTCTCCAATGCAGATCATAATATACCTATACCTCCTTATCTTGTGTGATTCTAATTCAGATTCTTCCATACATTATACTTAACAAATCTACTAAATCAACTGAAAACCTTTTCCTAACTCTTCTTTTTTTTTTTTTTTTTTTTTTTTTTTTAATTTTATTTTATAATTATAACATTTTTTGACAGTACATATGCATGGGTAATTTTTTACAACATTATCCCTTGTACTTACTTCTATTCAGATTTTTTCCCTTCCTCCCCCAACCCCCTCCCCCAGATGGCAAGCAGTCTTATATATGTTAAATATATTACAGTATAATTTAGATACAATATATGTGTGTAGAACCAAATTTTTTGTTGCACAGGAAGAATTGGATTCAGAAGGTAAAAATAACAGTTTACATTCATTTCCCAGTCCTTTTCTGGATATAGCTGGTTCTGTCCATCATTAATCAATTGGAATTGGATTAGCTCTTCTCTATGTTGAAGAAATCCACTTCCATCAGCATACATCCTCGTACAGTATCATTGTTGAAGTGTATAATGATCTTCTGGTTCTGCTCGTTTCACTCAGCATCAGTTGATGTAAGTCTCTCCAAGCCTCTCTGTATTTCTCCTGTTGGTCATTTCTTATAGAACAGTAATATTCCATAACATTCATATACCATAGTTTACCCAACCATTCTCCAATTGATGGACATCCATTCATCTTCCAGCTTCTAGCCACTATGAAAAGGGCTGCCACAAACATTTTGGCACATACAGGTCCCTTTCCCTTCTCTAGTAGTTCCTTGGGGTATAAGCCCAGTAGTAGTATGGCTGGGTCAAAGGGTATGCACATTTTGATAACTTTTTGGGCATAATTCCAGATTGCTCTCCAGAATGGTTGGATTCTTTCACAACTCCACCAACAATGCATCAGTGTCCCAGTTTTCTCACAACCCCTCCAACATTCATCGTTATTTGTTCCTGTCATTTTAGCCAATCTGACAGGTGTGTAATGATACCTCAGAGTTGTCTTAATTTGCATTTCTCTGATCAATAGTGATTTGGAACACTCTTTCATATGAGTGGAAATAGTTTTAATTTCATCATCTGAAAATTGTCTGTTCATATCCTTTGACCATTTGTCAATTGGAGAATGGCTTGATTTCTTATAAATTATAGTCAATTCTCTGTATATTTTGGAGATGAGGCCTTTATCAGAACCTTTAACTGTAAAAATGTTTTCCCAATTTGTTACTTCCCTTCTAATCTTGTTTGCATTAGTTTTGTTTGTGCAGAAACTTTTTAATTTGGTGTAATCAAAATGTTCTATTTTGTGATCAATAATGGTCTCTAGTTCTCCCTTGGACACAAACTCCTTCCTCCTCCACAAGTCTGAGAGGTAAACCATCCCATGTTCCTCCAATTTATTTATGATTTCGTTCTTTATGCCTAAATCTTGGACCCATTTTGATCTAATCTTAGTATGTGGTGTTAAATGTGGGTCCATGCCTAGTTTCTGCCATACTAATTTCCAGTTTTCCCAGCAGTTTTTGTCAAATAATGAATTCTTATCCCAAAATTTGGGATCTTTGGGTTTGTCAAAGATTAGATTGCTATTTTTATTCACTATCTTGTCCTGTGAACCTAACCTATGCCACTGATCAACTAGTCTATTTCTTAGCCAATACCAAATGGTTTTGGTGACTGTTGCTTTATAATATAGCTTTAAATCAGGTACACTTAGACCACCTTCCTCTGACTTTTTTTTCATTAGTTCCCTTGCAATTCTCGACGTTTTATTCTTCCATATGAATTTTGTTGTTATTTTTTCTAGGTCATTAAAATAGTTTCTTGGGAGTCTGATTGGTATAGCACTAAATAAATAGATTAGTTTGGGGAGTATTGTCATCTTTATTATATTCGCTCGGCCTATCCAAGAACATTGAATGTCTTTCCAATTATTTAAATCTGACTTTATTTTTGTGGCAAGTGTTTTGTAATTTTGCTCATATAATTCCTGACTCTCCTTTGGTAGATATATTCCCAAATATTTGATACTATCGACTGTTATTTTGAATGGAATTTCTCTTTGTATCTCTTGCTGTTGGATTGTGTTGGTAATGTATAAAAATCCTGAGGATTTATGTGGATTTATTTTGTATCCTGCGACTTTGCTAAAATTCTGAATTATTTCTAATAGCTTTTTAGCAGAGTCTTTGGGGTTCTCTAAGTATACCATCATGTCATCCCTAACTCTTCTAATATTTCATAGATACCAGTATAATACCTTATCTCTTTGTCTTTTATTTTTTAATTTTTTTTTTGCTGAGGCAATTGGGGTTAAGTGACTTGTCCAGGGTCTCACAGCTAGGCAGTGTTAAGTACTTGAGACCAGATTTGAACTCAGGTCCTCCTGACTTCTGGGCCATCTGGCTGCCCCACGCCTTTTACTTTTTGATCATGCTGCATAAAAGGACCCTCTGACTTTTCTGGTGATGTTTCTTGTGCTTCTTCTTGCAACGAAAGTATCACAGGAAATATGTTGTAGCCTATTTATTGATTGTTATTATGCACCTTGTTATTGTCCTTTAGATCACCTGCAGTTTTGATTTTTCATTGTATTCCATGATCTATAATATAATATAACTGGCAGGAAAAAAAAAAGTGGTTTTAACAGCAGAGAGCTGCTTGGGTTGTTGAAAGCAATGCATGATTTCCCAAATGTTATCCTTTCAATGTAATTCAGAAAGCATTATCAGACACCTATGCTGGGAAAGGGAGCTAGGTAACTCAGTAAATACAGTACTGGGCCTGGAGTCAGCAAGACTTGAGTTCAAATTTGACCTCAGATACTTTCTTGGGCAAATTACTTAGCCACTATTTGCTATAATCCATTAGAGAAGGAAATGGCAAACCACTTAGACATCTTTGCCAAGAAAACTTCATGGACAGCACTGGTGTGCTGTTCAATCATTTTAATTGTGTTCAGCTCTTTGTGATCCCATTTGAGGTTTTCTTGGCAATGCTACTACAGTTGTTTGCCATTTCCTTTTCCAACCCATTTTATAAATGAGGAAATTGAAACAAACAAAACTCCTGCCCACAAGAAGTTCAGATTCTACCAAAATTCTATCCTTACATTGTTGAAAGGAATATTTCTTCTACTTGTTATTATTTGCATTTATAAAAAAGCATGACACTTAGCTCTTAATTGTTCTATAATTGTATAATTTCCTTACAGTAATATATTGATATGTCACCATATTGATATACAGTGGGTCTTAAAAAAAGATGGACAAAGATGAAGTGTCACCAAGAAGGAGCTAGGTCTTGGTAAATACCATAAGCTGGAAAGAATTAGAAAGAAAAACATGTAAGATGAAAGTAAATTTATTAGTTGTAGAGTAAGTATTCCAAAGAACACAGTAAAATGGGCAGATGGATCTGGAGTGAGACACTGGGGAAATAGGGTTGAGGAGTACAGGAATAAAGGAGGAGGCAGCTGGGGATGAACAATGAAATTTTTGCATTGGTTTCTGGGTTCAGAATATGAAGGAATAGTTGAATGAGAGGTTTCTTATTTTATTTTATTTTATTTAGAATTTTTCCCCACAGTATATATGCATGAGTAATTTTTTTTATAATATTATCCCTTGTATTCATTTTTCCAAATTATCCCTCCCCTCCCTCCACACCCTCCCCCTGATGACAGGCAATCCCATACATTTTACATATGTTACAATATAACCCAGATACAATATATGTGTGTAAATACCATTTTCTTGTTGCACCTTAAGTATTAGATGAATGAGAGGTTTCTGATGAATGCAGTGACCAATCAGGAGTTTGGATGACACTATAAAATGAGACTCTTCTCTTAAGAGAAGTGGTACACTATAGATGTAGAATCAGACAGACATTGTGAGACATGACCAATATGCTGATTTATTTGGTTTAACTCTACTTCTCTGCTGTAAGGGAGGGTTCAGGACTGAGCTGATGAGAATCATTGGGAAGTGATAAAATATTGCTAAAAAAAAAAAAAAGGGAAAAAACCCCAAATAATTGACTGAATAATCTATCCCAAAGAGTAACAATATATGGATGCTGACCAGGATGGAGAACAATAAAGGAGTGGTTGTGTTCTGACTGGCCTTTTACCATTTAATACTTTTGTTATTAAAATAGCTGGAAGCATGAAAACCATGTTTATCAGTTATTTTTCAATGGGTATTTTGTCTTTATCATGTATACAATCTAACATTTAATTTTTCCATATCATAAAACTCCTAGAAGTTAATCAGCTAAACAGCCAACCCATAAACACATATGTAGCAAAAATAAACCACACAATGATTTCCTATTTAATTAGAGTTCTCACCAATTCCATGGGGTTTGAATCTTTAAACAACTACATTGATTAGGCCATTATTCCACACATTTAACATGAAATAGAAAAACTATTTGGAAGTAAGGTTTAACAAATTTTCAGATTTAAAAAATCGGAAGGAACTGCTAATGTATTATCAGCATCCAAAATAATTTTTTAAAAAGGATCTGGGCAGTCAGAATGATGAGCAGAATCTAATAAGATTAAATTGAGAAGAAATAAACATAAAATTTTTAAAAATCAATAATGTATAGGATGGGAGAGCTGTGACTAGACATTGGTTTTTCATGAAAAAAATCTGAGATTTTTAAGTGACTTCTTAGAAATGAATACTTTAATGGCTCTAAGATCCCACTGAGGCAGGTAATACGGATTATGGCAGATCCTCACCTTCTAATAGTGGGCAACTCCTGTCTATGAACTTCTATAAATCCTCCACAGAAAGTCCATTCAATATTCTTTGGTTCTCTTTTATTATAGATATTCTGTATGTTGCTTTTGCACTTGACTAGTCAATTTCTTTTTCCAATCATACACCTCTTTGCAAACAGTTTGAATCAAGAGTAAGAATGGCCATCAAGCACTGAGATAATTTGAGGCTGCATTATGAGATGTATCTAAAATACTAAAGATGATAATTCTACTGTACTTTGAAGTCTTAAGACTATACCTGGAGTGTGATGATCAATCTGGATACCCAGATCCATATCTGAAAGGGATAAACTATAGAAAACCCAGAGGGGAGTGAATAGGATGATTGGGGGCCTGGAGACCATGTTCTATGATGATTATTTGAAAAACTGGAAATATTCTGCCAAGAGAAAGATTTGTCACAGGAACATGCATGTCAAATGCTAGCTATTTTGTGGCAGTATTAGACTTGATCTTCCTAGCCCAGGAGTTTGAAAATCTCTTAGCCCCTAGGAAAATGAGAAAGACATAGAAAGAAAGATTTTGGAACAATAGAAGGAAAAACTATGAGGGCTTCTCCAAAGTTTGAAAGACTCCATCAAGAAGTGGGATTTTTACTATCATTGGAGATTTAAAAGTAGAGATCACATGATCACCTATAAGGTATATTATAAAAGAGGTTTCTATTCAGGTGTGATATGGACTACTTGGGAGTTTCTATGATTGCATGAAATTCCCTCTCTTTTCCTAATCTCTTGTCTATTGAAATCCTGATTATGTTTTCAAGAAATTGCATCTTCTATATGAAGCCTTCTTGATCATTTTACTTGGACATCATCTCATTATCCAAAATGTAGCTTCTTTTTGTGCTACTTTTATAGAATCTCTCACATATTGTCTTGTATCATTGATGGATATGCATATATTTTATGCATATATTTTCTCCTCTAGTAGATTTTAAAATCTTTTAAATAAAAAAAAATCTTTTAAAATCCCCTTAAAATATAGGAGCACTGTACTTGATCATTCATTGTGCCAATCATAAAATCTGTTCTTATCCTTCCCTCGTTAGCCTTTGTTAACTCGGCACTATCCAATTATTATACTGGGTTTCCCACTAACTCCCCATTCATTCAACCTGTTGAAATCTTACTCTTTTTTTTTTTTTTTAAATTTGATTTATTTATTTAATATTTTCCCCAGTTACATTCAAAACACATTTCTTACATTTGTTTTTAAAATTTTTGAGTTCTAGGTTCTCTCCCTTATCCCCACTCACAATTAAGAAAACATATGTGAAGTCATGTAAAATATTTCTGTAAAAGTCAAGTTGTGAAAGAAAACATAAGTCTCTTACCCTAATGAAAATAAAAACCCTCATGAAAAATTAAATTAAAAAAGAGAGATAGAGAAAAAGAGAATGTTTCAACTGTATTCAGCCAAAATCAGCTCCTTTTCTGGCTATGGATAGGATTTTTTTATCATAAATTCTTCAGAGTAAGTTGTGGATGATTGTACTACTGAGAATAGCAAAATAATTTACAGTTGGTCATCCCAGAACTATTGCTATTACTTTGTATACAGTGCATTTCACTTTGCTTGAGTTCATGGTAGACTTTCAGGGCTCTTCTTTTTTTTTTTTCCTTTTTTTTTTTTTTTTTTCCTGAGATCATCCTGCTCATCATTTCCCATAGAACAATATTCCATCACAGTTTATTGAGCTATTGCCCAATTGATTGGCATCCCCTCAATTTTCATTTTATTTTTTTCCCTGAGAAGAGAGCTGCTATGAGTATTTTTATCCACATAGGTCATTTTCCTTTTTTGAATCTCTTTTGCTATTTGTGCCTAGTAGTGATGTTGTTAGGTCAAAGGATATGCATGAATTTATAGCCTTTTGGGCACAGATCTTATCTTTTGATCATTTATCAACTGGGTCATGACTCTTGAAATCTTACTCTTTCTTAAGTCCCTGCTCAGGAGTAAATTTTTCCTCCTCAAACTTCCCATGGTAATTTAATCTTTCAATCTGCATTTAAGTTCTTTCTTATATAATAACTTTTAGTGTACATGTTAAATCTCTCTCAATCAGTTTGTAAACTCCTTCAGAGAAAGTATGATACTTTATTTTATCTTTGATTTCTAGCATTCAGCATAGTACCTCCGAGTTCTGTACACTCTGTAACACTGAATTTTGTCATCTGCCCTGCTGCCATTTGTGTATGCTCTTTCCTCACTTTCCAGTTAAAACCACAACCAAATAAATATATATCTCTATTGTGACTAAACAGGGTCTGCTTATCGCTATTATTTCTTAAAAAACAAAATGCTATGCTCAAGTCACCATTGTCCCATGTTATTTTGTCTTTATTAAAATATAAGTTCTTCGAGGATAAGAACTATCTTACTTTTATATTTATATCCCCAATTTTTAACATAGTGGGAACTCAGAAAGTATTTAAAGATGCCTTTTCATTTATACATTAATTCAATTGCATAAATATTCAGTGAACTCATTTCAATTCAATAAAACTATATTAAGCACCTAATATTTACAAAGCACTATGCTAAGCAACTGGGAAGATACCAGAATAGACATGACATAGTCCTTTTTCTTATGAATTTACAATCTGATAGGAGGTTAAAATAATTTATACTAATAATTCTAATGTGTAACATTATAAATGACAATAGATGAGAGTAGTCTAAATCAGGGATTCTTATACTTTTTCCAGTCTTAACCATTTTTTGCCAGACAAATTTTTACATGACTCCAGGGATATTAGTGTATAATAGGTGTGCACACCGAACATTTACTGATAACAAATCATAGTTTTGTGGCTCTACATTCAGTTATGAGACCCCAAATGAAGTTGTGACCCACAGGTTAAGGAACTGGGCTCTAGATAAAAGGTTATGTGAGGTTTGAGAAGAGGGAGGGCTTGGGGTTATCAAGGAGAATCTCATGGAAGAGGCAGCATTTGAATTAGGTCTTGAAGAAATAAGATTTTTTTAAATAATTATTTTCAAGTACATGTAAAAGCAATTACCATTCTTTTTTAACAATTTTGGATTCCAAATTCTCTTTCCCTCTCTCTTCTCCCTCCTCCGTCAGTAAATAAGCAATTTGATATAATTTATACATGTGTTGTCCTGTAAAATAGATTTTAATATTATGTTGTGAAAAAAAGCTTAGACTAAAGGGGAAAAATCCAAAAAAAATTTTAAAAAGTTTTAAAAGTATCCTTTAATCTGAATTCAGACTCATTCAGTTCTTTCTCTGGAGGTGAATGGCATTTTTCATAATAAGTCCTTTGGAATTGTCTTGGATCATTGTATTGCTGAGAAGAGGTAAGTCATTCACTGTTAATCATCATATTGTTATTGATTGTTGTTACTGTATACAATATTCTAATGGTTTTGCTCACTTCATTTTATATCAGTTCATGTAAGTTTTCCAGATTTTTTTTCCTGAAAATATCTTGCTCCTTATTTCTTGTAGCTCAATAATATTTCTGGGAAGTCATATATGCATCAGAGAGACAGGACAACTGACTGACATACAAGATCCATGAGAGACTGATCTGCTGGGAAAAAGTGTTATGACATCACAAGAAGATATCCGAGATCCTGCAGCATTGGAGGCATGAATTATTCCTCCACATTTGTTCTGATCAAATGTGTTACCTAATTATATGATTCTCTACATGTGTTCTCTATGAATAACTATGCTACCTCCTGATGATATGTATATTTGTGGGAAAGTTCTTTGAAAGAAATATTTTATTGCTGCTTTTTTTTTTTGAAGTTTTATTAAATGCCTGTGCTTTAAACTAAGTGTGTCTTCTGACTGACTAGAAATGTTAAATTCTTTGGTGGGAGCTGATGAGTTGTGATTTTGAACAGAATTTTGGATTAAAGTATCAATAGATCTAAAATTGGAAGGCAGAAGTCATCACCTAACTCTCTTAACTTATAGCTGAGGAAACTGAGGCCTGTAGGGGTGTGTGTGTGTGTGTGTGTGTGTGTTTGTGTGTGTGTGTGTGTGTGTGCGCGCGTGTGTGTGTGTGTGTGTGTGTGTGTGTGTGTGTGTGTGTGTGTGTAATAAAGTTGCTGTCCAGGATCACAAAGAGTAAATATCAGAAGCAAGAAGAATTCACAATTCTTATTCACAACGTAGTTTGAACCAGAGGCTCCCCAAGATAGCCTTTTCTGGGATACCCATGAACAAGTTAAGTGTCCACAGGCACACAATAGAAATTTATAGAGACTAAAAAGCTTACTTGAAGCACTGGACAATGTCTGCAGACAGAAAAAACTCTGTAGCCTGTCATAAGACTCAAATCCTACTCTTTGCAATGAATATCAAGTATTTTAAATTTGGATCACTATAATTATAGAAAGATTTCAAACTATTAAATTAAGTTTGACCTTAATAATATTATCATTAGTTAAGGAGATGGGAGTAAAATTTGAAATATAAAGTGAAATAATAAAATTTGAAACAATTTAAAAAATTTTCCCCAGTGAGTTATTCTTTGTGTTATTGTTTTTCAATAGCAATCTGATATAATCTACAAATGGCACAATAGCATTTTAAGCAGGTCTGCTCTAAGGATCCAGTTTTGTTCCTAGTAATGCAATAGAACTAAGATAAATTGTATAAAAGAGGGAATTTAATAAAATAATAAATAAATAAAATAACAATAAATACAAAATAATGTTTGATTACCTCACAGCTAAGTAGGAAATAATTTTAGACAAATCAAGTCCTCCAATATTTCATTTACACTATGTCTGCTGAAAATTCTTTTCTTGTTTGTTCCCACTATAATAGGTTTATTCCTTTGACAACTGTAAATTTAATATAGCTGACAGAAAAGGACAAATGAGAAAAAACAAACATTTGTACTTATAATCAGTCCCACAAAATTTAGTACTTAAATAAATTTGCTTGAATATAGGCCTCTACTGAATATAAGCTACACTTCTCAAATGAAATTTCTTTGAAAAAAAGATACATATATATGTATTTAGATATGCATATATGCATTACACATGTAAGCTGAACCCCAAAACTCACTGGTGTGAAATTCTCTCCTCCTTGGTGGATATCAATATCCTGCATCTATGTGAAGTGCAGATTTAGAAGATAAAGAGCAAAAGTGGAAGAGAATTTAGTCTCTTCAGTCTTTGAAGGCTGCTGATTTCCAGTTTTGAGAGAGAAGATGGATGATAAAAACCCTATTTCAGTTTGCGTAAAAGAGAAAAAGACTCTTTGAAAAACTCAATGTGAGATTAATTGGCAGTCTCCATTACACTGCTATCCTCAACTTGCTACAATATTGGCTTTGAGGAATTTTTCCCTTTTATAAAATACGCAATTCTCCTAGTTGAACTGACATACTTTCCTTCTAATGGGAGTGCTTCTTCAATGTATTATCTGGAACATATTTTCTTAGGTATACTTTCTCTGGCACATCTCTTCTCCTCAATTTGGGTAAATTAGTTTCTTTGATATTTGCTTATATAGTGGTGACTCTGGAACTGGTATTGGTAGGAAGAAAGCCAATTCTTGGATATAGAGTTTTGAGATCTTTTCCTATTGAGAAATAGCGATTAAGAGATTGGTTTGACAGACTGGTCTCAAAAAAACCTGGAAAGTCCTCCATGAAATAAAGCAAAAAGATATGTATTGTATATGAGGTAATAGCAATATTGTGGGTTGATCAACAATAGAATGAGCTGGGACTACTTTGAAAGAGTTATGATAAAAAGAATTGATTATGTCTGAATATAGACAGAAGCATACCTTTTTTAAATTTTATTTTTCTTGAGTTTATTTATTTTGGAGAGGGGAATTTGTTTTCTTTTACAGCATGACTTTTATGGAACTGTTTTGCATAACTTTATATGTGCCTTCTCAATGGGGTTAAGGGGCTGGGGAGGAAGTGAGAGACTATGGATATTAAAAATTTTAAAACAAATGTAAAAAATTGTTTACATGTAAGTGGAGAAAATAAACTCATTAAAGTTCAGAAAAATATAAAAAAAAAACAGAAGGTAGCAATTAAAAAAAAAGAGTTGTCTTGAACCTGAAAACTGCATCCTCTAGACTAATAATATTTAAGAAAGCAGATAGATATAATTCTAGTCCAGTACACTCCTCTCTAGCAGATTTGTGACTGTCAGTCCCAACTTCATGCTTCCTTTCTTGGTAGAACTTCAAATATGCCTTGGAGAAAATAGGAAAGAAATATTAGAGATGTCCATTTTGACTCCCTGTAAGTGTTGCACTCAACTCCTAGTTCCATATCGCATATAAAATATTTGATTAATTAACAGGATGGTCAAAAAACTAAGAGTGGAGTGCCAAATAGGTAGTTTTATGTTTTTAAATACAAACTTTATTTTGAAATATAACCATTCTTAGCTTCAGGACTACTCAAAAATAGGCTTCAGGTCAAAATCACTAGGAAGTAAGTGCTATCTATGATCATCTCTGTTTTACTGACAAGGAAACTGAGGCAGTAGGAGTTTAAGTGCTCTGCTCAGGGTCACACAACTAGTAAGTATTTCAGACCAAATTTGACTTCAGGCCTTCGTAACCACAGATTTGGTGCTCTCTGCATTAAGCTACCTAACTGGCTATGTTTCTAGTGAAGAAGCACTCCCTTATTTCCGGCTTTATCTTTGCAAATAAAAGCCTATTTGGGAGGCAATAGTTATAGCACCTTATATTTGTGATATTTCATATTGCCTCATTTAACTTTCACAATTACATAGCGATATAGGCAGGGCACTATCATTCTCTTAGGAAAATGAGTGAACAGAGACTCAGTGTAGCTAATGTAATGTGACTTGTAAATGGTGGGCCAGGAACTTCAGTCTCAGGACTCCTTTCTCTTCATCCATCACCAAGTTATTAAGTATAGGACATCTTTAGCCCCTATTTCTCTTTGTAATTGACTTCCTTTTAAAATATGTAGGTGTTGTTGAGGAATAGAATAATGTTATGATTATTAAATCAGGTACTTATGTTTCTTGAATTAAGGGAGAAGTTATAAATGTATATGGATGCATTTATAATATATAAAGTAAATTACATATTAGGAGAAAATCTTGGCAAAGAATATTTATTCACCTTATATTTTTTGATTTGTAGTAAGAGAACCAATCTAGTATTTCTTAAAGGCCTTTGAGAAAAATGAAATTTTGGCTGAATTTTCAAAGTCCACCAGTGATTCATTATATCAAAGAGTAAAGTCACTTTACTTGATATGCATTCTGAATTTTCACATCTCTACAGTGAACTACTTTGTGGTAGACAAGGCACTGTACTGAGTAGAGGACCTGACTGCTACTTACCTGTGTGATCTTAGATAAGTTACGTGTGAAACTCTGAGACTGAGTTTCTTTTTCTATAAAATGAGGGGATTGGACAAAATCATAGATCTAAAACTGGAATGGATCTCAGAGGCTCCAGAATCAATCCTCTCATTTTAAAGGTGCATCTCCTTCTGTATGAAGCTTTCTCAAGTCTCCCAACTCTTTATGCCTTCTCTCCCAAGCTACCTTGTAGTTAACTTTTTGTTTGTTTCAGTTGACTTCCCCTTATCTGAACTCATGTTGAACACCAATGTGCCACATAGTTTAACACTATATTCCACCTTAATAGCATTAGCTAATTATTGAATGTGTGTTAATCTTCTTGAGAACAGGGAGCATGTCATTGGCCTTGATTGTATGCTGGCAGACTATTGAGATAATAGTTAACAGTGACCATTTAAATAACACTTTAGAGTATGCAAAGTGTAAGGTTTCCTTTTACAGATGAGGACTGAGTCTCAGAGATGTTAAATGTCTTATGCAGATACACTCAGCTAATAGTGCTAGAGCAGGGATTCATATCTGATTGGGAAGTCTCCTGACTTCAAGTATTTTCACAGAAGATATTCAATAGATATTTGTTTATTTGACTTGTTTTTAGAAATTGTGTGGTGTATTATTATTCTTATAAACAGGACCAAAGAGAGTTTAGTATACATAGTGTCATTGTCACAGATTTGGACTTAGTCTTTTGGACGATGATGAAAATTATAATGATGACAATGGTGACATTCTTAAACTAAATAAGTCTTCTGAATTCTGGGTTCAGAGTTGTGCTTAATATTAAAATATATGCTTCTTCTGGAACTATTTTTATAAAGCTCAAAAGGATGTTAAAAGAAGTATAATTCTGGAAAACTGGCGGGAACTCAAGAATTGGCATTCTGCCTCAAACCCTAAAATTTAATAGAATGTTTTCTTTTTTCCTCCCTTTCCCAATTCTCTGATTCTCTCTCTTTCCCTCCACCCTCTGTATTACCCCCTTCTTCCTCTCTGTCTTTCCTTTTCTCCCTTTTCCTTTCTTCCCCTTTTTCTTTTCCTTTTCCTTTTCTCTTCTTCTCTCTCTCTGTCTCTGTCTCTCTCTCTTTCTCTGTCTCTCTGTGTCTCTCTCTCTGTCTCTGTCTCTCTGTCTGTCTCTCTGTCTGTCTCTGTCTCTCTGTCTCTCTCTGTCTCTGTCTCTCTGTCTCTGTCTCTCTCTCTCTCTCTCTCTCTCTCTCTCTCTCTCTCTCTCTCTCTCTCTCTCTCTCTCTCTCCCTCTTCTCTTTCTTCCTCTCTTCCCCTTTCCCTCCTTTTCTAATTTTCTCTCACATCTGTCATGTTTGTCTTCTCTTCTTCTCTCTACTTTTTCTCCTCACATTCAATGTAACCTATAATCAATCTCACTTAAAAATCTTCAGAAGGAAAATTCAGAGCTAATATCTAACATATGACTGTTTAGATATCTAAGAACCCCAGGCAAGGAATAATGGCCTCAGAGTTAGAGAAAGAATAGTGAACTAATCTTACAAACTCATACAACTAAACTCTTGATGGAAAATAGCTATTAGAATCCAGCTGTATGACCTTGGGCAAATCACACTGGGCCTCAGTTTCCTCATATGTAAAATGAGGTATTTTGATTCAGTCAGAGTTCAGAAACAGTGGCCCACCAGCTGGGTGTGATTTTTATTGGTACATCTGGATCCCCATTAGGGTGAATAATGAATCCCCTCAAGTGGACACATTATTCCAGTTAATACAGAATATTTCCATTGCACTGGAACCAATTACCATATGTTACATATAGTGCTAATTCGAATATATTCTACCACTTCAGGGGAATTCATTATTGACATTAATCTGGGCCTGGCTGTATACAGGTGTAATTTTTTTCTAATATACAAAATAAGCCAATGAGTAGGTATGTTAACTCATCTTATTAGAAGATAACAGTTATGTCCATAAAAAGGAATTGCTAGCTTTGAAGTAATAGAATTTAGGTTTAGAGTTCTCCTGCTTTTTAGGTTTAGAGTTCACCTTCTTCCAAATTGAGTACTTTTCTGTCCCACACATTCCCTTAGGGTCAGGCTCTGTCTGCTTTCCAAAGTTACAATCCACACTAATAGACTCATTCTACTAATTTACTCATGGAAGAATGTCTGAGAACTCTGGAGGCAACAAGCATGGGGACTAGAGTGAGCTAGTTTCAAAACTCAACTCCAGTGTTTACTACAAAAGTGATGCTTGACAAATAGCCAATTGTCATGTAAAATGAGGATTAAATGGTCCCTGAGTTCTCCTCTTTCTCTAGATCCTACAACTTGATGACAGTTTGCTACACTAAACTCTCCTCAGGACTTGGCTATACAAGTGCCTTTTGAGATAAAATTTTGATTGCTTATTCTCTCTGTTGTATATTAACTTATATGTTCCAATATTTCAAAAATCCCTGATTTTATTAATGTGTACATTCTCTCCACCAATAATGAAGTTTGCAACTCCTCTTTTTCTTAATGGTAATAGTAATAGTAGTAGTAGTGGTAGTAATGATGATGATAGACCAAATTTATATAGGTTTTATGGTTTCAAAGCATTTTCTACATTTCTTAGCTTAAAAATTCATTCCCCTGGGTCCAGCTTAGTGTTGAACCTTTCTTAACTGAGCTGACCTTTTCTCAGATGACAATTATATATTTGTTTTTGGACCCATACTTGAAGTCACTACAATTGATGAAGTGTGACAGAATTTGCATCCCATGAGTATAGTCTTTGAATACCCAATATAATCAGTACAAGCAATATGAAGCAAATTAGGATTATAGTGGAGCATTAACTTGTTACACATCCTTTGTTCTCAAAGAGAACTAATGACATCAGAAAGACAACTTGTATAAATTAAATAAAATAATTGAAATGTTTAAAGTAGTAGGAATTAATTAGCATAAATATTCATTAAATACCTACTGTGTGCCAGGCACTATGTAAGGTCCTGGAAATAAAATGATAGAGATTAAATAGCTCCTGCTGTCAAGGAGCTTACAGGCTAGGGAAGGGAGGTAGCACATGCTACACACACACATTATACATACATACATACATACATATATATACATTTAGATGTATTTGTGTATATATACACAAATATACATAGGGATGTATTTATGTAAATATATACACACATAAAATTTTATACAAAATATTCAAAAATATAAGGTAATTTTTATGTGAAGCATTAGCAGCTATAGGATTTAAGAAAAACCTTGTGGCTATTTTACTCACACAGCCTTAATCCTGAATCCTGGTACTGGTTTTTCATGGTGGTCTTCCACCTTTATTTCTGTTCTTCTGGTTCACTGGGACCCTTTATAGCTTTCCCTCCTCCAACTCTATGGGTCTTCTACACATCATATTGAGGACTAGGGTTCTTCTTGATGAAGATTCAGAGCTGGCAAAATTTTTTTAAGGGTCACCAGGGCATTGGCTAACTCTCCTAATTCAATCAGTGAAACTTCTCTGCCTCTTAATTTTCTGTGATGACGTCACATCAACTAATCTGATATGTATGTATGTATGTCATTTAAACTACAATATCTTGACCAACCTCCCTACAATAAACTCTCTCCTTACCTAGTTATATATTTTATATTTTATATCCCCAGCAAATCAATTGCAATACTTTTGTTATATGCCATAGTGACTTGAAAGAAGTTCCAGCATAATCTTTTTTTTCAAGTAGCTTTTTATTTACAAAACATATGCATGGGTAATTTTTCAGCATTGACCCTTGTAAAACCTTCTATTCCAATTTTTTCCCTCCTTCCTCCCATCCCCTCTCCTAGATGTCAGGCAGTCCAATATATGTTAAATATGTTAAGGTATATGTTAAACATAATATATGTATAAATATTTATACAGTTATCTTTGCAGCATAATCTTTAAAAAATAGCTTTTTATTTTCAAAATATATGCAAAGATAGTTTTCCATCATTCACCCTTGCAAAACCTTTTGTTTTAAATTTTTTCTCCCTTCCTTCCTTCTATCCCTTCTCTTGATAGCAAGTAATCCAATGTATTGAACATGTGCAATTATTCTAAACACATTTTCACAATTATGGTGCTACACAGGAAAAAATGGACCAAAAAGGAAACCAAATGAGAAAGAAAACAAAAATCAAGCAAATAACAACAAAAAAGATAAAAATATTATGTTGTGATCCCCATTCAGTCCCCACAGTGCTCTTTCTGGGGGCAGATGGCTCTCTCCATTACAAGTCTATTGGAACTAGCCTGAATCATCTCACTATTGAAAAGAGCCACCACCATCAGAATTGATCATTGTGTAATCTTGTTGTTGCTGTGTACAATGTTTTGTTGATTCTACTTACTTCATTTAGCATCAGTTCATGTAAGGATCTCCAGGCCTTTCTGAAATCATTCTTTCAGCATAACTTTTGTAAGTGCCTTCTCCCCAATGTTTTATACTAAGGCAAAGTTTATATGGCACAATTCTTAAGCAATTCAGAAATTAGCATTCTTCTATGAGGGAGAAAACCCTCACTTCCAATATCTGGTTATATAATTTTAAAAAACCAACATTTTACAACATTCTCAAAGGTTACTTCCTACATTGATTTTTGCTTGATTTTGTGTAGTTTCTTCTCTAGAACTCTGCCTAAAAGTCTGCTTCAAGTCTAGTATCTTCTATAAGTTCAGGATTACAGGTCTTGTGGATTGTTTACCCTCAGCTAAAGTCAGAAATGCCATTTGTGCCCAAATTTCCTTGTTCTCTTTTAAGCTCCTTTGGTGGAAGCACTAAGTTTCTCTGTGTGTGTATATACACAAACATATGCATGCAAACATATATACATACACATACATACTCACATATGTATGTGTATATATATATATATATATATAAATGTTATTGATCAACTAGAGGATTGTTTTACTCCTCAATCCTATGGACATACAGATAGTAAATGCTGAAAGCAGGACTTACACTTAGGTGTTCTGATTCCCAAGTTCAATGCTCTTTCCATTGTAAACCACAATGCCTCTTAATAAGAGTAAAATTTTTACAGAACCAAAGCGTTTTGCCTACATCATGCCATTCATTCTCCCAACAAAATATGAGGTAAGCCCTGAAAAAAGCTCTCTCTCTATCTTTCAATTGGAGCAACTGGAGCTCAGATAGGGCAAGTGATTTGCTTGAGGTCAACCAGTCAATACTCTCAGCACCAGTTGAAATCTAAATGTCATGGAGATGAATGAGGCTCTTCTTCATACCCTTTTAGTCTCCTTTTAGAGTCCAGGCTCCCCTGGGATTCAACTTGGACTCAAACTAAGTGGAGCCCATTGTTTATGGGTAGGGGGTGAAGCACTTCAGCCTAGGGGCTCTTCAATGATTATAGTTCATAGGATTATAGAATCCTAGCTTTTGAGCTGGAAGAGACCTTGGAAACCATCCAGTCCAAATCCTTTATTTTATTGCATCAGTCTTCTGATTACCAAATATAGTATTTTCCTCATGATATCAGGCTCTGTAGAGTTCTGTATTGGAAAATAAACCATACTATGGTATTCATAACTGCTTGTAAACACCAATAAAACTTACCATATTTGATTTCATTACCAAGAAGCATTCATAATATAAGTTTTTTTTTAATTGCTATTTTTATTTGCAGGTAAAATCTCATTTTAATGAACAGGATGAGATGACCAAATTGTTTCATTAAATTCAAATTATGCTTTAATGAAAACCTTTCACTGGAGAGTGTGGAAGTTTTATTCTTTATTTTTTGTTTGTTTAAATAAAGCAAAAGCTTTATTCTCTGCACATAATTTGCAAATGATATCATTTTGGAGATGGGTGTGGGTTAGATGATTGTTTTTAGAGCTGCCATGTGATGTGAGCCATGTGGAGAGAAGAATATTGAAGACAATAACAACCAAAAAGAAGAGGCATATTACCTTTATTTCTGCCTCCTACTGTAATTACATCTGAAATTTGAACCCTGTCCTATATCTATCTCTCTTATCTCAACTGTTCTTAGGCAAGACTGAGTTAGATGCCTCAGTCCTAGCCCATGTATTCTACTTTCAACCCCTGAGACCTACAAATAAAAATACAGTTACAAGGAAAAGAATAAATATTGAACCAAAGAAACAATGTTTTCATTAAATAGCTTGATTGCTTAATGGATGGAGCCTTATGAACACATCTGTTCTACAGAATTTTCCCCCTTTAATAGATTTTATTGAAACCAAATCAGCAAAGCCTTGTTTCTGCAGGCTATCCATTGGGATAGGAAAAAGGCTGAATGAAACAGAACTCATTAAAATGGGATTTTACCTATTTGAAATAAAATGCAAGATGCTATTCTTTAAAATTGTTATTTTAATATATCAAGAATTTTCCAAAAATCACATCTCTATTCCTTAGTAGATATTTTGAAGTCATTCCCTAGTAGCCAACCTTCTAGTAATGAGCATATCTGAACTGAGTTCAGATGATTGTCACATAGCAGACCCTGTATCACTCAGGGGAATTCTTTCTTCTTATCACCTCCAGTCTTTCCATTATACAATCATTCAAACAGGCAACAAGTATGTATTGTGTATCTATCATGTGCCAGGCCCCAAACTAAATATTGGGGATATAAAAGAGGCAAACACCATTCTTGATACGAGGAGAAAGCAAACTTGAAAAATCTCCTAATTACATGGTTTCTCTGCATCCAGGCTCATTCCTTTCCAATAAATTCCTCACATTAATCTTGATAAGGCACAGGTCTGACCACATTATTTTTTGTTTAAAAACAAAAACAAACATTTTATAATTGTGTATATCTAGATATTAAGTATATTTTGGTAGGTTGACTTCCAGATATACTATTTTATTATTTCTATTATTAAATCTTATAAGGAATACTAAATGAACTATAGATAGGAGACACTATTAAAGATCCCATGAGGCAGAGTTTTGTTCTGCCAAATCAGATGCTTTTTCATAACCAACAAATAATAAATAGGCACAACATGCTCTTATATTCTCTAAATCTTTAAGTTAATTGTGAAATGGTAAGAATATGGTCCATTGTGGAATATAACTTGTTCCCTAGTAGTAGCTTCATTGAGGATTCCCTCAATTATTAATGTATAGATGAATATAATAGATCTTGTAGAGATATTGGTTGGTAATTACTGATACTCTCTATTCACTTTTTTCCTGTTATTAATAAGATTTTAATTTGCTTTGGTTTCTTTCTTTCCTTCAGATTCCTGATACCATTTCTAGCAGAGAGGCCTTTCCCTATTCCTCACCTCTGTTTTCGAATTACTGTGTGCTGTAATGTGACAGTAGAAAGAAAAAAGTCCCCTGGTCTTCTTCCTTTTTCTTTCTTCCTATATCCTCCAGAGGGTATTTCTTTTTTTGCTATTATTATTTTTTTTGACACTCAAACTCAGAAGTTGTCTTTGTTCTATCATTGGCTCTTAAATGGGAGTGAGGGGAGGATTCTATGAAAGGATAATAATCTTTTCTTCTTCTTTTCAGAATATAAGCATTAGAACATCACTTAGCCTTTTCTGTAAGTTCAGATGTATTTACCTTTCTTAAATTTATTTTGTTCATTTCATTCATATTTCAAAAAAATTCATTCAGTTCCACTTTTCTCAACAGGAATGCTTATATGTAATTACTTCTGTTCAAAGATAATTTTATGGGGACATGTGAGTTCATAGATCTCTTCTCAGTGGAGTGGCAGAATCTTGCTAAATCTTTGCCACTTAGGAGATTTCTGGTGTTTTGTATGGTCATTGTATGGTCATACACATGACATGGCTTAGAGAGGAAGATCTAGATTAGGGAACAGTGAGTGAAGAGCACAGATGACTCCAGTGGATTTTTTTTTTTCCTGTAGGATTTCTATACATAGATTTATTTCCTTTTTCATATTTTTGGTTTTGCTTTGAATGCTATTTGGTATTTTTTTTTTTTTTTATCATTTTGAGGTAGTAAGGGGAAGTTGGCTTGGACACAACCTCTTAGTCACCTTGCTCTACAATATAGGATGTCCCATATCTTATAGCGCAAATTTAAGCTACTAAAATTTTTTTGGCCATCTTATATGATCCTATATGTAACCTGTGTTTCATTACTGTTACTCAATTTGTTTTCTCAGAGACTGGGTTCAGTATAGAACATTTCTCAATAAAATCTCTTATTCATTTCATCTTCACTCAAAAGTTTTCCTCTCAATAACAGAATGTGTTTAAAATATCTCAAGACCCAGATCTTACAAAATAATTGAGGTGACTAAGGCTTTAACATGGCCAACCACACTTTTTAAACTTTCTTTATTTTTCTTGGTTTTAATTTGTGTGTGTATTTTTGTTTTTGCCATATGGCAAATATAGATATATGTTTTTCATTACTTCACATGCATAACTGATATATATATATTTTCTTATCATCTCAAGGGATGGGGGAAAGATAAGAAGAGAGAGAATTTGGAACTCAAATTTAAAAAATGTTAATTTTTCAAATGTGTAATTGGGAAATATCAAATAAAATAAATAAAAATGCATTAAAGTTTTTTAAAAAAGAAACAAAATTAAAAGAATGATGAGAGAGAAAAAGAAAAAAAGGGAGACAGAGAGAGAGAAAAAGAAAGAGAGAGAGACAGAGAGAGAGAGAGACAGAGAAAGAAAGAGAGAGATAGAGAGAGACAGAGAGACAGAGAGAGAGAGAGAGAGAGAGAGAGAGAGAGAGAGAGAGAGAGAGAAAGAGAGAAAGAGAAAGAGAGAGACAGAGAGACAGGGAGAGAGACAGAGAGAGAGACAGAGAGAGAGACAGAGAGAGAGAGAGAGACAGAGAGAGACAGAGAGAGAGAGAACTCACACTGTCGAGGAATATCACTTCTTCAGTTCCCATGACCCGGCAAGCCTTCTGGCATCAAGTCCTATTTCATATACCATTATTAAAGGTTCTAGGATCAGTCTACCATTAGCTGCCTTCCTTATCTCTGGGATCTGCATTCTCTTTGTTTAGTGTCTATTTCCTAGATCCCAACCCCAGGCCTCCATCACTGTTTGCCACCATCAAAATGGTTTGCAGTATGGTTGCTAGCCTGACTCAGGATCTCCTTTCCTGGTGCAGAGGTAACAAAGTATACCTTTGTACTCTATTGCCACTTTGCATGTCTCATAGCTCCAAACTAGAAAACTCCAATCTTCTTTATAGGTCTTTTCCTATAGCTGTTGCTGACAGATTTTTTTATTTCATGTATATCCTAGCATTTTAAAAATTTCATATATAGGAATGGTCAAAGAGATGCTTTAATCGCCTTAGAGCCATTTGACTTTCAGCATTGGTCTCCTCTGCCCATTTTCTGGCCCTTTTGACCCCAACTTTGTGATATCATAAGTCATTCCCTCCCCTCCCCCCCAGCCTTGCTTGCCTGTCTGAGATATACTTAAGGTGTCATACTGTGTGAAGTTCTTCTATCTGGCTTAAGTTAATTCACATATCAAGCTCCCATATCCTGGAGTTACTTTGTAAATCATGAAATCGAATTTTACCACTTGTTTCATTAAGGAACTTAATACCAAATGCCTTATGATAATGCCTTAGATACCAAATGCCTTATGATAATGCCTTAGATACCAAATCACACAACTCCAAGATCAATATCTTCAATAATCAGCCTTCACCAAAATTAAGTATCCTGTCTGTTAGGTTCTTACTAAGTGCTAATGAGATAATGAGATATTAGGTTCTTACTAAGTGCTAAATCGGTACTTGACAATTCTCTAGTTCGGGCCTTTACTGGCAGTTTTACTTGTGAATTTCTGGGGAAGAGCTTGCATGCTTAGGAGGAGCAAGTTCATGGTTGAAGTAACTTTTCCCAGAAGCCCTTGAGTTATCCCATGCCCATTCTCTGAGAGGATAAAAGAGGGAAGTCACTACTCTGGACCAGAGTTGGCGGCAACTGTCTGGAGACAACAGTTCTCTACAGGAAGAAGAATCTGTCTGAGAGATTTGAGTTGACACAGCAGATCTCCTCCCAGAGAGCGATCGGCAGCTTCTGGAGACAACAGCCCGTTACAAATTGGCATCCACAACATGGGGCAAGGACTTTTGCTTATCCTGACAAGGACTTATTCTGAGCCCTTCAGTAGAGCTGGCCCAGACCTTCGCATTTAAGGACTTATTCTGAGCCCTTCAGAGGAGCTAGACTGGACCATGGCAATTTGGAGCCTGTACAGAGACATGACACGATCCTGATTCCAGTGGAAAAGCCTCTGATCCAGATCTCAGTCTCTCTGACCCAGAACCGTGAGTAAGAAGGAAAGTTTCTTAAAGATTAAGTGAGCGTTCTAATAGACAAATAAGGAACTTAACTTGTTAAGGGCTAAACTAGCAATCTCTTATAGTGAAATGGGGCAAACACCTTCTGTTCAAGGAAAGTGTTTAGAGAGCATCATCAAGGTTATGAAAAGCCAAGGATTGATTATAATTTTGGAGGAGATTACTGAACTTTTAAAAACTGTGAAGGTCATATGTCCTTGTTTTTCTCTGGAAGAAGAATTGGATCCAGATGAATGGGAATTAGTAGGAAAGCAATTAGGTGAACACTACAATTGCCCTTGTGACATTTTGCCCTTTGGTTCCAGACCAGACTCAATTTCCAAAGATTCACTTCATATCTACAATTTAATCCAAATGGCTTTAAAAAATGTTATTCTAAAGGAAGAAAAGAAGGAGCAAAATGGGAAAGTGTCAACTAAACTAGGTGAAAAGGATGAACCAGATAACAATGAAGTTAAGTACAATTCTGAGCAACAGGAGCATTTCCCATCTCCTCCCTCAACTAACCCTTCAGGGGTGGAGCAAGAAGGAGGAGGGGAAGAGGCAGAAACACAAACAGAATTGCCTGTGAAGCAGCCTAAGCCTATGACAAGATTAGAAAAAGCATTGGTTAAAGCTAAGAGAGGAGGACAGGATATAAGTGATTTTATACATGCATATCCTGTAATTGAAGATATTGACTCTGTAGGTCAAAAAAGGATAAGATATGCACCCTTAGATTTGAATAAAATTAAAGATTTGAAAAAAGGTTGTACCCTTTCTGGGGCTACATCGGCTTATGTTAAAATATTACTAGATGGTTTGTCTTATGAAGTCCTAACCCCGAATGATTGGAAATCCATAGCAAGGACATGCCTAGAACCTGGAGAAAATTTGTTATGGCTTGCGGAGTTTCATGAATTATGTAAAATCCAAGTCAGATGCAATTTGGAAATAGGAGTTAACACACAATTCACTTTTGAGTACTTAGCTGGTGAAGGTTGTTATGGAGAGAATTTAGAACAGATTAATTATACCATGACAATATATGAGCAAATTGCTAAGGCTGCAATAAAAGCTTGGGGTGTCCTCCCTGGACAGAAAGATCGGGGAGAGGCTTTCACTAAAATACAGCAAGGTCCCAATGAACTTTTGCAGATTTTGTGGGACGTTTGCAAACTGCTGTCAAAAGAACTATTGGAGAAAATGCAGCTACAGAAATAATGACCAGACATCTGGCTAAGGAAAATGCCAATGAGATTTGCAAAAGAATTATATGGGGATTAGACAAAGATGCTTCTTTAGAGGAGATCATAAGACGCTGTGCTACAATGGGAACAAATGCTTTTTACACCCGGACGATGATGAACGTGGAAAGACAGGGTCCCTCCTGGCAAGGGACTTCTAGAGAAACTCATTGATGTTTCCAATGTGGAAAAATTGGACTTCTAAGAGCTCAGTATAAATATGGAGATACAGTGAGAAGACAGGGTGAAAGAAGACCTAAAACCCCATGTCCAAAATGCAACAGAGGACTCCATTGGGCATCAGAGTATAGACTAATTCAGGGAAACGGAGATGAGGGGCCCAGGTCCAGGGCCCCAGGCAAAAAAGACTTGGGGCATGATGGCAGCTGATGTTATACTCAAAGAGCCTTTAGAAGGTCAGGACTCTGATTTGATCAACCAGCAGAAAATCAATCACATGGCAGAAAGGGATTACCTGATAAGTCAGCCAAAAGGCAATCAGATTGCAAAAATGGATTACACTTGGGGAGAATACAGACCTTTTAAACCAACAGGGCTGTGTCCAGTACAAACAACTCCAATGTAATTGCCAGATGATGAGAAGAGATTTAGAAAGTGGTAAATAGAAGGAAATTAGATAGGTTAACTGCCTGGGAGAGAGGGTTTGCTTGTATTTCTTCAGATGGAGAAGGAATCAGATGGGTGCCAACGAGTCGTATTCGCCTTGTCCATCAGAGAGAGACAGAAAAAGAGAAAGACCTCAAAACAAAGGAGAAAAATCTTAGAAACATCTGACCCTGAAAGAGCATGGCTAATAAGAAGACTGTTAAAGAACTTTAAAAACCAGCAGGAATCATTGGATTTCCTAACACAAGATGAGACTAATGGACAATGGACTTATGGACATTTATAAATTTTTAATTTATGATTATTTGATCATGTTATTTGTTACATACTTCTAGCATGTTATGTTACTATGTTACTATGTGTTTATGTAGTCTATGTAATTATATGTAATGTCTCCCATATTGATGGATTTATGTTTCAAGGTCATGACCACCCTATGTTCTAAATCAAAAGAAAGGGGGAGATGTTAGGTTCTTACTAAGTGCTAATGAGATAATGAGATATTAGGTTCTTACTAAGTGCTAAGTCGGTACTTGACAATTCTCTAGTTCCAGCCTTTACTGGCAGTTTTACTTTTGAACTCCTGGGGAGGAGCTTACATGCTTAGGGGGAGCAAGTTCATTGGTTGAAGTAATTTTTTCCAGAAGCCCTTGCATTATCCCACGCCCATTCTCTGGGAGGATAAAAGAGGGAAGTCACTACTCTGGACCAGAGTTGGCGGCAACTGTCTGGAGACAGTTCTCTACAGGAAGAAGAATCTGTCTGAGAGATTTGAGTTGACACAGCAGATCTCCTCCCAGAGAGCGATTGGCAGCTTCTGGAGACAACAGCACGTTACACCTGTCCAGGACCAAGGATTCAGGTCCCAGACCTCTTGCTTCATCTTGATTTATTTAAAGATAGAAACATTAATAGCAAACCTACTCTACCTTGTTCCCTCACATTTAGAACAGAACTGATACAATCTGTGCCATTCTCTGGATTCTTCAGGGTAGGTGCCCCAGTCAAAAACCTTGTGGCTAGTAATCTTCTGCCTCTTACTCTTTTAATCTCTGCATACAAATACTGACACAGGACTGGCTCTCTGAGTGTACTCCCACTCAGACCCCTCAAATACATTTCCAATTTTATCAGTGTCAACCTTACCTTTTCTCATGGTTTAATTCACCTTTACCTGCTCCTTTCATTGAGCTGCAGGAATTCCCATTCTATCATTAATAAATCTTTCATTTTACCCACTTCCTCTTGTGTTCCTTCCAAATTCTGTCACTTCTAGATAGCTTGCTTCTCCCATTTCATCCTTGACCACCTCTTCCAGTGCTTAATGACCCCCAAGCACCAGTCCTAAAAGGAAACTCATTATCACTTCCAGATTTTCCTTCTGCTATCATTACTTGACAGTATTAGATAAGCCTTGGACTTGGGATCAGAACTAACTTGGGTTTGAGTCTTGGTTCTGTCATTTAATGAGGTATGACCTTGATTATGGGGCTCAACCTCTTCAATTGTAAAATCAAAATATTTTGTTTCTTTACTTCCTGGGACTGCAAGGACCAAATGAGATAATCCATAGGAAAAGTATTTTTTAAAAGTATAAAACTCTCCATAAAATGCAAGTTGTTATTATTTAATTTTTCCTTATCTTCTTATTCTTACCCTAAATCTTTCCTGATATTCTTTATCTCTTCTCTCTTCTGCCTGTCCTCATCTGCTGCAATCGGGAAAACTTTGTTGTTCTATCTTGGAACATTATCTCCTGTCTCTGCCAAGTCATTTCCCTTCTGTACTTCAAAATACTTCTCAAATGTCATTCCCTACATGATACTTTCCTTGTTTCAATTCTTTTCAGTTCAGTTAACATTTATTAATGTAACAGGTTTGATGCTGTCAGCAGTTAGGCTCATAAGCAAGTGAATGCCAATCACTTACCATTCCATCCCATACTGTCATGCTCTGGGATCTCAGCATGGAAGTATCTGCTAGCTTATCGCTCCACTCCATCTATCACCCCCTCCTATAATTTCTAGACCCAGGTTATTGTTTCAAGCATTCATATCTCAATGATCATAGTTTAAAATAATTTCATTAGATTAGTTGAAAGTGTGGCAAAAATTAAGAAAATGATAGATAAAAATCATAGCACATAACACTTCTTCCTAATTCTATCTCTAAAAGACAGAAAAATCCATTTAGGTTGGAATCCTATCTTTTAATTACAGCAGATACAGATGATTTGACAAAGAAGGTCATTATCATATAATGTGCCCTTCTCTCAGTTATGCTATGAGACATGGCACACTATCTAAACTTATAAGTATTGCAGCCTTTTCTCTTATTGGACAGGGTGACATGCACTAGTTAACAAAAGCTATAGCTCCAAGTCACTTTCTCATGCTTCCTAAACATTGGTCCTGGCTTATACCCAGTATTGATACCATCAGTCTCCTCAGCTGATTCTGGATCTGGTTTTTGTCTGTGCTCCTCTACAGGCACTACCAGAGAGCCTTACAGCCTACAGTCATATGCTGGTGAATGGAATGCCAAGACACTTGCTATGTCTTTGAGATTCTCTTCCCTTCAAGCTATAAGCCCAGGGTTCCTCAACTAGGATTGTGTGCTCCTATCATAGTTATCAACCTTCTCTCCTCATTACTTCCCCAATGACCAGGCATCTAGAGGAAAAAAAGCAATTGAAGCTAATAGGGATGTGAGAGTACAATTAAGACTAATATGTCTCTATCAAGTAAATTTTTTGTGCAGAGTATTGTCCTAGGAGCTGAATCTGACACAAGATAAAGAATGGATAGCTCTTCCCTTATGAAATATAAAATCTAGGGGAGAATTGCAACATATATACACATGATAACAATAATATAAATGCAATATACCAACAATTTAAGTTTCTTCTTATCATTGCAATTCATATATTTTCCATATATTTAATAATTCCTGGGCATTGTCATATTTCAGTTTATCTCGCAGTTCTCTATTGAGCTGTATGTACTTTTAGAAAAGGATCTATTTTCTTATTTAGTCATTGTACAAAATCTAGAATGGTATTATTGTAATAGTTTTTCTTTCATAGTTTTTAGTGACAAGAGTGAAGCATCAATAAAATTGCAGATTTTTCCCTTTCCCTCAGAAAAAAAGCAATGAACTAGTATTTGAAATGCACTGAGAGTACAAATTATTAAGCAAATTTCATTTACATGCATTAATGAACAAAATGAGATATTGGAGGTAATTTCTAGGGTACTCTAAACTACTCAATGATAATGTCCTACCTATTACTGAATTTCCCTGAAATCTTAGCAATTCAGCCATTTGCTCAAAGCCCAAGCCAGACTCTATTTCAAGATGCCAAGTTCTTTTCCACATTCTAATTTCAAAGCATCTTAACATTATTGTCATATTTGATCTCAAAAGCAGCCAGGTGAAATATATAAGGTAGGAATTATCATTCCCTTCTGCAGAAGGGGAAACTAAGGTTAAAATCATAGAAGTTTGGATTTGGAAGGTCTTTTAGAGATATATATCCCCATAGATGAAGAAATTGAGGTTAAGAAGTTGCCAGAGATTACACATACACACATGTATACATGTGTGTGCATATATATGTATATATATATACACACACATACATACACAGATATATATCTGTGTGTATTTGTGTCAGAGCCATGGCTATAAAGTTAGATCTACTTTCAGCTTTCTATTCTGTTCATTGAACTATACATATTTTCCTCACTTGATCTGGAGATGTTCAAGGTAGGATTACCCTGGTAAGAATGATTCACTGAAGAGGCTATAATTTCTGAATTAACAGCTTGAAATTTGACACTTTTATCCCAGGTTATTCATTGAGATTCTAGAAGCAACAGTGACTCAATGGCACATCTTTGGGTAAAGAAAAAAGGTTAAGGAACACCTTAGGAAAGGGATAATTTCTTCTTGAGTTCCTTCCTTTATCTCTTGCTAGTTTTAGTTAAAACTTTTTGGATTGAACCCAACCTTGGCCAGATACTTAGAGATTAAGTTTCAAAACATAGGGTATTGAGGTTGTGTCTCATAGAAGTCATATTAGATTTTGAAGCTGTTGTCTATCAGTACTTGCTATCCTAAAGAGGTGAAAGATTTAAGGACTACAATGTCTTTTGGTGGGAGAGGTGATGAGAACAGAGATTTGCAGGTAAATATTTGACAACTCATGCTTTGAAAAAGATATATATTTAGGGTAACTAAGTGGTGCAATGGATAGAACACTTATCCTGGAATTGGGAGGACCTGAATTCAAATATGACCTCAGACATTTGCCACTTACTAGCTGTATGACCCTGGGCAGATTATAATGCCATTGCTTTACAAAAAAGTATATTTATAAACTTTTAAGTTTCATCAGCACAAACATTTTGTATATCTCTTTCTTAAGTGTTGGCAAAAACCCCAAACAATACATTTAGCCCTGATTTGGCCTTTGATAATTTCCAAGGTGTGTTGTTCAACACTGACTCTAGCATACCTTCTGAGGGAGGTCAAGAGGGAAGATCTGTGATTTCATTAATAAGGAATTTTCAATAAGGAAATTCCATTTTAAAATGTAGATCTATTGAGGTTCTGCAACTTATAGCCTTAGAGAATTGTCTGGGGACCCTGACATGCTAAATGACCTAGAGTTCTATATTTAGTATATGGTAGGAGCTTGCTCCTTATCTACCATGCCATAATGCTTCTCTGTTTTTAATGACAAGTACTATAATTCACTAAAAGTATTGTTATTCAATAATTTGTCTTTCTCTTCATTTTATGACCAACTATCCAGATATCTACCACCATCACTACTACTACTATCAATAATATCATCACCATCTGTCATCACTGGTACCACTAATACTTGCTGCTGCTTCTACTACTATTACTACTACTACTACTACTACTACTACTACTACTACTACTACTACTACTACTACTACTACTACTATTGCTATTAGCTAGCATTTTATACAAATCTTTAAAGCTTGCTATGGGATTTACAAATATTATATCATCTGATCCTCACAACAACCTTGCTGGATGGATACTATTATAATCCCCACTTTATATATGGGGAAAGAGAGGCAAATAGGGGTAAGTGAGATATGACCTCAAATCTTCCTGATTCCAGGTCCATGCTCTTGTCATTGTGCCAACTGAAGTGACTGCATATATTAATCTTAGTATATTTAGGATGTTGTCTACACTGGAATAATTAATTGATAATTTTAAATTTTCTCAGTCGATCTAGTGTTGGTTTATTGCCATCATTAAGTCTTCCATGATCTTCCCATCTTCTAATACCTTCACACTCAAAATGATTTTATATTGATTTTGTATGTACATGCACATATGCACATTATCTCACTTGATAGAATTGTAAGCTCATTGAGGTTAGAAACTATTTTATTTTTGTGTTTGTACACCCAACTCTCTTGTCTGTCTTGTAGTAAGTACTTATGAGTACTTGTTGATTTATTGCTCAACATAATAGTTATCAGCTCTTTGAAAAATTTTCTGACATTCAAAAAAATTTTTTTTTGCCTATGAGTATACTAGTTTTTTTTTTTTTTAAGGTTAGAATGTTGCTTAGGAATGTTATAGAAGGGAGGACTTACTTTTAAGAATTTTAAATCTCTAGGGATGATTTATATTAAAATACCACCAGCATTACGATTTAGGACAAGCACTCATTTTCCTCATATGATATTTCATAGGACCAAATTCTTCTGAAAGTTGTTCAGAGACTTATAAAAGATAAGCTTCTTTGTAGACAGCAAGCTCACCATCCTTGCATAGTTGTATCTAAAATAGTACCAAAATTCTCTTTACTGCTTGTGTGTACCAAAATGAAGCATGAGCTCATAGTAGTATTTTAGTTATTGGTTCAGTTTCCGATGTCTTCCTAGAGCTTTTTCAGGCTCTCTCTGTCCTTACAACATGACCTCTTAGCTTAATTTGTGTAAGCCATGTGACCAGCTGTTTACTGAGTTCTGCTGTCCTAGGCCAAGTCCTTTTGATAACATAAGAAGACATTTTTAGTGGTACAGTTTATGTTGCCTTCATAAAGGGTTCCGTGTATTATTTATTTCATAGGCATAAATAGAATCCTTTGAGGTTGTGCCATGACAGGAAGTGGACCAACCAGGATAAGTAATGAAGTCAGAATCGGTATGAAGGAATTTCTTATAATTTTTTACCTTTTTAAAAATTTAGAACACCAATATATTATGGATGGTTCCCTTTATCGGCTACACAAAAATGGGATAGTGAAAGTAAATTATTACCATCAGTGAAGATGGTAATTTGTTTCTTGTTTGCTAACTTTAATTAGCCAACATGTGTCCCATATTACATACATATTTATTTTGATTTTTAAGTTAAAACTTTGATTTGTTTTTGATATGTGTGACACTTAAAAGAAATTCTCATCACAGGGCACTCACTTTAAGTCCCCTGCAAAGCAAAGCTGTTAAATATTAATTCTCAACTTTATTATAGACCTGTATATACATAGATAATATATTCCACATCCTTGCAGGAGTGCAGTTCTCCACTTCCAAAGAATATCCACAGATAAAAATTTCATTTTTCTATCTTTGCTGGAGTGAAAGCTCCTCCTTCATTTGCATTTTCTTGATTTGCAAGTGTTTCACAGAGTTCATTTTCGATAGCAGAGAATTGGTCATGATTTTATTTTAAAATATAGCACACTGTTCTTATGCCAGAGACTCCTTAAGTGGCTATTTCTGTTCTTCGTTCTCAACAGGAACAAGTAAATACTGCACTGCAAGTTATTTTTAAATTTTTTTAAAATAGTGTTTGTTATTTCAAGGCATTAAGGAGTAAAAATCATCTTAGAAAATGCTGGTCAGTTGTGTTTATGGCTTTATGTCAACACATTTGTCATTTTGAGAAAGTGTCACAATCCTGGAAGAAGATTGCTTGTACATCTTGAGTTGGATTCCAATTCGAGAAATACTCTGTGCATCTTCAATTACATCTCAAAGGATCTGTGTTTGCACATCTGCTTCTTCTTGTATCGTGCAAATTAGGAAGATTTGCATTCTTTCTTTTAGTGATGTAATTGGTCCTCTAATATGAGAGACTTGCCTCTTTTTTTTTCACTTATAACTTATGGCTTTCCCCTAATACAGAGAAAGCCCTTTGTCACAAGGTTATTGGGCAACTTAGTTAAACATTGCAAAGAAACTTGAAGTCAACTAGCCTAAGATCAGAAAACTTAGGTCTCAGATCCCAGTTCTGCTTCTAACTAGCTGTGAGAACTCTCAGGCTTCAGTTTCCTTATTTGTCAATTAGTTAACATGTTGGGATTAGATCAAGGATTCTTAACCTTTTTTGTGTCATGGTCCTTTGTGGCAGTCTTGTGCAGCATATAAACTCCTTCCCAGAATAACACTTTTAAATGCATAAGACAAAATAGGCTTGCAAAAGAAACCAATTATACTGGAATACATTTATCAGTATCTCAAAAAAACAACATCAATATGTCCCTGGACTCCAGGTGAAAAACCTCTGGAGTAAATAATCTTCAAGGTCCCCTCCACCTCTTAAATTTCTTGGCTAGCTATCCACAAGTAGCTTTTAATAATATTCCCATTAAAATATTTGGAACATTTTTATTTTTTTAAATCTGGTTATATTTCTTTCTCCTTTGGTTCATTTCTAGACATATAGTTTTTAAAAGAGATAGTTGCAGCCCTCCCCTTCTTCCATTCCTTAATTCTGATATTAAGTATTATGCCTTCCCCAGCTCTGCCTGGATATACCTTATATAAGTTTGGTGAATTGAAAGGAATGGAATTTCAGGAGTTAAGGAGAAACCCTCTTTGGGGTAGTGGGTGGGTGGGGCAGGCAAGAATTATGACTCTTATGCTCAAACACTAATTCCTTTTTTTAAAAAAAATCTATATTATGTCATCTGGTTACAGTATACAAAATAATTTATCATCATTTCTGTTGAAATTAGATAAACAGGTGAGGAGGGAGCTTATTGCTCTTGGAATCCAGAATGTATGTGTAGCTGTGAATATGATAGGAATTCTAACTTCTGACATGATGGTGTTCTTAGTCCACATTTTTGGGTTGCTATACTGTATCTAATCAAATTCGTATAAGTAATGCCATGCATGCAGTGCATCTCCCATAATTCTCTTTGGAGACAGTGCACAGCTGCTCTAGGGAGTATTAGCTGCTTCTTAGGAGCTGGTATCTTCTTTCATTAAAATCACAGATGGTGGGGTGTCTTTCCCACCATGATAGTTAATTTGAGCTCTGGTCAGGTGAAAGGGTGATGTATGTCCACAAAATAGTTCTTTAAATATAAATTCCCATATCAAGTCCAAGTGCCATGTATTTTCAGTTGAATCATCAGTACTGATCCTGATCATTAGAGTGTGAAGATAGAGGGAAAGAAAATAATCTTATACCCATGGGGTAAAATTATTACTGAGAGGGAACTATATATCTTTGATTTATTAGGCTCTAATTCCACATAGATGAGAAAAATATTAATAGTCATTTTGTGTTGGAAAAAACATATCTATTTGCTGAAATGAATTCATTGATTTCCTTATTTAGGTGCTTCTATTTGGCAGCTCTCTGGACCTCCAAGATGATTTGTGAATCGATCTCTTCAGTGGTTGCTGATTTTGATTTTCTTCATTGCTCATACTCATAAGAGTCACATGTTTTCATCTATGAAACTTTAATTACTGACAAATGAAAACTTTCTATAGGTCATGTGTTCTTGCATTATGGTGCATTTTAATCCTCCATTGGCTAGTGAAAAATCACTGTCTAAAATTGCACTTCCTGTTTCAATGAATAAAATCCCAAGTCCACAAGAGAGCTAATCCAGATTAGTGAATTTCCACAAATCGAGAACCCAGATCAGACAATTTATGTTCCAGAAGGTAAAGAAATCAAGACTATATGATATATATGCACACACATATTATCTACATAAAAATTATATCTATATAAATAATAGTATATGTATGTATTTGAATACTATTATTTATCATATTATTATATAATGTAATTATATACTAATATTATAGTACTACTAAGAAATTATGAAGGGAATAATTTCAAAGAAACATGGTGTGACTTATATGAACTGATGCAAAGTGAGGTAACTAGAACCAGCAGAACAATGTATAATAGCAATATTATAAAGACTTTGAAATACTTATCAACAAAATATCCAGTCAAAGTTTTAGATGATTCAAGATGAATCACCTCCTGACGAACAAGGAGTAGGGACTGGGCCAGCCTCTATTTTTGGATATGGCCAGTGGGAGAATTTTTATTGTTTAACTATATGTGTTTGTAATTACATTTTTGTTATTTTTTTGCTTTATTAGTTGGAAAGAGTAGTAGATTACAGGGAGTAAAATGATCATATTGATTCTGTATTATTTTTAATTGATTCTGTTTACAATTGAGTGATTTTACCCTCTAACTGACTAAGGGATGATTCTTTGTCTCTGAATGTAATTCAGAAATTCATCTGGACTGTAATGAATTAAATTGAGAAATATGTTAATCACTGTTTTCTTCTTGTCTTAAGGAAATCTATCATTCTTGAGGAATGCAACTGAATTCCAAGAAATTTCGTCTAATATCTTTATATCACCAAACTATCCTTCAAGCACATCTGGTTTGCTGAACAAAGAAGTCTGGTCTATTATCTCTTACCTTGCAAGTAGTAAACTGTCAAACAATGAACATTTCTTAGTCACAGAAGTAAAGGAGAGAATTATTGCTAACCCTTCATTCACAATTTCCAACTATTCATATTGTCCCTGATTCCTCAGCTCTGTAACCAGTCATATTAATTTTGCCATTCAGGATAAACTTTTGTAGCCAATTACAACTTCTTCCTCATCACCATGTCCTATTTTTTGTTCTGTACTCTCCACAAAATATAAAAGCCTTGAAGTCGTTTGGCTATTGGATTTAATTATTGATCTACTTTATTACTAGGTCCATGCCCTCTTTATAAATTGCTATCTTGATCAGAAAAAAAAACACACCATGCTTCAGTCTATATTTTTGTTTAATTTTGTTCACAAGAGAGAATATAGATATGTAAATGAAATTTAATACATTATATTGACCCAGTCAAGCATTATAGTGCAGTAACCAATACATGATTTTGAGCAGTGGAGGGATATTTTGTCATAGGACTATTTTTTATAAAAGAATGAGAGATGTGATAGATCTCCTGTCTTTCTATTTCCTAGTGTCTCTACTTTTTGTTATTTATTTTAAGCAGAGATTAGATATTTCTGCATAGATTTAATTCTCCAATCAACCATAAAGAAGGCATTTATTAAGTGTTTGCCATTTGTGACACATGATAAGAGTTGGAAATATACAGATGAAAAAAAAATCTCTGACTCAAAGTGTAAATGAATGAATGTATGTATGTATATATATATATAAAATACATATATATTCTATATAAAGGACCTATAGATAGATTAGATTATACACTACAAACACAAAGAGGAAAACAACTTTAGAAGTTCTGGCTGTAGCAGCTAAGGGACTAAGAAAGGTCTTTTGAGGAGTTAACAGTTGAGCTGAGTCTTTTTTGTTAAAAAATATTTTTCTGATTACATGTAGTAACATTTTGAACGTTTGCTTTTGAAAATGTTGAATCCAAATCCTCTCCCTCCCTCCCTTCCCCCCTTCATGAGGTGAACAATTTGATATTGATTTTACATGTGCAGTCATGCAAAAATATTTCCATATTAACTATGTTGCAAAAGAAAACACAGACCAGAATAGAAAAACAAATGAAAATTTAAAAAGTAAAAAAGAAGAGTATACTTTGAACTACATTCAGACTTTATCAGTTCTTTCTCTGGAGGTGGATAGCATCATCCATTATAAGTCCATCAGAATCATTTTGGATCATTGTATTGTTTAAAATGGCTAAATTATTCTCAGTTGATTATCATATAATATTGCTGTGAAGGTGTAAAATTTAAACCTGGTTTTGCTAACTTCATTTTTACATCATTTCAAATAAATGTTTCCTAATCTTTCTGAAAACACCACCCCCCTCATTTCTTTTAGCATGATAGTGTTTCCTCACAATCATATACCATAACTTGTTCAGCCATTCCCCAATTGATGGGCATCTGCTCAGTTTCTAATTTTTTTGCCACCATAGAAATACTGATATTTTTGCACATATAGGTTTTTCAAGGAATTATTTTAATGGTATTTTGTTTTTTCCAATTTTATGTAAAGAGAATTTCTAACATTCATTTCTTTATAAGATTTTGGATTCCAACTTTTCCCCCTTTCTCTCTCTTCTCCCTTTTCCCTCTCTCCTCCCTAGGACAGCAAGCAACTTGATATAGATTAAATATGTGCAACTATGCCAAACACTGATTACATTGTAAAAAACAAAGCAAAACAAAACAAAACGGAACAAAAGGAAAAAAATCTATGAAAAAAATAAAGTGAAAATAATATGCTTTGATCTATATTCAGAGTCTATCAGTTCTTTATATTTTCAATCATGAGTTCTGGAATTGTCTTAGATTATTGTGTTGCTGAGAACTAAATTAATCATGGTGGATTGCGATGGTCCAGTCTAGCTCCTCTGAAGGGCTCAGAATAAGTCCTTGTCACGATAAGCAAAAGTCCTTGCCCCACGTTGTGGACACCAATATGTAACGTGCTGTTGTCTCCAGAAACTGCCCATGGCTCTCTGGGAGATCTGCTGTCTCAACTCAAATCTCTTGGACAGATTCTTCTTCCTGTAGAGAGCCCTTGTCTCCAGACAGTTGCCGCAACTCTGGTCCAGAGTAGAGACTCTTCTTTCCCCCAGAGAGCTGTCTCAAGTCTGGCCCAGACAAGACTCTCCATCTCTCACGTGCTGCACTTTTTTATCCTCCCAGAGAATGGGCATGGGATAACGCAAGGGCTTCTGGGAAAAATTACTTCAACCAATGAACTTGTTCCTCCTAAGCATGCAAGCTCCTCCCCAGGAGGTCATAGAAGTAAAACTGCCAGTAAAGGCCGGAACTAGAGAATTGTCAAGTACGGACTTAGCACTTAGTAAGAACCTAATATCTCATTATCTCATTAGCACTTAGTAAGAACTTAACAGTGGATCATTGCACAACATTGCTGTTATTGTGTATAATGTTTTCCTGGTCCTGCTCACTTCATTCAGTATCACTTCATGTAAGGTTTTCCAGTTTTCTCTGAAATCTTCCTGCTCATCATCTATCTACCTACTTATATATATATGTATGCTTAGTTTTCATCTATCTGTCTGTTTGTCTGTCTGTCCATCCAACTCTCTCTCTCTCTCTCTCTGTCTGTCTCTGTTTGTCTGTCTCTCTCTGACTGTCTGTCTCTCTCTGTCTCTCTCTCTCTCTCTCTGTCTGTTTCTCTTTCTCTGTCACTCTCTCTCTGTCTCTCTCTCTGTCTCTCTCTCTTTCTCTGTCTCTCTCTCTCTCTCTCTCTCTGTCTGTCTCTGTCTCTCTCTCTCTTTCTCTGTCTCTCTCTCTCTCTCTTTCTCTCTCTCTCTGTCTCTCTCTGTCTCTCTGTCTCTGTCTCTCTCTCTCTGTTTCTCTCTCTCTCTCTGTCTGTCTCTGTCTGTCTGTGTGTCTGTCTATCTCTCTGTCTCTCTCTCTGTCTCTCTTTCTCTCTCTGCCTCTCACAGTCTCTCTCTGTCTCTCTCTGTGTCTCTTTGTCTCTCTCTCTCTGTGTCTCTCTCTCTCTCTCTCTCTCTCTCTCTCTCTCTCTCTGTCTCTCTCTCTCTCTCTCTCTCTGTCTCTCTCTCTCTCTCTCTCTCTCTCTCTCTCTCTCTCTCTCTCTCTCTCCCCCTCCTCCCATGAGAAGGGAAAGTCTTTTAAAACAAAGACTTTTTGTTTTTATAATCCCAGTACTTGATACATGGAAATCACTTAAATATTTATTGATTGATTGATTGGCCCTATATATATATATATATATATATATATATATATATATATATATATATATATATATATATATATATATATATATATATATATAATATGGACAGGATTTCTGGAGATGGATCCAAGTTCCTGTGAGTACAAGAAAATGGAATAGTATGTGGAAGAAGCAGGCCTAATGGGAAGAGGAGTTTGGTAAACAATTAAGCAGGTTCATTTATAGTAGAAGAGTGGAGGGCAATAGAAATTTGAGAGGAGTGGAAGTGGGTTGCGGATTGAAAAAACTGGGAATAATATCAGCAGAAAGGAGTTTTTGTTAAGATTGTCTTCTACTGTGAATCACATAGTTTTGGGGTGGAAGAAGAGAAAGTTTTCTAACTATAATTTCACCCAGTGCTCCAAACAATGCAGGATCTAGGGACAGGTATGTTTGGTTGGAATTGGGTGGTCAAATGATGAGAGGTGAAGTATCTGGATGATGGATAATTCTAGAGGGTTGAGACGTTGCTGACTCACTCAAATTCCCTCCTTGGGCATAAATTCAGATGTTGATTTTAATTCTTATCCTAGGTTGAGACTAAGTGCATCTAGCATACTTCTATTTCACACATGGGACTCTCCTAGATTTAAGGTATCCTGTGGGTCTGTATCCACTCAATACCATAGCTCATAAGCTGATACCTATGTTATTCTTTAAAAGTTGTTTTTTAAAGTCATCCATAGGACAGAGTAAATTCAAAGCAGTGTTTTAGTGAAATAGTATTGTATGAAAAATTTCATTAGAATATTTCCAATAAGCCAGTATCTCATTCTATCATAAAACATAATTCTGTGATTAGGAAAAGTGTCCACTCAGGGAATATATGTGGTCACAGCACATGCATGGAGGCTTATGTATGTGGAACACTGTAGTCTTCTGGTAGAATTAACCTGCAGCTCTTACTAGATCTCGTTTCTGCTGAATGTGGCATCCCCTTGGCATATTTTCTGCTATAAGACTAATAGAACAATGCTCAGCTGAGTAGTCACTCTGTGACCAGTGGACACCAGCAGAGAAATATACCCATTTAACTGGATTTTGCTTTGTTGGCAATAGACATGTAGTTATTTCTGAGGATTGCTCCCTATTACCAATTTCTGGACATCATCTCTGCAAAGACACTAATTGCCCATCTCAAACCCTATCTGCTAGGATAGTCTAAACCTTTTTCTTGATAGGGACAGCTGAAATATTTTTAGGTAGCTAGCCAAAAGCTAGGCAGAATGCCCCCAGACTAAATACCTCTCCCTGTCCTCTGCTGTTCTCTTCTGTCCTTTTCTGTCCTGTCCCGTCCTGTCCTTTCCTATCCTATCCTGTCCTCTCTTCTTCTGTCTTTTCCTATCCTCTGCTCTTCTGTCCTGCCCTGTCCTCTTCTGTCCTGTCCTCTTATCTACAATCCTGTTTTGTCTTCTTCTCTACAATCCTGTCCTCTCCTGTCCTCTCCTTTTCTGTCCTATCTTGTCCTCTCCTTTTCTATCCTATTCTGACCTCTCCTCTTCTTTTCTGTCTTGTCCTGTCCTCTTCTGTCCTGTCCTGTCCTCTCCTCTCCTCTACAATCCTGTCCTATCCTCTCCTCTTCTCCCCTGTCCTTTCCTCTTCTGTCCTATCCTGTCCTGTCCTGTCCTGTTCTCTTCTGTCCTGTCCTTTCCTGAACTCTTTTGTCTTGTCCTGTCCTCTTCTATCCTGTCCTGCCCTGTTCTTTTCTGTCTTGTCCTCTTTTCTACAGTTCTTTCCTGTGTTGTCCTCTTCTGTCCTATCCTGTCCTCTTCTCTACACTCCTGTCCTGTTCTGTCCTCTCCTGTCCTCTCCTTTTCTATCCTGTTCTGACTTCTCCTCTTCTGTCCTGTCCTGTCCTCTCCTCTTTTCCCCTTCTCTATTCTTCAACAAGGAATGGTTCTGTCTGAAGAATTCTTTTTGGTGACTCTTCTACTAAATCTCCAACTAGATCTAGCCATGATTCCAATCTATCATAGCAAAATGCCACAGGAGTATGTAGAGAATTTGATGAAATGCTATCATAATTTACTTCTTAACATTTTTAGGGGTTATAGTGTTATGCTGATATTTTGATGCCTATCACCTTAGTTCAGGAGAGTAACAAACAATGCGGGGCTTGCAATGGAGTGTGATAATTTCATGTTACTGCTTCCTTTGCCTAGAAGACTAAAACAAGATAGATGAGGAGGGAAACTGAGATTTTGCTGTTGTTGTTTTTTTTAATTAAGGCTAAGTTATCTTGGCCTTATAAATGAGATTTAATTTTAATAGAAGTTTGATTTGTGAAACCAGCATCACATTATGTCCTTTTTGTTACTGTAGAAAGAGAGCTTGATTTGAATGTCCTGGTAGCATCCTGCACCGGCTGAGTGTACCAGCTTAGCCAGCACTGTATCAGCGCCAGACTCCCAGAACATTGTGTAACTTTTCCCACCTGATGCTAGCCACTATCTGTCATGTTCAGTTCTAATTTTGAAAGGCTGCCCAACCTCCCCTACATCTGACTAATCTTACAAGAAAGATGCTGCCTCTTGTGTACTCAGATTATCAAGGAGCCCTTCCCCCCCAACTTCTCCGAATTGCTGCACACTATTAAATGTAGTTGTTATTCAGCAAAGAATGTTGGCAGGTGTAATATGGGTACAGTGTGATTCAGCTGTCCATGTGGTTGAGAAATCAAGGTTTATATAAGTAATGCTATTGAGTTAAATCCTGGGGCAAAGCCAACTATGTCTATGAGCCTTGCCCTTTAAGTTCCTATAAGATGTATGTCTGCACATGTCTAGTATCACGAAGTTTTAAAAGTTTTGTGTGTAATGGGCCTCTTTTCTTTTTTATGAAAAGATTCTTAAAGTCAGCCTTCTCAATATTGATATTCAGATTTTATCCATTTGGGTATTAGCTTTACTAATATAAATCAGCAACCTTCTATTCTTTAGCGAGAGGTGTGTATTAGGTTGAGGTGTCCCTCTCTCCTCCCAGTTCATTTCTTGGTACCCTATATTCTGGTAGTGAGCTTATCAGAATTTAAAAGAATTCAGCAAAGCTGGTACTAGGACAATTGA
Organism: Sminthopsis crassicaudata; assembly: GCF_048593235.1. Taxonomy (NCBI): domain Eukaryota; kingdom Metazoa; phylum Chordata; class Mammalia; order Dasyuromorphia; family Dasyuridae; genus Sminthopsis; species Sminthopsis crassicaudata. The sequence goes on along the minus strand of NC_133619.1, from coordinate 391,228,893 downwards.
TATTAAAAGTTTGTTGGCATTATCTTTTGGAGCCCAGGATCATGCTCAAATCACAAGGGGGCTTCAGAGTAAGAATTTTGTCTACTCAATGTAGAAACGACAACAGCAAAAAAGGGAAAATATTTGTATAAGAAATTGTTGACATGTCTATAACCTTATCAATAGTGAATATTTACATCTCCAGGTCAGGGATTGGAAAAATTTTTTAACAATGAGAACCATTAGTGGGGTTAAGCAATGTCTTAATGTATAATTAATGAGTGCTGACCATACTCGGAGGCAAATAGAAAGTTGGTGAAAAAAAAAGGAAATAGAGTGAAGAAATGAGATAAAGAGAAAGGGGAGAGCAAAGAGGAAAGTGCTACCAAAATGAAAGTTAGGACATATGTGCTTTATCAAGTTTCTCTCAGTTTCAGAGTAAGAAAGAGTGGTATGGTTAATAAAGAAAGTATCTTTTGGCTTTGTGGATATAAAATAATTTTTTTCTTTTCCTTCCTTCCTTCCTTCCTTCCTTCCTTCCTTCCTTCCTTCCTTCCTTCCTTCCTTCCTTCCTTCCTTCCTTCCTTCCTTCCTTCCTTCCTTCCTCCTTCCTTCCTTCCTTCCTTCCTTCTTCCTTCCTTCCTTCCTTCCTTCCTTCCTTCCTTCCTTCCTTCCTTCCTTCCTTCCTTCCTTCCTTCCTTCCTTCCTTCCTTCCTTCCTTCCTTCCTTCCTTCCTTCCTTCCTTCCTTCTTCCTTCCTTCCTTCCTTCTTCCTTCCTTCTTCCTTCCTTCCTTCCTTCCTTCCTTCCTTCCTTCTTCCTTCCTTCCTTCCTTCCTTCTTTCCTTCCTTCCTTCCTTCTTTCCTTCCTTCTTTCCCTCCTTCCTTCCCTCCCTTTCGTCTCCATTTTCTTCTCTCTCCCCTTTTTCCTTGAATCATAGATATTTAGAGCTTCCATGAAAGTATTTGAAGATCTAATTCAACACCTATATCTTAAAGATGAAGAAGCTGAAATAGAAAAGTAAGAAAATTGGCTCAAAGTCACACTAATACTTCCTGGAAGATCAGGGACTAGAATCCAAATTTCTTTTAGTCTTAACCCAGTGTTATTACACTGTACCATGCAGCTACATCCCCCTTCCACAAGTCAATGGCTTCTGTGTACATAGCCCAACCTTTCATTCATCTGACTAATCTCTCAAAATGACACTAAATGCATCTGTAGGCATGAGACACAGGAACATTTCCTGTCCAGTTCTCCAGTTACAGTTTTCATTTTTATGCTCTGAAAACAAGGCTTAGAGAACTGTGTTGTTTTTTTTTTTTTTTTTTTTCCTTTTTTTCAATAGCAGCCATTTTTTTTCTCTGAAAGTTTAAGTTTGGGAAAATGACAATGGAATGACTTTTGTTTGTCCTCCTTGGTAGAATCTAGTACTAACACTTTCCCTCACTTTGAGCTATTTTCTTGGACAGATTACTTCAAATACCATCATGTGAGGTAATAGTTCTGTTTATCTGGTGATTCTTCCTCTTTACTAATCAAAAACTTGTGGAGAAATGGGATTTCAGATCTTTCTTATTCTCAGTTATCTCTTTTGAATCTCCTAGCAACCCTGTGGCATGTGTACAATGGGCATTATTTTTCCCATTTTATTCTTACAGAAACTGAGTCTCAAAGGAGTGAAGTGACTTGCTTATTGTCATATAAAGACTGAATGTTAAATATGGGTCTTCCTGACTTTAAAGCCTGTAATCTATTCATTAAAACACATTGGGAAAGAAGTGGTTTTCCATCTATTATCTGAATGCTCCAAAATGGGAATAGTGACTCTAAACATCTCTTGTGTTAAAGCTCTTTGATCAACCTAAAACTCTCTTTTCTAGCCTTCTTTAGGAAAAGCTGTCTATTTTTCATTGTGTAGTCTCCCTTGCTGCCTATGGCTTAATCAGAGAGAAGTTTCAGGTTAGTAACTTAATGTGACTTAATTTGTCAACTTAAATAGTTTATCTAAGCCCTAATCATTTGATCATTCTTTCCTAAATCTCCTAAAATTAATATATAAATAAATATATATATATATATATATCCTTCTAATATGGAACTATGCAAAAAACATGTTTAAGATTTGCTTTACTTTTAAAGCCATATATTTAATTTTCTGAACAATATTATGTAATCACTATATTTTATTATTATATTTTAAAAATATATTACTTTTTAAATAATTTATATTTTTAAACAAAATATGATGGAGCCAGTAACTGAACTTGTTGCTTAGGGATTACTTTAGCTCCTTAGTATTATCCTATTATCTTTTTTAAAGAAATATTATGCTCTTATTGTAATTACTTTTGATAATTTTTTACCCTAGGAGGTAAATTATTAATTAGGATGTGCATTGTAAATTATTTTTATATTAGGTGATTTTTGTCTGACAATAGTTTCAAGTTTTTAATTAAACTATTTCCCATGGATTTATTATTAATAGCTTTGGGCTCTATTAAATGGAGGGCTAATCAGATTTCCACCCTATGACTCTGCATGCAGCCGGAAAAATGATTCTGCCCAGCTGAGCCAACTGGTAAATAGTGCGTGGCTGAACCCAGATGTGAGTGAGTTTGTGTCTTATGTTTGGTTCAGATCACATACTATTTAGAATCATAATGGGAACATATTTCTATTCTTGAATAAGGAACATTTCTATGTGAAATCTCCATTTTCACATTTTTGTACCTTAGTTTTTCATATGGACTTTCTGTTCATATTATACAATGACATAAATTTGCAAGGAACCAGTATATCCCGGGTTTGAAAGAAATTAGCCTAGAATCTAGATGCTAAAGAAATCAGGTTGTAGGCAAGTATGAATTTTTCTTTTAATTGACTAGGATATAAAAAATGATAAAAAGAGAAATGAATAAATGTGTGCCTTTTAGAGGAAACAAAGTACCATGCAAAAATCCTGATTTATAAAATAGACACGTTAGAGATTAATTATTCATTTTGTATAGGAATTCTTTACATTTGCCAAAAAACTTAAGTCATCATTCCCTTTAATAGCAGGCAGGTCTTCCAGTTAATTTAATATATGATTTGATTTTCAAAAACTTAATTTGCAAGCGACTTTTCAAGAGCATAAGAAGAGGAATCTAGAATTACAACTACATTTGCTATGTAAAGGAATATACCTATACTAATTACTGTCCATGACAGCAAAAACCCTCTCTTATATTAATTATGTTAACATTATATAATAAAACTACATTATACTATAAATATAACAGACAATAATACATTGATATTAAACCCCCACTCTTAATAAGCTAATTAATTGAACAAATAGTTCTTGATTGTTTAGCAAGTTTAAGTCATTGTGAAAATTGTTTTGAGGAAGATTAAGCAGGTTGATTTCAGAAAAGACTTAAATGAAGTGATATTGAGTGAAATGAGCAGAACCAAGAGAACACTGTACATAGTAAAAACAAGATTATGATGAACTTGATTCTTTCCAGCAATACTGACAATTCCAATAGATTTGGGATAGAATCCAGAGAGAGGAAATTATGAAGACTGACTGGGTTGAAGCATAGTTTTTTGGTTTGTTTTTTCTTTCTCATGGCTTTTTCCCTTTTGGTTTGATTTTTTTTTTTTTGGACAACATGACAAATATGGAAATGTTTATTTTTTTATTTTATTTTATTTTTAAAATTATTTATTTATTTATTTTTTAAATTAATTTTTATAATTATAACATTTTTTTGACAGTACATATGCATAGGTAATTTAATTTTTTTTTTTTAACAACATTATCCCTTGTACTCCCTTCGGTTGCGAATTTTTCCCCTCCTTCCCTCCACCCCCTCCCCTAGATGGCAGGCATTCCCATACATATTAAATATCTTATAGTATATCCTAGGTACAATATATATGTGCAGAACCGAACTTTGTTGTTGTTGTTGTTGCAACGGAAGAATTGTATTCGGAAAGTAAAAATAATCTGGGAAGAAAAACAAAAAAACAAACAACAACAACAACAACAAAAAGCTCACAGTTTACACTCATTTCCCAGTGTTCCTTTTCTGGATGTAGCTGATTCTGTTATGGAAATGTTTAAAAGGATTGCACATGTTTAACCTAAATTATTTGCTGTCTTGAAGAGGAAGGAGACTAGGAAAAGAGGGTGAAAAAAATGGGAACAAAAAGTCTTACAAAAAGGAATGTTGAAAACTATCTTTATATGCATTTGAAAAAATTAAAAACAATTGAGAAAGATAAAAAAGTGATTGGATGTCAATAGATAAATACAGGAAGGGAATTCTAAATGGGTGGAACAGCTTGAGAAAATAGCAATGGGATTTGAAATTAGGGGATCATTAAGATGATTAAGAAATCATTTAGTTCAGTAATAGTAGAGGTGTAAGTGAGGTGAAAGAGATTTGATTGATTGGGATGGGTATACAAGTGGAGAGTCATTCAACTGAGAGATCTGATTTTGAAAAGAAGAAAAAATAGTCTTAGGTAAAATGAATAACAAGATCAAATAATGCCCGTTTTCAAGATAAGGAAAACCATGAAGAGAGAAGTTAGCATTAATTCTATTCTTTTAGATATTCTTGAGGTCAGAATCTCACTTGCTGTACATTTAATACAAACTTAAGTCAATAGAATCATGTGCTGATGAACTTCAGAAAGAAGGTCTCTAGGACCTGGATGGACAGTAGACTAAAATCTTCTGACACGTATCTGATGAAAGGCTAAAGGGAGAATAGAATATATAGCAGCAAGTTATAAGAAAGAAGAGAATTTCTTAGAAGTTGAATCATGGAAACATATATTTAGAGTGAGAAAGGATTTTAGAGGACACCTAGTACAACACCATGATTTTATAGTCAAGAGTTAACATGAGTAAGAAGAAAATTTGAATTGAGATCCCCTTTCTAAATCTACCATTTTTTCCATGCACTATACTTGCATCAATATAGAATTGCTGTTTAGTCAGTCATTTAGGTAATTAATAAAAAACAACAACAACAACAACACACACATTTATCAAGCTACTTGTATACTATGTGCCAGGCACTGTATTAAGTTCTAGGGATATAAAGAGAGGCAGAAGACAGAAGAGGAATATATCTTTCACAAATTTTGGCCTGGACACACTAAGGTTTAGCCAAATCGACCTTCATACTGTTCTTCACACATGGTGTACTCATGGTGTACATGAGACTGCCTCCTGGGACTTGAATACTAGTTGTGTCACATATATCATAGGTGGGCTTATTGCATACCCTGTGTGTGAAAAAAATATATTCTGTGATTCACATTTAAAAATTTTAGTTCTTAATAAAAAAATAAGATTAGCTAACTTTTAATTTCTTTAGTTTGATGGATAAAAACATCTTTACTTTGTAATTAAGTATTCAAATATTCTATTAAATTTTTTTAGTTCTGTATCCCAATGAATTGTACTATATGTGGCCATGTTCTATTTCTATATAGTATATATAAATATATATATGTATGTGTATTTATATATATTCATATGGAAACACACACACATATGTAGTCTCCCCTCTCTTACTAGAAGGTAAACTAATCAAGAGCAGGAAATCTTTCACTTTTGTTTTCCTAATTCCAATGACTGGCACAGTGCCTGGTACTTTGGAGGAGCTTAATAAATACTTGTTGATAGATTTATTTATCTATCTAAGATTTATCTATCAAAAGGAGAGTTAGGATCTGAGTAATTTAGACAATGATTTCATTCTTAGGTAGCTAGGGGTGCTTAGGAAAAGGTTTGTTTATAGACAGGGATGTAAGCTGATAGAAGTTAGCAGGAAAGAGGGAGAATCAGATTTTTTACATATGTGAGAAAGTTCTGGACTCAGGACTTAAGCTCATTTAGCTCATTTAATAGTTTAATTTCTTATGACTTAAGACAACCCAGACAAAGGTTATACCTTTTCATATGTACCTATACACTGTATTTTAGCTCTGCTTCTATGTATAAAGTTAATAGTTTTGTGTAGGTGGAGCTACTGACAACTTGGAGGATCTCCAACAGAACCTGGGAACCAGATAACATTGCATTTTGATCTAGTCAACCCTGGAGCAGTGACCTCTAGCTAAACCCCTCCCTTCCTGTCTTCAGGCATTTGAAATGTCAGTTTGAGATGGCCACACTCCCCAAAGGAGAAGATAAGGTCCTTATGATTGGTCATTTAAAAAATCATTGGATCATAGGAATTGAAGATCTATCAGCAGCCAAGGTTCAAATATTTAGGCTAAGAAATTTTCTCCCTTCTTTGCTTTCTGTGGCTGAATTAAGGTGTGTGTGTGTGTGTGTGTGTGTGTGTGTGTGTGTGTGTGTGTATGTGATTTTTACTATTCATGAAGAGCCCATCTCTTATCAAATCTATTTGATTTGAGTTTCATTTAAAAAAACTTTGAGGGGCAGCTAGATGGCGAAGTGGATGGAATGCTGGTCCTGGAATCAGGAAGACCTGAGTTCAAATTTGGTCTCAGACACTTAACACATCCTGACTGTATGACCCTGGGCATGTCACTTAACCCCAATTGTCTCAGAAAAAAAAAATTGAATTTCATAAACACCAAATAAAATGAGATATCTTCCTATACATTGTAGGACAGAATTTCCTACTAGAAATTTCCAAACTAGAAGGGATCTCAGCAATGAAAGAAGGACTTCTACAATGAAGGTGTCAAACATACAGGCCCCAGTTGGCCCACAACATTCTTAACTGCAGCCTGAACCAGACTAAAGTAAAAATTTGAAATATTTAACAAAATAAGTAGGAATACAAGAAAACATAAATTACACTTTAAAACTAAGTTAATATGCTGCCCAGAGGGATCCTTATGTATCATTTAGTGACAACTGTTTTATTTGAATTTGATGTTTCTGCTCTACAACATCCCTTTCAAGAGTAATCCAGCTTTTTTTCTAGAACAACTAACAAAGGTAAATCTACTACCTCCCAGGGCAGCCCAGTCCATTTTCAGGTAGCTTTAACTGTTAAGATCTTATATTCTTGAAGACTATCCCACTTTCTCAGTCAGCACAAACCATCTCTTCTCTGGGCTGTTGCATGTGGTTCAATGAATTCCAAAGCTTCCCATTCTCAGAAGTGAATGCAGCATCCTCTATTTGTTATTCAAATACTTCCACCTTAATCTCCTCTCCCCTTTTTTACTTATGTACCTAGCAATAACACTGTCTTCCTTGCTCTTCCTCTCAAGATATTCTATAGCTTCACCTAGGGCCTTTTTCTTGGCTGTCATCCATGTCTGGAATTCTCCCTTTTATTTCCTCCTATTAGATTTCTTCATTTGTTAGTCTTATTTTCTGCAAGAAGGAATTTCTCAATCCTCCTAGTGCTAACATCTCTTCTATGTTGATTATTTTAAATGTATCCTATATGTAGCTTTTTAGTACATAGTTGTTTTCACTTTGTCTCCCCGATTTGGCTGTGATATCCTTAAGAGCAAGAATTCACCCTCCCCCCACCCATTTTCATTGTATTTTGAGTGCTTAGCCAAGAACTTGGAACATAGTACTTGCTTAATAAATGCTTGTTGTTATTCTGGAGAACAATTTGGAACGATGCCTAAAGGGCTATAAAATTGTGTATAGTCTTTGATCCAGCAATACCACTGCTGGGTTTAAAATCCCAAAGAGATTTTTACAAAAGGGGAACAGGACCTACATGTACAAAAATATTTATATAGGCTTTTTTGTGATGGTAAAGAATTGGAAATTGAAGAGATGTCCAACAATTAGGGAATGTCTAGTTGTAATATATGATTGTGATGAAATATTATTGTGCTGTAAGAAATAACCAGTGAGATGATTTCAGAAAAACCTATAAAGACTTGCATAAACTGATACAAAATGAAATGAGCAGAACCAGGAGAACATTGACATGGTTACAGTAAGATTGTACAAAAAAGATCTATGAATGACAGCTATTTTCAGTAATATGATGAAAAACAATCCCAAAGGACTCATGATGAAACAGGTTATTCACCTCCCTTTCTCTCCAGGGAAAGAATTTATATTATCTGAATATAGATCGAAGCATACTATTTATCTTTTTCTTTCCTTCCTTTCCTCCCTCCCTATTTTTCTTCCTTTCCTCCCTCTTTTTTTCCCTCCCTCCTTCCCTTTCTTTCTTTCTCTTTCCTTCTTTTCTTTCTCTATTTCTGTCTTACTCTTTCTTTCCTACTCTCTTTCTCTCTCTCTTTCTCTTTCTCTCTCTCTCTCTCTTTCTCTCTCTCTCTCTCTCTCTCTCTCTCTCTCTCTCTCTCTCTCTCTCTCTCTCTCTCTCTCTCTCTCTCTTCTCTCTCTCTCTCTGTCTCTCTGAGTAGATGAATTCTTAGGTCCATTCCAGTGGAAAATCTATGAGCCAAAATTTATGAAGTTCTACCATATTGTATATGAATATATCCCTTGACATAGATTATGCCAGCTTTCTGGGGATCCATATAGCTAAGAATGAGGAGATTAATCACCACTTGTTGATGAATTATTTGGCTATGCATCCCATGAAATAAAAATGTAAAATGCCTTTAGATTTCTGTGGTCCCTATCCATGTGTGTTCTGATGGTAGTAGAGTAGCAGAAAAGGGAACAATGGATACTAAAATTTTTACAATTTCTAGTATGTCTACAAGCATTAATTTAGCTATTAATACTAAAGTTGAGACTTGCATCCAGTGATTAATGAGAGTATATAAAAGTATAGGGATTGAATAATACTAATGTTGACATTCTTGCTACGAATGAAATCAAAGGACAGAAATCATGGCTAAATGAAAGGATTGCTCTATTGGTTTTTCTTGGGGAGGCAAAAAAAAAAAGATTTGAGTTCATAAAAATCAGAAGAAACATAATTTAATGAGTAATGATGTCTTTTGATGCAATACTTTTTTAAGCAAAGGCAAAAAGAATATGAATATCAATCAATCAATAAGATTACATTTATTAGATGCTTAATAAAATCCTGGTCATTGTACTTATCAAGTGCAGTTGCTGTTTATGTACTTACATCTAATACATAGAATGAGAAGAGAATTCTATTTTTAAAAAATCAATTAGACCTTAAAATTAAATTAAGACATATTATTACCAAGTAACTTAAAAATAAAGATTAACATATGGGAAGCTGGGGAAAACATATCAAAGATTATATTTCAGGAGTAATAAATAAGAGAGGCCAAACTATAGAAACCTTCCATCCACATATGGGGATTGCTTTCCTTTAGAAGAGAGTTTCTGAGGTGTAGGAAATGAAAAACAACAAATAGTATCACAAAAAATTGCTTTTCATGTTTTAAAGAAAGGAAATGACCTGTCATCTGGTGAGAGTCATTTCTACTGCCCCAATACTAACTTATTAAAGAATCCAAATTAATAATAAATTAGGATAAATAATAAAAGTAGAAACAAATAGATTGAGAAAAGTGTCATGTCTTCTACATAAACAAACTAATAGTTTATGCCAAAAATAAGGGAAATTAATAAAAGAACAGATTAAAAAAAAGACTATGGCAGTTTACCAAAGCTAACCAACCAATCAATCAACACATGTTTATTAAGTCATATTTTAGGCACTATTCTAGACAATCAGGATAGAAGTACAAAGTATGAAACAAAGAATTTTAATTGATAGAAATTTTTCATCAAAAGGAGACAAAAGAGTCTAGAAATCATCTTAGCTAAGTGTTTTCAAGTTAGCAGTATTTTTTCCAAGTAGAGAGAGATAGCAGGCAATAGCAATATAAACTCCTTTGTGAAATATTATGAAGTATGAGGTTTAAATATTATAAACAATACTGTTTTATAAGCACTAAAAGATGCAATGAAAAGAAAAACAAAATAAAGTTTGAAGCAGATCCAACTAAATCAAATTATCAAGAATACGTTTACGGATGACATTGGGCCAAAAAGAAACAGAAAAGAGCGGAAAGAGACATATATGTGCCAAAATGTTTGTGGCAGCTCTTTTTGTTGTAGCTAGAAACTGGAAGATGAATGGATGTCCATCGGTTGGAGAATGGTTGGGTAAATTGTGGTATATGAAGGTTGTGGAATATTATTGCTCGGTAAGAAATGACCAGCAGGAGGAATACAGAGAGGCCTGGAGAGACTTAAATCAACTGATGCTGAGTGAAATGAGCAGAACCAGAAGATCACTGTACACTTCAACAACAATACTGTATGGGGATGTATTCTGATGGAAGTGGAAATCTTCAACATAAAGAAGATCCAACTCACTTCCAGTTGATCAATGATGGACAGGGGTAGCTGCACCCAGAGAAGAAACACTGGGAGGGGAATGAAAATTGTTAGCACTAATATCTGTCTGCCCAGGTTGCATGTACCTTCGGATTCTAATGTTTATTGTGCAACAAGAAAATGATATTCGCACACATGTATTGTACCTAGACTATATTGTAACACATGTAAAATGTATGGTATTGCCTGTCGTCGGGGGGAGGGAATAGAGGGAGGGGGGGTAATTTGGAAAAATGAATACAAGGGATAATATTATAAAATATATATATATATATATAATAAAAAAAAATAAATATAAAAAAAAACAAAAAAAAACAAAAAGAAACAGAAAAAAAATTGGAAAAGATCTGTAAAAAAAATTCTATAACAAACTCCTTTCTTAAGTTTCATTATAATCACTATACCTGGGTAGTAAGACCATAGATTCTAATGTATCCTAAATAAGAAAGCAGTTCTGGAACTAAAGAAAACAAAATGAGAATAGTTATATGAGAACAAGTCACAAGATGTCCTTGGGTAAGGTGACATAATTTTGAGCATGTTGAAGGATCAATTCCCAGCAAGAGTGAAGAATTTCAAACATTTGGGAAAAGGCACAAAAATTATTATGGAATACATCAAAATGACATGATTCCCTAAATATATGACCTAGACACATATTTTTCTTAGACAATCTGATTATTAATATCAATCAAGGCATAAAACAGGGAGAAATATTCATGCCAATGTTGTTGGCCAAAATTGAAGGATGTAGAGAACAGAGTCCAAATGGGAGACATTTCCTTTAGTTAGTGAGATCCTCCAGCTGCTTAGAGATGACACTATACTGACTATGTCAAATCCAAGTACATTGAAGACACCTAAATGAGAAGCACAATCACTCAAAATATTTTTGGCTTAACTATCTATAAAGCAGATACTAAGTGGATGAAGACTATTGTCTAGACTGTGATAAATAACTGGATAAACAATCCATACTGCTCATCCATCAGTGTAGGACAGATGGGGAAGATGGACAATATATTGGGCTCAGAATAGAACAGAAGGTTTGTTTAATGGAACAGGTTGGATTGCCTTTAGGAAATTAGTAGTACTTAAATTTTTAAAAAAAATCTTTTTGAAATGAAGGTTCATTTAAAAATTGTGCAACCTTTTAATGGTGCTGTATGATTGAATCATGAAGGACCTCACCAACTAAAGGAAATCTCTTCCATTTGAATTCTGCTCTCTATATCCTCCATGATTTTGGCAACTGAGCTTGTAATCAGGAAGACTCATCTTCATGAGTTCAAATCTGATTTCAGACATTTACTAGTTGTGTGAACCTGTTTGCCTCAATTTCCATATCTATAAAATAAATTGGAGAAGGAAATAGCAAACCATTCCAGTATCTTTGCCGAGAAAACCATAAATGGGGTCACCTCCATATTTTAAGTACTTAGGATGGAAAGAGAAATTAATCACTTCTCCTACATTTGAGGAGCTATTAATGCTATTTCTATCTACTACCTTAGAAATTATTTAAGTTTTGTATAATCAAACTGACCTTTTGGCAATCCAAAATGTTGATCAGAATGGTTAAAAAAATCCAACTGACTATGATCCAATTTAAGGAGATTTATTTTAACTAGACATAGTTTTCATTGGGAAAATAACTTTTATCTAGGGATGTCCTGTAGCAGAATCATGTCCTATAATAGAATAGAACCATGCTCTATCTGCAATGCAGCTATACCAACTTGATGTTAGATAGCTATTAAATAGGAATGGTGGGAAAGTGTCACAGAAGTATCTGCCAGTTTTTCTTAAAAGAACATTAAAATCTTAGGCTTTAAAATGAATAACTCAAATTGTAAAAGTGTCTTTTTTCCACAAAAAATTCTATTGGGGTATTTAGCTTTGCAGGCAGAATGACAGAGGCAGGTGGAAGGAAGAAAAAGCAAAGAAAAGTATATTTAAAAGATAATGTAGTACATTAAGAGAAATTGAGTGCCTTTTACACTACCTTTCAAAGAACATTTTCAGGATCCTTATTTGCATGTTTCATTGTTTTTCAGCAGTTATACTGTACATTTAAAATGCAAAAAGGATAATACAAGAATATTGAGAAATAATACTTGGAAAAACCGAGAAATACAGAGAAATATGTCATGAATTTCATCTCTTCAGGAAGATTTTTGAAGACATGAAAATGCAGATAAACATGTGGAACAGGTTTGGTTCAATTGGATTTTAAGCTTTAATTGCCAGTGCTGTCCTCTCTGGCCTTCATCAGCATTGTTGTCTTTGTCATCATCATCATCTTGACCTTCTCCTCTTCTTATTCCTCCTTTTCTTCTCCCTTTCCTCTTCCCCTTCCTTTCTTCCTTTTTTCTTCTCCTCCCCTACCTCTTCTCAGTATTGGAACCTAATTTATACCTTTCTTTTCCAATAGGTTTGATTTTGTTTTTGGCATAGTTCTCGTTATCAAATATTAAACCTTTCCTTCCCTCCTCCCCGTATGGTAGCTTCACATTCAGAAGAATAAAACCCAATAGTCTTTAACAACACTTCATATAAAATATAGTATCAGAAGATATTTGACATAGAGCTCTAAATTTTTTAAATATACAGACTCATTTCTGCCAATACTTAGTTATATTACCTTTCTTGGTTCAATCTACAAAATGAGGGGGTTGCTAGTTCAGGAGCTCTTAACCGTTTTTGTGTCATAGGACCCTTTGAGAATGTGATGAAAGCCTATGAATTCCTTCTGAGAATATTATTTTTAAATGTACAATACAAAACATGTAGGACTGCAAAGAAAACCCAACTATTTTGAAATATAGTTATAAAAAAAGTTCACAGACTCCTCTGTTAAGACTCCTACTATAGATGATGTTCGAAGCCTGAATTGCTATAATTCTATGGGGCTTTCCAGAATCAAATTGTGAATAATCTATTTCCTTTACAACCCACATCCAATTGGTTCACAGGTCTTGTTGGTTCTTCTTTTACAACATTTCTTGGATTCTTCTGTATTTTTTAATTCTTTTACCATCATCCTAATCCAAGTCTTTATCATGTTCCTCTAAGATCATTGTGTTTGTCTTCAGATTAATTGCTTTCAGTCTCTACTTATGTAATTTATCAGGATAATTTACCCGAACCAGAACTTCTAAAACAGAATAGAACTTCTACTTTGGAATTCTTGATTTAGTGCTGAAAAGGGCATTGGAGTCACTCAATCCAACACTGTTCTATAGAGATTAAAAATTACACAGGTACAGAAGGTTGGGTATGAATTCATGACCATCATGCCATAATGGAAATAATACTAGGTTGGGAGTCAAGAGATATGCATTCTAGTCCCAAGTCTACTTAATTAGCTGCATGACCTTATCAAATATTTGGGCTTTAGTTTCCTTATGTGTAAAATGAGGTGATCCAAATAGCTGATATTTACCAGTTTAAAAATTCTATGATGCTCACATGGATCTACATGAATCAAGAACATAGGATAATTGAAGTTAAGGTTCTTAAGACTATCATATTCAAGGCTACATTTTACCTGTCCAACCACCTCTCTAATAACTTTTCCATAGAAATTTTCTGTCAGGTTCCCACAATTTGCCAGTATGATTCTAGGTTTTATACTTTTATTCTTGTTGTTCCCTATGAGGAATATTGTTTCCTTTCCTTTTCCCATATTCAAATCTCAGCCATTACTCAAGGCCGAATTTAAATCCTCTGGTCTCTTTAAAGACTTTGGTCTTCATGGTCACTGTCATTGAGTCTCAGAAGTCTTATAATTTGTAGAGATCATATCTCACTGACCATTATATAAATCATTCATCACTACTTAATATTGAATTTCATGGACAATTCATAGAATTCTTCAGCTATTTCACATGTGAGATAAGTATCTTGAGAACAAAGTTTAGGTCTTAATCTTTTCTGTATCTCTTATACTATCTAGCACAATTCTAAGTATTTAGTAGACATTTAATAAAGATTCTTTTACATGAGTTAGCTAATTTCTCTGGTACTTTACATATTACTTAATATTAAATTACATGGATGTTCCTTCTTTTTCAAAAGAACAAGGAATGTGGAAGGGGTCTCATCATCCTACTTTCTCACATAGAAAATAAGCAGGGTTTATTGCTTTAATTTTTCAAGTGGGGCAAATAAAGCTCCCAAATGAACTTGATGATTTAATCCCTCCTAAAGTTAGCCCATCTTTCAGTAGCTAAAACCAATTTGTTCTTCTCTTTTCCCTACATGAAGAACAATGCCAGGGATATAAAACCAGTATCGGGTATATTTAAACTCAAATCTTAATACTTCTAATCTGCCTCCTTCTCCCCACCCTTGCCATCCACACTACCATTCTGTCCTTGGCCATGCTTCCTAAGAAGTTCTCAATTGCCAACAGGGACTTTGTATGGGGCACACTCAGTAGCTCAGTACACTTTGATACCTAGAAAAGGCTTTGTTTAATTAACATTGGACCTGGGGTCAGTCCCTAGAATAACACCAGCCTATTTCAAGTTAAATTTGAAAGCATGGGAATTTTATGAAAGAAGCTTCAATGAGATGCAAGACAGGCAGACATAACAAATAGAGGGCTGGTCTTAGAGAATCAGCAATATTTGGGTTTATGCTTTTAGTGCACACTGAATGTGTGATTCTAAGCCAATTACTTAACATTTCAGTGCAATGCTCTAAGGCTGCAGAAGTGATGATCTGCTCTAGGAGAAGAACTTTTTTACCAGTCTTTACACTTAAGGAATCACAATTCTAATTAGAAAATAACAACAATGACAAGAAATATTTCTTTCCCTTCTCTTTTTTGTGCCTCTCCCCAGTTGTGATTCTCCAAGGAAACTCTCTCCACCTTCATTCTATTTGCTTGACAAATTTAGGCAAAAGATAATCTTCAGGTTTTCCATTTTAATCTCAAGATCTTCTTAAATTCTTCCTTATATGGAGAGGTTTGAAAAATTATCTTTTCAAAGTGATATTAGAACATGAACTTCTTGAGGGCAAGGATTATCTTTGTCCCTTTTTATATCCCTAGTACTTAGTACTGTGACTGGCTCTTAATAAATGTTTATTTATTGGTTGATTGATTAAGGAACAAAATGATGAGAGGAATAGACTGGATACTTTCATAGGCTCTTCCAGGCTTTTGATTCTTGATCTGTTGCTTAGATGTAAATATTGTTAGAACATACAGAATACCATGGAATGTCAGATCTGGGAGAGGAAACATTAAATGGCATAAATGGGACAGAGTCAGATTAGAACTGAAAGCCCTGCCTTCCATCTTTCCTATTTTAAAACACTTGTAGAATGAGTAAGATTTTAGTGTTGGAAGGGATTTTGTAGATCATGTAGTCCCAAATTTTAATATAAATGAAAGAACTGAAGCTTGAAAAGGTTAAGTCAACTTGCTTAGAGAATAAATGACTCACCTGGGATTAGAAACAAAGTGTTTTGTCCAATGTACCCTCTTGTTTCCATGAAAGAACAAATGAATAAGTGGAGTCATCCTTCTATCCACTTGCATGTGAAACTTTGGAGTGACTTTCTTTTTTAAACTTTTCTCATTCCTTCATTCCTTATGTCCAATAAGAATGATAGGAAATGCAGCCACAAGGCAATTGGGGCTGAGGACACTTGAGTTATGATGGAACTATCTAGAAGTGTTAAAGGTCTAGGGCAATTTAAATAATAATAAATACAATGTTGTTCAGTTGTAATATATTAGCATAACTGGTGCAAGTTTTATGTTGTATTTTTAATTCTTCTATTAAACAAGAAGGCATATACTAGGGTAATACAAAAAGATTAACTCTTGAAATGAGTAAAACTCTCTAGCCCTTTCATGGGAAAGAATCTGGCATCTTCCTGAGGGACTCTTCTAGTAAGTTTTACCAATGGGAATAAAGAAATTCCCTTTGGATAGGTGCACAGCAGGAATGAACAAGTCACTAAAGAGGCCCAGAAATGAATTATTGGTCTCATGCATACCTGGCCTTAAAATTTTATTTCATCTAAAATGTAAGCTCTAATTGTTTTGGTCTTTGAAGGGAAGGCACTCATCAAATGTGACTTGCAGAACCAGTTATGGTTCACACAGAATGACTTTGTTCATCTAAGATCAGAAATGTAATCCTTGATCAGATGAATTAGGTAGGTAAAAGAGCAAGGGAAAACATAGTTAAATTATAGCTAGCTTAATTACCTATGTTTATGAAGTTCAGGGAATAATCCAAAGAACCAGGTAGCAAATATATATTTTTAAATTACTTCTACCTATTCATTTAGGTTACTTTCTCCATAAATCCTTATTTCAAAATTGCTAGTCAGGTGCCAGAGAGGCTAATTTAGGTTTCCTATTATTCCTTTGAACTTGCCTATTTTAAGGAAAGATTATGAACTTAATTTTTATAAAGCTATTGATAATAATAAAAACCTGTTGGACTTATACATCATAATTTGTTTGACCATTATTGTTAACTTTCCTAAAAAATTTAATTAATGGATAGTTAAAAGTGTGGTAAAGGCTGGATAATCCATAAATACTTAATTCTGAGTCTAGATTATAGAATTATATTGACAATTACAATAATCTCAATGTCTCCAGTCTCTTTCTTCTGCAATTCAATCTCTAAAAAGTTGTCAATGTGACATTCCTAAAGTTTAGTTCTGATTAAATTCTTTTTTTTTTTTTTTTTGTCTGAATTCTAATCCAGCCGTGGCCACTTAAAAATTGTTATCTTAAGCAAGTTATTTAATCTCTTTTGCCTCAGTTTCTTTATCTGTAAAGAGGGGATAATAAAAGTTTCTACCTTGCCTGTTTGTTATGAAGATCGTGCATTTAACACTTAAGCCTGGCACATTAAGTTCTAAAAAAATGTTCATTCCCTTTCTTTGCTCAGGACTCTCTAGTAGTTCCCTATTGTTTCGAGGATCAAATGCAAACTTTTCTCCTTAGCAATTAAAGTCTTACAATCTGATTCCAAGTTATTATTTTTTCACTTAATACATTTTTCTCCCTCTTATGCATTTTGTGGTTTGGTCTCACTGGACATCTAGTGAGATCTAGTGAGATTTTAGTTTTTTAGAAAAATACATGGTTGTTCACAGGGCTAAAATAAATTTCTTGATGTCTTCCAGCTAATTAATGATAGCTCTGGGACCAGAATCCAGTTCTGATGACTCTCGGGCGATTATTCTTTCAACTACTCTTTGCTTTCTGTTAAAAAAAAAAAAATCAGCTATTTTGACTTTTGGGAAGAAAGTGCATTTGTTAGAGGTTTATGGCCTGGATCAGTGGACCAATTAGAAACTCTGATATTCCTTTCTTTCTTTACATTTTCCTCAACTGATCATCCTAAGTGAGCTCTTATAATCTTGGAACAGGAAGCAATGGCCTCTAGTCCCCTCTTTGACCTTTGAAATAATGCCAGTTAGTAGTTCAAAGCCTCTCTTTCTTCTCAGCTCTATTTTGTTCTCCATATAGCTGTTCTATTCACACACCTTGCAATCTGTGAAGTTAAAATTAACCTATTTGCCAACCTGCATTTCAGTGAGAAACTGAAAAATGACACCTTCTAAGTGCACTAGACTGTTTTCTAGCGCATTTTTGATGAAGAACATGTTAGAAGGAGAGACAGAGGGTTTAAAGGGAAAAAGGCTGAGTTCTGGCCCCGTTTATTTAGCCCTTTGAAGGAGTCTTCTGAAAATGTCAAAAACCGGATTGAGAGAACAGGATGTGACACAAGGGTTGCTCAAATGTATCTATCTCCATGTAGATTTTTTGAAATCAGGAGTTCAAATGTGCCAGTGTAACTGTTATATTTGGGCATATGGAATAATCTATGGAATAAAGCTCTTTCCAGTAATAAGCTTAGCAAGTTCTTTTAAAAAGAGAGAGAGAGAGATGGCAACAACCAACAGTTGTCTTCTGTCAACAGCTCAATCGACTACAGAGATAACGTAATTTTCCACTTTGTGTCAAAGATGAAATCTATCTAGACTCCTGAAGAAGCTGTCCAGCCTGCCCCTGGAATGTTGACACTCATAGTTGTTAGCAGAGCCTCTCTAACCCAAATCTTACTATGCTATCCTCCACTCAGCAAGACATGAACTTTGCCCTTTACCCTATTCTCTGTAGCCTCTGATTTGGTGATTATGGGGTCCTTCTGAAGCTTTCTGAGAATGGCCCAGATGTGCATCATTTCTTGCTTTCTGTGTGCAAACTGGGAGATGCTGTCCAGAACAATATAGGGTTTATTTATTTTTAGGGGTTCTTCAGTGCTCTTTATTTCCAGGGCAAAGAGGACAGGTTCATGGTTTGAAAATAAAACTTCTTGAGCCTCTGACAAAATTTTTGGAAAATTTCTCTGGTAGTTGTGGTGAGATGTTGGGGAAAGAAATTAGCAAAGTAGTATCATTGAATTGAATGAGTGCCTATGTAATTTGGAAATTGTTGGGCAGAGTTTCTTGCTCATTTTGGAGGGAGGCGGGGAGGAAGGAATCCAGATTTGTGACTTTATCCAGCTTGGAAAGTCTCACCATGTAAATTTCCTCAACAGATGTAGAACTCTAAAATTTTTCTGCTTAGATTGTTGCCCAGCCTATAGAGAAGTTAAGTGACTTGCCCACGATCATGTAGTTGAATATCTCTGTCAGAGATACCCAAATCTGGGTCTTTCTAATTCTAAGCCACAAAAAAAAAAAAAAAAAAATTTACAGCCACAAAAAAATCTTGCTTCCTATTTGTCTCAAAATAAAGCAGCATAGATGCCAGAAAGTCTTCCTCTAAACGTTAATTCTTTTGTAATTTTAGGGGGTTCTTAATTTTCCAGCTCTTTATATTAAAATGTAAATACCCCTGAGAGGGAATTATCAGCTAATGCCTAAAGGCTACAGCAGAAGAGAGGATTCAATGAATTAATTGAGCAGAGAGCTAAATCCTTTGGGAACTGAGCCTAAGAAGGTGAATGGGTTACGGTGCCAGCAAGTTAGAGAGGTTGAAGGCACCCTTTACCTGCTTTATGTTTTTACCTCTGGTTCATCATATATACCTTGTCCTACAATGATAGGTATTTATTTCCCAATTTGGTACAAGATTAAAATGAATTACATATTTCTTCTATATTGGGTTAGCATGCAATTACGCTAGATTGCATATTATTTTATATATTTTAAGATATGATTTCTGAAGTATGATATGCAAATTTATGCCAAATAGCATGCAAATTAGAAATAGTTTTGTTTTGAACTAAAGGTTCTGGAACTTATTAAAAATAAAAGTGCTATGTTGCAAGTCATTCATTAGTTAATTAGTATTTGTTAAATATCCAGGTATTAATAATTCTATAAATACTTATTTGATTATTCCTTATAATGTCAATCGTCCTACCAAAAATAATACTGTTTCTGTTCTCTAGTCTTATGGGAATAGGCTGTAGTGAACAACTCTCAACTGATGACTGATAAAAATCTTATTGAGTATTTTTGTCTTCATTTCACAGGTGAGAAAACTGGGGCATAAAATGGCTAAGGGACTGGCCCAAAGTCACACAAATAAGATGTAAGGGAACATAGGTTTTCTGGCTCCAACTCCAATTTCTCTCATCAAGATTTGGAAAGTGAAGAGCTGCTAGTGCTACCTTCTCCCAGGATTCCTTGTACCAACCTTGTATGTATGTACAATGTCTCTCCATTAGAAAGAAAGCTCGTTGAGGGCAGATTTTTCTCTTTTGTCTTTGTATCCCCAGTATCTGACACAGAGTAGACACTTAGTGAATATTTGTTGCTTGGTTACTTAAGCCATACACAAACGTTAAGCTGTTATGCTTCTATCCCCTATTCACAGGAAAATAGCATTTAGGCTTAGAAGAGTCTTTAGAGATTCCTTAGTCTTCAATTTAAAGTCTTCAAATTAAAGATGAGAAAACTGAGGCCCTCAAAAGTTAAGTGAACTGCCCTCGTGAAAGCTATTTAGTGACAGGGTTGGAGCAAGTCTCAGCCACTACTATATGCTCACCTACACTATCCATAACTAAAGCCCTCTTGAAACTTCTTCCCATATTCCATATAGAAACCATTTCATGTCCCTCTTTCTCTTCTTCAGAGCACAGAACACTTCCTCTACAAATCTCTGCCAAGTTGAATTAAAAAAAAAGTTTTTTCAGCATATCTCCATCCTTGGAAATAATTCTTATGGACACCATTTCAATTATTAATTTGCATATATTATTTTCTGTCTCATCTTTTCCTAAATGGAAAATTCATTAAGGGATTGCATCTTTACCATTCTCCAAAAACCCTAATAAGGATTCTTTGCTATTACTGGTGTTCAAAAAATATTAATAAGGATGATGGGGGTGATAAAAATGCTATTAAAGTGTGAAAAATACAAACCTTTCAATAACTCAAAGGAAATGATATTTCAAGTATTTATTATTTTATCTTTTCTGAAATTGTGTCACAAATACAAATGACTTGGTAATTCCTCCCTCTTACTTTTTAAATTTGTGGTTATATTAAACGAATCTTTGGGGAAACAAACATTGTGTAGTGGAAAGAACTCTGTAGCAGGTGCCAGGGGACATGGATGGATCCCTGTTTTCACTCTCCACTAATAAGCTGTGTGAATTTTGGCAACTTATAATCCATTTGGACTTCAGTTTTCTCATCTGTGAATGGACACGTTTTCTAGAGGATTTTTATTGTCGTTTAGCTCTAGAATTCAATGATTATAAATTTCTTTTTACTGTGATTACTTAGATTGAGGATTACTAGGGAACAGAAATCATTTGTTTAATAGATTCAGTAAAGTAACAAGCATTTAAAAAATACTTGAGTTTTATTTGGGGATTTCACCAGCATGACTCAATTTCATTCAATTCAACAAACATTCATTTAGCATTTAGCATTGTAGGGTATTAAGTGAAAGAAGAGACACAAGTTGATGAAAAAAAAGTTCCTGCCCTTAAAGAGCTTATAGTCTGATGAATTCATTACCAGATAAAACTAATATTAGACACAAAAGGGCACAGTTAGATACATAGAAGAGATTCTGTAAATGACTGATCAAAGAGATAAGAATAGTTTCTCAATTTTATAGTAGAGGTTAGTTATAAATGTATTAATGATATTCCAAAATGACTGAAGTAACTCTACACTTTGTGTGCCTGTGACATTGTATTTATACTACTGATGGCAGTAGAATTGGCTATTGAAAATTTACAAAAAAAACTAGTAAATTGTACTCTTTGTGAGATTAAGTTAAAAGTACTCCTTGTTACTGGCACAATACTGATTGTGTATGGCCGGTCAGTTTATCTTACTTTCTACATCATAGGCTGTCAACAAAAGGTTACTGATATTTTCAATTCCTTTCCTCACCCCATCCTACTTTCTTAGTTCCATATTTAGTTTTTTACAGTAAAGATAGACATGTAAAAGAAAGAACCCTCCACTATACACCTCCTCACCCCCAAAGTTAATTGCTTCCAGGGGGATGTGGGCAAGTGGAAAGGGTTCAGGTATGGGAAAATTACATTGTAGTCCCCCTCCTTTTTTGTCTAACGTTAACCAGGAGATAATTAGTTAAAGTGAATCAAGAACAGCCTTGAAGTCTATGAATATTATGAAAGAAATAACACAAATTGAAAACATACAACCTTAGAAAGTGTATAGGACTGGGGAGAGAAAGATTATTATTATCTTAATGTTGCTTTGATTGAATGTAAATGAGCACCTCTTGTGCTATTCTCTTCTTTTCCTTTTCTCTTCACCTTTCGTTTTATCATTATTACAGAAAGTCTCAGATTTTCTTCTCTATCACTTGCTTCCTCCTTGTATTTCCAGCTGTGTCTTTATTAGATGAAATTCTCCTTTTTTTTTTTTCTCTCCTTCAAAGTTTAGACTGGTTTGATTGGTTTGACCTAAAATGGGGATGAGAACAGCATTTACCTCTCTGGATTGTTATGAGGATTAAATAAGATAATATTTATAAAGTGCTTAGCACGGTGTTTACAATGTATAGAACTTTGGGGCTTGGAATGGAAGACCTGAGTTCAAATTCTGCCTTTAATAGTCACTAACTTAGATATTAACTAGCCTTTGGCAAGTCACTTCACTTTCAGATAGGTGGCTCAGTAGATAAGAAAAACCTGAGTTCAAATGTGTATTAGCTGTATGACCCCAGGCAAGTAACTTAATCCTGTTTGCTTTAACCTACCGGAGAAGGAAATGGTAAAGCACTCCCCTATCATTGCCAAGAAAACCCCAGTTTGGGGGGTCCATGGAATCATAAAAAGTCAGACATGACTGAACAACAACATAGAATGGTAGAGCTTCAAAGGATCTTAGAGACAAACAAGTCAAATAATCTCATTTTATAATCGAGAAAGCTAAGACTTCCTCAGGAAGAAAGGGACTTTTTTCAAGTTCCTCCAAACAAGAAGTAGAATTAGTGTCAATGACTCCAGGGATTCCCACTCAAGTCAAATGCTCCTGTCACTGCCACTGGGGAGCTTCTGGGGATTTGTTATTGGTTTAAATATTAAGATACTATTTGGTTTGTTACATTCCTGTGATCAAAAATCAAACAAGTAGAATCCATTTACCATTTTTATCTTTAGGCTCTTGATCCGTAAAACGTGGGTTTCCGACTAGGTAATCTCTAAGGAGCCTTGCTGTTCTGAATCGTTTATCACTGTTCTCTTTGGCCCAACTGTCTTCTTCCCATCAGAGTACTATTTATATGGGGTCAGAATGTGCTGTAGAAAAACATCTGGAGAATGCTCATTCATACTCCTTAACCCTATTGATACAGAGGCATAACTGCTTTCATTTGAGAATCAGTATAGCAAATACTTTACTGCACTAGTCAGGCCAATTAGCATAAGTGAGTACCTATTATGTATCCAGAACTGTATTAGGTGATATGGAATCACAGTGAATAAAAATGAGATGCATTTGCCCTCAAAGAATTTATATACAGTCTGAAATACAAGGTTTATATATACTGGGAAAAAAGAGAGTATAATATGACAATGTATATGATCAAATACTAATTTGTGTAGTTCAGGCAATAAAGAGAAGAAAGGTGCTCACTATTTATAGAGGGATTGTGTGTGGGAGTATTTTTATTTGAACTGAACTTTGAAGGATTGGTAGGACAATGGAATTTGGACCAATAGTTTGAGCACATGGAAATGAATCATCAGTGGCATCCCCTTTGAAGGAATGAATTGCTTTGTCCCTGACTCACCTTGGCTATGTTTCCTTTGGGAATTTTGGGCCAGGATAACGTATAAATACTGTGCTGATGTATATAGATCTTATATATCACTTTTAAAAAGAAGGAGAATGAAGCAGGGCCTTAGAAAATTTCCTGTTGTGTAAATTCACAGAAAGATGTTGATAGCCTCCCTTCAAGGGTGTTGATGGTTATTTCCTCTCTGTAGTGGGAGAATCAGGCAAGTAGTAAGAAGAAAGAATTAAGCTCTTTAAGTAATAAGAAATGCTTAACATAGACAGTAGTTGATGCATGTTTAAAATAGACATTTCTAGATCTAATTTGTGGGTTAAAATTAGGTATAGATTATTATTGGCTTGAACTCACAATACAACTTTAAAAATCTTGATCCTCGTCGTCCAGAGTCTTTTGCCAACATCGATTTTTTTCTGCCTGTCATTAAAATTTGTATACTTTATTTAAACTCACTCTCTGAAATGTCCTAAATCTATTGATTTATGGGCTTCTAAAGAGCTGAAATATGATCTGGGAGTCCTAACTGTTGATCTCTGTTTTTCTTAAATCACTACAATATTTTTATGCAGCCCCTCAAATTGCTAGAAAACTACTTATACAGCATATGGTTAAAACAATTTGATATTTACTTTTTACTTGCATAAAGTTTGTCTTTGCTATTACAATCCATGGTATGAACAAAAATATAAAATGGTACCTAATCTCTGCAGATTTAACTGAACCACTTCCAAACTCAAGAAGCTCCAATGATTCCTTTTGGATTCTAGGAACAAATACAAACTCCTCTGTTTGGCCTTTGAAGCCCTTATAATTTATTTCTAACCTATCTTTTCAGGCATTCTCTTATGTGTTTCTCCTTTTCATAACCTCTATGATCCAACCATTAATGGTCCAACATTGTTCCTAATTGTGCTTTTGCAAAGGCTGTCCCCTTTTCTTGCAGTGCATTCTTTCCCAAACTCTGCCTCAAAATTCTCTGGTTTCTGTTGTTATCAACTTAAGCACTGCTTTTATTTTCCTTCGTTCGTTCCTTTGTTCGTTCGTTCGTTCGTTCGTTCGTTCGTTCCTTCCTTCCTTCCTTCCTTCCTTCCTTCCTTCCTTCCTTCCTTCCTTCTCTACTTCTCTCTCTTTGTTTTTAAATAAGATTTAATTATTTTCATGTTAAAACAATATTTAAAACACTTTTTAAAAGTTTTGAGTTTTAAATTTTATCCCTTTCTCCCTTCCTCCCCCTACTTCTCAAGCTAGTATACAACCCAATTTAGTTTAGTTTACCTTTCTCTTCACAGAAGCTAAAGTTAAGCACTACTTTTTCATGAGGTCTTTCTTGATGAATCTTTAAAAATCCTCACTGCTCCTCAAAAATTACCTCATATTTATTTGGTAAATAGATATACATATTGTCTACCTAGGATATATCAGAAATTGTTTGACTTTTGCCTTTGCATCCCTAGTGACTAATACAGTGCTAGCACATAGTAAGTTTTAATAAAATCTGGCTTGTTTGATTAATAGTATACTGCTCACGTCAATATAGTGTTTTGCTGTTTGCAAAGTTTATTATATTGCATTATCCCTTTATAAATAGTTAAGCAAAAACATCTTGGAATTGGTTGGAACTGATAGTACAATGATAGTACACTATCAATTATAAATAAGAGTATAAAGTACAATTTTACTCTCAAACTTTTTAATTTCTTAAGGGGATAGAAAAATCTATTTTAGTCTTATGTATACAAACAAATTATGTATATACACATGTATCTCTCTCTCTATATTTATATCTATATCTATGTAAAATCATTCTATACGTACTTGTATTTATCAGTTCTTTCTCTGGATGCGCGTAGCGTCTTCCTTCATATGTCTTTTGTAGTTAATTTGGGTATTTATAATAGTGAGCTTTGAGTTGAGTATTGAAGGAAACCAGGGAAGCTAGGAGATAGAGGGCAGAGGGCAGAGGGCAGAACATTCTAAACATGTTTAGGGGTAAAGTGGGACAGCAAATGAAAAGTCTTGAAGTCAAAAGACAAAGTATTGTGTTCAAGAACAATAAGGCTGCCAGAATGGCTGGATCATAGAATATGTATGAGAAAGTAAAGTGTATGAAGACTAGAAAGATAAAGAGGTACCAGGTTGTTATGGGCTTTAAAGACCAAGCAGAGCTTCCTGGTGATAATAGGGAGCATTGGAGTTTATTAATTGGAGGGACGGGAAGTGACAAGGTCTTATCTGCAGTTTAGGACGATCACTTTGGGAGCTAAGTGGGGAATGGATTTGAGGGAGGGAAATCAACAGAAGGCTATAACAATAGCCCTGGTATGAGGTGATGATGGCCTGTACTAATGTGGGGACTGTGTGTATGGAGAAAAGGGGATATATATATATATATATATATATATATATATATGAGAAATGTTGATGTAATAAATAAGGAAAATATGGTACAGACAAATGAAGTGACTTTACTGTAGTCATGTAGACATTCAGTGGCACATCAAGGATTTCAAACCCACATCTTCAAATTTTTAATCCTATGCTTTTCCATTGTACTATATTAATAACAGTTGATTTTAGGTCTACTCCCCAAGTTTTATTGGTTCTACTGCCTCCTTTCTCTTATGGTCTCTTATGGTTGATTTATTTAAAACTCTGGATTTGTAAACTCTGGTTGCCCCCCAAATACACATTTGCCTCCCCAATTAGCATTAATCATTAATGAATATTTTGTTTATTTCTTGTACTTCAAAGTTGCTGAAACTTTTGAGAAAACATGCTACTGCCAGGGGCAATGTAAGAATTTACAAGATAACCTTCCATATGGTGCATCAAACCTATCTCACCCTCCATTTTGAATGCTGTATGCTGATCTCAGAGCTTCTCATGAAAATGCATTAGGGGAGTTTATTTTAAGATTACCTTTCTCTTCACAGAAGATAAGGAAAAAGGGGAACCTGGATAGGAAATCAAGAAGAGCTAGTGTTTTGATTTATGTCTAAGTGGCATAATTCTGAGCATAGACATCCAAAGGATGAATAAGAACCAAATAAAATTCTCCGATCTAAGAACCAGTGAGGTTTATATAGTTTTCTAAGGATCTAGGTACAAGAGCAAACTGATCAGTAAGTAAAACAAATAGTCAGTTGTCAAAATATTTTAATTTGTGAGAGTTTTGGTTCATCCTTTACTATTAGAAATTCATTCCTTTTTTATTTTTATCTTTTGCCTGCTGCCCACTTTTAAAATGCTTATACTCTGGGAAAGGTTAAGTTACTAATTTAATGTGTGAGGGAATATCACAGAATGTCAGAGTTGCAAAAGATCACAAAAATCATCACAGAATTAGAAAACTGCACTACTGGGAGGATCTCAGTACTGGGAGGCCAACTCATCCAACAAATACCTGTCCTTTGGTCATTCAGTCTCTGAAGATCTCCAGTGAATGAGGAATCAACACATTTCATTTTTGTACAGTTTTATATGTTAGGAAGTTTTTCTTTAAATCAAGCCTTAATTTGCTTCCTTGTAATTTCCATTTATTGTTCCTAATCCTGCTTATATATCCAAGCAGAACAAGTCTAATCCTGCTAATATTTTACATAATTTAAAATTCCAAAGTTAGGTATCTTTTCTCTCTTCTCATTTTATAGATGAGGAAAAAGACACATAGAAATGAAGCCTTTTGTTATGGTCATCCAATTAGCTCAACAGAACTGAGCTCTGAATTATAGTACAACACTATGGCCTCTATTCTACCTTGTCCTTTGGGCAACACAAAATGCCCATGATTGCATGATTCAGTCATGTCCAATTCTTCATGATTCCATTTGGATGTTTTCTTGGCAAAGATTCTGGAGAGTTTGTCATTTCCTTCTCTGGTTCATTTTACAGATGAGGAAACTGAGGCAAACAAGGTTATGTAACACAACTATTGATTTTCTAAGGCTATATTTGAACTCAGGAAGATGAATCTTCCTGACTTAAGGCCTAATGATTGCAAAGGGGTTATTGAAAGAGAAAAAAAGTGTACAGAAAGGGAAAATGAGAATACTGATATCAACCTTTGCCTATTTGGCTACTTTCCCTTCAACTTGCTTTTGGAGGACTTTTCTCCAAATACTCCAATCATTTGTTAAAACATATTTTACATAATTCTTCCTAGAGGTATAGCTTTCTGAATGGTGACACAGATCAGGGAAATGTTGGAGTTGGAATATAATTCTAGCCTGGTTTTCTATTAATAAAATGTATTTATTACTCAGTCCACATTCTTCTCAGAGGTAAATTATAAGAAACACTGCCCAATTTTGAATTAGCATTAATTTTTTGCAAAGGGCCCCAATCATAACAGGTGTTATTAAAGATAACAAGCACTTGGAGTGTAAGATAGTACAGTGCTTCTATTAGGCTACAGCCTAACCCATATAGTTCAGAATGATACCACATTCTATATTTCAGGTAAGTTCCTCAGGGATACCATGATCTGTGATGGTTGATAATTACTTAGGATGTCAATTAATTATAATTAATTGCCAAGGATTACCATTGATGATAATCATCATCTTCACATTTTCATAGTAATTTATAGTTACCTCACAAAAATCTTGAGAAGTACAAATATTATTTTTTCCCTCTTATAGATGAAGGTACACAGAATATTAAAGGGATAAAAAGGACTTCTCTGAGGTTATCTAGTCAATAAATGATAGAGTCAACCTTGAAATTCAGTTCTCCTTGACTATATATGGTAGCAGTGATGAGCATAGACCTGATATAAAGGAGAATGGATTGGGAAAACTGCCTATTACTACTTAATCTTGTACAAGTAAAGATTCATAAGCTTTCATTACAGTTTTGTAAGTAGTATAAAACTGTATTTATTGGAGGGTATTCTAGTAAGTGACACTCTCTTGGGAAAGTCAATCAATTAGTCAACCAGAATTTATGAAGTATCTACTATGAATTGGGCACTATGCTAAGTGTTGCAGATATAAAGAAAAGCAAAAAACAGTCTCTGTACTTAAGGAAATCATATAAGGGGATCAAACATGCAATAGCAAGGTACTAATGCGATATATACAAGACAAATTGGAGATAATCAACAGAGGGAAGTAACTAGCATGAAGGGGGGATACGGAAAGCCTTCTTGCAGATGAGACTTTAGGTAGCTTTGAAAGAAGCCAGAAAAGCCAGGAGGCAGAGATGAAGAAGAAAATATTCCAGGAATGGGTCAATGAGAATATCCAGGAAATGAATTGTCTTATTCAAGGAGTAACAAGGAAACCCAGAGTCACTGGATCATAGAATATGGGGAAGGTAGGTCTTCAAGGTCTTAGAAGACTGAAAAGGTAGGAAGGGTCCAGGTTTTGGAGGGCTTTGAAAGTTAAAAAAATTTATAATTGATCTGATTTTTTAAAAAGGATTTTATATTTAATCTTGGAGGTGATAGGGAACCATTATAATGGAAGGAATAAGTGTAACTTTAGCAATATGAAACGACAGAAGCTGAGTCAACTAGGGAAAATGTTAGTTCAACATAGTGGATAGAATGATGGGATTGAACTCAGGTACAGCTAGCTCCACACATATTAGCTTAAGTGACAAGACAAGTAACTTTTGAGCCCGTTTTCTTATCTCTAAAATGGAAATAATGATGACAACACTTATTCTATGGGGTTGTTGTGAGAATATGATGAAATAAGATATAAAAATACTTCAAAACCTTTAAAGCACTCTATATAGTTGGTTGTTGTCATTATTATTATTATTATTATTATTAAACTCTTTTTGGAATAATTTTATGCCCTCCTACTAATTATTCGATTTTTAAGCACGTAGTAATATCCCATAAATATGTGGAGGTGAATTCCTTTTTTCCTTATTTCTTCATCAAACAATTTTTCATTTTGTGACAATCTATATTTCAACATCTCTTAGGGAATGGGGTAGGTATTTAATGATATGACTGTATATTTCAGTTGAGAGAATATGCCGTGCAGCAGTGAGAGATAAGGTTTGATTGGTAGGTAGGGTGGGGCTAGATTATGAGGAACTCTTGAAATTTAGCCTAAACTTGATGAACTGAGAAACAGAGATTCACTGAACAAAGAAGTGACATGATAAAACTATAATTTTAAAAAGAGTATCTGGTAGTAGTCTCTTAGATGGATTGAAAATGGAAAAGATTGAGTCAGGAAGGCCAGCGAGGAGGTTGTTGCATTAATCTAGGCTTAAAGTCATACAAGCTTTGACTAAGTAGGAGCCTGTGAAATGGAGCAAATAAGTTGAAACTCAGAATATTTCCCTATTTGTAAAAAAGAGAATATTAGACTAGATGATGTGTAAGAAGCCTTACTGCTCTAACATTTTTGTATATATGCCAGAAGAGACCTTAGTGTTCATGTAGTCCAATCCTCTCACTGTGTAGATGAGGAAACTGAATTTCATAGAGACAAAGGAACCTACAGAAGATTATGCAATTTGATAAAGGCAGTTTCAGAACTAATATGTACAGATGCATCATAGATAATGTAGTCCAAGCAACCCAATTTCCAGTGAGATTCATTGTTCATCCTTCATTATGAAGAGGATCAGTGATATCATGGGTTGATGACTTGTGCACAATTAAATTTAAGTGAGGCAAAGATGTACAAAATTATCAGCTTTACTCTCCCTTCCAGAGCTATCCAAATCTAGTGACAAGACAAAAGTCAGGATGACTAGTGATGGTCTGAGATTCAGTGAATGACTTTGGTCTTTGATGTCTAAGTCCTCTGCTCCATAGAGATTGCTTCTGTTACTTTCATGGCTTTTAGGACAAATTGCTCTCATCCATCCATTCTGTCAGAGAAAGTCTTTTTCTATTTGGGATAAATATCCCTTTACTTTCCTAATCTGTTCACCTGATTTTTCCCAGGATGAGAAGTCACTGCATATGCTATAGCTTCTCAGATCTACAGGTGAAAGTTGAGTAAAAGATTAGACCAAAAGTAAAGGAAAAGCCTTGAAAAGGGCTCAGGAAGCCCCTATCCCAGAGGTGCTAGTCCTCCCTGAGCACCCCATATACCCTATAGGCCAAGTAATTGAGGCACAGACATAGAAAGAGTAATTGCTTAAGGTCACAGAAACGTTAAGTAGAGATCCAGAATTAGATCCCTAACAACAGATCCCAGTGATCTTGTGTTCTCACTACCTCATTATAACATCCTTTGTAATAAAAAATTAAACATAATCCACTATCAAAAACAATAACACTAATTATAATGGGAATAATATGAAACTAGCACAAGGGAACTAACAATATGTTTGTTGGTTGATGAATTTAGGATTTAAAAAGCATGCATATAGTGAGACTAAGATTTCAAGATTCCATGGTTGGGAATATATTTGTGTAATTTATTGAAATAAAGAAATTAGAAAGAAGGATTGGTTTGGAAGTAGAGTTGGGAAGAGGATGTTTGATTTTGAACATGTGTATTGGGAATATGATAACTCATGTATATAACAGCTGGAAATATGGCATAGTAGCAACCATTTGGCTGAGCAAGACCAACAGCAACTCTCACCAATTATTGCCCTTTATCTGTAATCAAGTGTAATGTGCTGTCGTCTCCAGAAGCTGCTGATCGCTCTCTGGGAGGAGATCTGCTGTGTTAACTCAAATCTCTCGGACAGATTCTTCTTCCTGTAGAGAACCGTTGTCTCCAGACAGTTGCCGTTAACTCTCATCCAGAGAAGTGACTTCCCTTCCTGCAGAGAGCTGCGTCAAGCCTGGTCTAAAGCAGAGACTGACTTTTTCCCTCCAGAGCTGCCCTCTTTATCCTCCCAGAAAATGGGCCTGGGATAATGCAAGGGCTTCTGGGAAGAACCACTTCAACCAATGAGCTTGCTCCTCCCAAGCACGCAAGCTGTTCCCCAGGAATTCACAAGTCAAATTACCAGGAAAGGCCGGAACTAGAAAATTGTCAAGTACCGTCTTAGCACTTAGTAAGAACCTAACAATCAAGATTTGTCCAGGTTTGTCTATGAAATCCTGACCTCTCTGCAGGGGATTGGGTCCCCTAGCTTCACATTTATTGGCTCATCACTCTTAAGTTGACTACTCCAGAGACAAATCTATTTTGGGCACTAATCTAGAGTGTCCTCAAGAAGAAGGAAAGTGAAATAGGTATTCAGTGTACCAAAACTTATCTGGGGCAGGACATGTGACCCATTCTTAATTGAAGAAAGTCATGATAAGCAAAAGAGAATCATATTATGCATTACTGACTGACCTGAACAGAATTTAGTAGCTGAATGATTATTATTAGCACAATCATCTGGGAGGCTATTATCTAAGCCTCTTTGGGATGTGAAACTTTTTTTCAAGGCAACTAGTTATTTAATATTTTACCTCTACAATCCTATCAAAAGTCAACTTCACTTTTTCTGCAGTGGATCTTTCTGGATCCAACGTTTAATTTTCCTTTCTACTAATACATTCCTGTAATTTCTCCCTCTTGCTGCACAGGTGCCTGGGATGCAGGAGGTGCCAGCTTATACTGTTCCAATTTGTCCCAAGCTTTTGATGCTAGAAAATCTGATTTAAAAAGAAGGAAATACAACAGAAGAAAAGGCAAAGTGCCAATACCCATGCTAGTTGAACTCATGCTCCACATAAGGAATGACATCTACCACCAACTGCCAGGATAGCAAAGAGTCATTGCTGAAATAGTATCTTGTTACCTTTGAAGTTTCAGTGAGGAAAGAGAACTTATTTCTTCTTTTAAAAAAATTCATTGGAGAGGCAGAGACAAGATGGTGGAGTAAAGGCAGGAACTCGCCCAACCTCTCCCCCAAACTGCTCCAAATTCTTTTAAATATTGACTAAACAAATTTTAGAACACTGGAACAGCCAAAAAAGCGGAGCGGAACATTTTCCAGTCAAAAGCAATTTAGAAGGTCAGTAGAAAGATCTGAGATATCAGGTTGGGAGTCCAGTCCAAGCCAGTACAGTGGACCCAACCCCAGCCCTGGCCAGCTCCAGACATCTGAATCAATGGCAGTACTGCTGGCTTCTAGCCCTCTCAATCTGAAGACACCAAAAAGGACCAGGAAGGTCAGCAGAACAGGTCTGTGGAACCAGGGATGGAGCTCAACATGCAATTCCAATGCAGGCTGTGTCAACTCAGACCCAGCCTGGGCCTAGAGCCCCAGCATGAGTGAGGAGGGACGTCTGAATCAGCAGCAGGGTTGGAAGTTTCTGGACCTCTCGGCCTGGAGACACCAGAGAAGACTTGGAAGGTCAGCGAAGTGGGTCTATGGCAACGGGGTGGGAGTCCAGTGAAGTAACAGTATAGACCTTGCCAGCACAGCTTGGGGCCCCAGCTACACTTTAGCAATTAGATCTTACAGCTACAGTGGGGCATGACACTCCTCAAAGCTCCAGGGCAGAAAAGAGGACTTGTGGTCAGATTCTTAGAAGGATCTCTGAAAATAGCTGCATAGAACCCCTAAAACTTGGTACAATGTACCCTCCACCCCAGAACCAGAGCCCTAATTTAACAAAGAATTAAAAGCTGAGTAATAGGCTAGAAAAATGAGTAGACAACAACAAAAAATTCCTGACCATTGAAAGCTATTATGGTGACAAGGAAGATTTGCATTCAGAAAAAGATAAAATCAAAGCTCTATATCCAAAACCTCCAAGAAAAATAAGAATGTGATTCAGACCATGGAAGAGCTCAAAAAGGATTTTGAAAATCAAGTAAGAGAGATAGAGGAAAAATTAGGAAAAGAATTGAAAGTGGTACAAAGAAAATACAAAAAGCTAATGAGAAGAATGCCTTAAAAGCAAAATTAGCTAAATGGAAAATGAGATACAAAAGTTCACTGAGGAAAATAATTCCTTAAAAATAGAATTGAGCAAATGGAAGCTAATGACTTTATGAAAAATCAAGACACAATAATACAACCCCCCCCCAAAAAAGAAAAAAATTGTGAAATATCTTATTGGAAAAACAACTGACCTGGAAAATAGATCTAGGACAGATAATTGAAAAATTGTTGGTCTACCTCAAAGTCATGATTTAAAAAAAAAAGAGTCTGGACATCATCTTTCAAGAAATTTTCAAGGAAAACTGTTGGCATACATGGGAGAGCTCTTGGAATACAAGGGAGCCACCTGACAATGGCTGCTGGAGATCCAACCCAGAATGGATCTCCTCTTGTGAAAGGGCGATACAAGGAGACTGAGAAGCAGTTGCTGTTCTCTGACCTCTCTCACTGAGAGACCATTGCATTGTTTGACCTCTCTCCTTTTCCCTCTGCCTCCAATTTATCTCATACCCTGTCTTCAACACCTGTGTCAACAAAGGCTGCCCTGCAACTCCTTCAGATGTTATGATCCACAGCTGTGGAGGCTCTTGGAGAATTGACCTGTCCCTCAACAGAAAACTGTTGTGATATTCTAGAATCAGAAGGTAAAATAGAAATTGAAAAAATCCACTAATCACTTTCTGAAAGAAATCCCAAAATGAAAACTCCCAGGAATATCATAGCCAAATTCTGGAACTCCCAGGTCAAAGAGAAAATGCTACAAGCAATCAGAAAGAAACAATTCAAGTATAGCGAAGCCACAGTCAGGATAACACAAGATTTAGGAGCTTTTACATTAAAGGACCAGAGGGTTTGGAATATGATATTCTGGAGATCAATGGAGCTAAGATTACCTAGAACCAAGAATCATCTACTGAGCAAAATTGATTATAATCCTTCATGTTGTAAAGTGTAAGTTCAATGAAATAGGGGATTTTCAAGCATTTGTGCTGAAAGACCAGAGCTGGGTAGAAAATTTAACTTTCAAATAAAGGACTCTAGAGAATCACAAGGAGGTAACCCAGAAAGTGATATCATAAGGGACTTAATAAGATTTATCTGTTTACATTCCTATATGGGAGGATAATACTTGTAACTCATTAGAACTTTTTCATTATTATGGCAATTAGAAGAGGGCACAGGTGTGAGTTGAATATGAAGGGATAAAATCTTTTTCAAAAATGATGAAATTAAGGAGTGAGAGAGGAATGTACTGAGAGAAAGGGAAAGGGAGAAGTGGAATGATGCAAATTATCTGCCATGCAAGATAATTGTATAAATATGTATACATATATTGGATTTAACATATACTTTCATGTATTGGACTACCTGCCATCTAGGGGAAGAAAGAGAAAAGTTGGAACAGAAGGTTTTGCAAGGGTAAATGTTGAAAAATTACTCATGCATATGTTTTGTAAATAAAAAGCTATAATAATAAAATTTAAAAATTATCTGCCATTTAAAAAGAGGCAAGAAAGAGCTTTTACAGTGGAGGGGAAAGAGGGAAAGGAGAGAGTGAATAAACCTTACACTCTTGATAATTGGCTCAAAAAGTAAATAATATACTCAATAGGGGTATAAACATCTGCTTTATACTTCAAGAAAATAAGAGGGGAATGGGGTACAGGAAGGAGGGAGGGTGATAACAGAGAAGACATATTGGGGGAGGGAATGATCAGTACCAAAACACTTTTGAGAAAGGACAGGGTGAAAGGAGAGAACGAATAAATAGAGGGGAAATATTATTCATAGTAATTAAAATAAATTTGAAGCAAGTTTCTCTGATAAGGCCTCATTTCTCTTGGAGAGAAGTTTAAGAGAAATTAAAAACAAATAAGAGCCATGCCCCAATTGATAAATACTAAAAAAAATGTTCTATGCCCAATATCCTTTGACTTAACAACACCACTACTAGGTATGAATACCAAAAGAAATTGGGGGGAAAAAGGAAATTGATCAATATGTACAAAAATATTCATAGCAGCTTTCTTCTCAAGGCAAAAAATTGGAAATTGAGAGGATGCTTATCATTTGGGGAAATGGCTTAATAAACTGTGGTATGTGTTTGTGATGGAACATTATTGTTCTATGGGAAGAGCATGATGCTCTCAGAAAAAAAAACCCTCTGGAAAGTCCTCTATGAATCAAAGTGAAATGTATTGTACAGAAAATAATATCAATGTTCTGGGATGACCAGCTGTAAATAACTTTGCTATTCATAGTAGTATAATTATTCATGACTACTCTGATGGACTTATGATGAAAATTCCTACCCAGAGAAGGAACTGATCGTGTCTGAATACAGATTGAAGCATTCTGTGTGTGTGTGTGTGTGTGTGTGTGTGTGTGTCTGTCTCTGTCTCTGTCTCTCTGTCTCTCTGTCTCTCTGTCTCTCTGTCTCTCTCTCTCTCTCTCTCTCTCTCTCTCTCTCTCTCTGTCTCTGTCTCTCTCTCTCTCTCTCTTTGTCTGTCTCTGACTCTGTTTAACTTAATTTTTGAGGGGTTTTGTTTTTATTATTATTTATGGTTTCTTTCACAACTTGAATTTTATGGAAATGTTTTGCATAACTTCACATGTGGTTTCTTAATTATGGGTGAGGATAAGGGAGAGAACATAGAATTCAAAAATTTTAAAAACAAATGTAAAAAAAATTGTTTTGAATGTAACTGGGGGGAAATATTAAATAAAATAAAAAAAACCCATTGTGTCTTTAGCTCTTCTGACTCAGAAATCAATCAGAGGATTTTCAGAGGAAACTTCTTCCTCCTACCCTTTTTCCCCTAGTGACTGAACATGTTCCAAAAGAGTGTGAAATTGGGCTCATAAAAAAAGGAGAAGTTGAGATATACATCCAGGAATCATTAGCATAGAAGAAAATAAGTGGGAAGAAGTAGAGTGAGAGTTGGACTTGAAGTCAGGAAGATTTATGTGATAAAATCTCATCTGTATCCCCTCCTCCCAATTCTAACTAGTATAGTAAGTGTATTTATAATTTGCCAGTATAAAGTAACAGTAGTAGAAAGTAAGGTTGCAAAGGGGAACCTAGAAATCACATACAAACTGTTCCAAAGAATAAAGGAACATAATTTGCAAAGTGTCATATTTTAACCATATTATTCCTGAGAATATATGCTAAATCAGGGAAAGCCATCTAGGTCTTGCTGTCATAGCCTTTTGATCCTGTGATTTGAAAAACCTCAGATAACCTCCAAACATCTGCATTAAGACCAGCAGGACAGCAAGTAATGCTGATACATTTGAGATGATTTGGATACATTAACTTTAAGTTTTACTGACAATTTTGAGAAGTTATGGATATATTAATGAATTAACTCCAACATGGTATGGCTAAGGGGTTAATCTGTCTCCCTTGAAAACCCTATGAAATGAGACCCTAAACTTCTGCTCCCCACCCCCCACTCTTTTTCATCTTTAATGGGTCCATGCTGCTGAGTGGTACTAGCTCTAATCCATGGTACTGTGGCTTACTCTTGGTGCCTCTTCTCCCTTCCATCCTTTTCTCTTCACTGCCTGCCTTTCTCTATCATGTTAACCCTATCCCTATGCCATTCCCCTCTGGAAACCCTTCTCTTCTTTTCTTTATATTTTCTGTGTTGTTTACCCTCGTGACCTCTATGCCTCTTTGTAATGATAAGATTGAAGTCTTAATCCTTGCTTTTCTGGTGAGTACCCAAATACTGGTCGTGCTTATTTCTATATCACAATTTTATAAGCAATTTAAATTGGGTTCAAATTCTGCTTCTGACATTTCAAACAAGTTATGAACAAGTATTTATTGTCTACTATGTGCCCAGCATTATACTTGGTGCTAAGGATATAAGTGCAAGGAATGAACCAATTTCTATTCACAAGGACATATATTATAATGAAGAGGACAACATATACACACACATACATATATGCATGTACACATAAAATATATGTGTAGACATAAACTGAATTAATAAAAATATATACATAGTATTTTGGAAGCAAAGACAATTTGCCAAGGTCAAGAAAACTTCCATGTGAAAGATGGTGCTTCAGCTAAAATAGAGAAAGGGATTTTATGAGGGAATAATGAATTCCAAATATGAGGGATAGCTAGGGCAAAGACACAGGGAAGAACAGTGGAATGTTGTGTGATGGACAAAGGGAAGATTTCCATATTTCATGGCAAGTTACTCAATCTTCCCCTGCCAGGCAACTCTCTAGGACTGTAACTTAGGGATGAATCGAAATTCAGGTACGGAGTATTGATGTCCATTAAACAATAAGTCCTTGAAAGAAATAGCCTCAAGGTAATATCAGGAGCCATGAAAATAGAAGTCTTTGAGGAACAGAATATAGATGGACAGATGTAGTCCAAGGAATAATCCTTAGGAAAGACTATAGTTACAGATCAGGAAAAAGAAGAGTAATTAAGAGGAGATAAAGTATAAAAATCAAAATCTCTCTATCTATATAGTTATGACTTTCCTTTTGCTCTCAAAGACTGGTAATATTTTAAAAGAAACAGACATTCAGACCAACAAGAGTAGACATCTCATTTTCCTTCCTTCCTTCCTTCCTTCCTTCCTTCCTTCCTTCCTTCCTTCCTCTTTCCCTCCTTCCCTCCCTTCCTCCCTCCCTCCCTTCCTTCCTTCCTTCCTTCCTTCCTTCCTTCCTTCCTTCCTTCCTTCCTTCCTTCCTTCCTTCCTTCCTTCCTTCCTTCCTTCCTTCCTTCCTTCCTTCCTTCCTTCCTTCCTTCCTTCCTTCCTTCCTTCCTTCCCTTTTAAAAATCTTTCTTTCTTGTATTAAAAGAGGTCCTTCTCCTATAAATGAATTAGAGAAGAAGGCCCTTATATCTTCCTTCTATCTTTGAATCAATGGACAAGAAAATAAAAAACTTGAAATGTTAAAGAGATTTATGAACACAGAAACAAGGTCTTTCAGAGGCAGTTGAAGAATGTGACAAGTATTAGCATTTCAGTGTAGTGATGAGCTCCTTGTATGAATTGATGGGCCTAAAAATTAGACAAGGCATATTAAAAGCTGAGATCAGTCAGGCTTAGGAGCAGCTGAACAATGAGCAATTTTGAAGTCGTTAAGCCATTAAATAAAACTGACGATCTCTGGAACAGCCTGTGCAAGAAGGCACCTCTGTGCAACCAAGGGTTTTATTACTAGTGCTTCCCTCTTGACAATATAAACATTCAGAAACACTGGTACTGAGATATGGACATTTTCGAAAGGAAAACTATTTCATGTTTTTCTCAGAACCTCAAGCTCATATGGCAAAAGCCATCTTTAGGTAGGCATAGCAACTATGAGAGCAGTATTTGAAAATCAAGCAATTATTGAGACTTACAGGTTGGTAAGATGCCATTTAGAATCCAAATATTGCAGACCCACATGAGAAATGGTTCAAATGCATTCTTCCCAAATTGTGCATTCAGACTGCCTACCATTTCTGCCCTCACTCACTTGATTTCCTGCTGAGCAAATGATTGTGAACATGGTTAGTACTGTTTATGTGAAAATGTTTATTCTAGTCCCATCTTGCCCTGGGGTTGGGCACTCCAGCATGAAAGAGTTTCAAGTACTTTACAGAAGAAGAAAAATCAGAAGAACATCTACTCTTTGCTCACAAGTTAAAACTTGGCTATATCATTTGATAGCAAATATTCCATAAAAATTTCTGAGTCAGTTTTTTTAATTAAAATGTTTTTTCAAATGAAAATTCAGTTTTTATCCCCCAACCTCTTGAGAAAGATAAATTAGTTCAGAGTACATAGATATGTACTATTACAGTAAGACTTTATACATCCACATACAGAAACACACACACACTCCATTTTGATGAACAATTTGCTTCTAATAGATACAACCAAATGAAAAGGCATTCTAAAATAAGAAAAAATACTAGACTGGGAAGAAGTTCAGATGCTCAGATACTAGTACTATACTCTTCAACTAATTTACTATGACTTCTTAGGCAGTTTACTTCCTTTTTCTAAACATTAATTTGTTTTTGTACATAATGAAAATAACAATAAATAAGATTTGTATAGCACTTGAAGTTTGCAAACTTCTTTTCACATCAACTCATTTGATTCTCATCCAATGAGTCTTATGAACTCAGGGCTATTATTCTCTCCATTTCACAGAGGAGAAAATTGAGGCTTTGAGAGATTGTATTGCTAGCACAAAATATCTAAAATGATGCTGGAACCTTATTCACTCAGTTGTCAAATCCTATTCCTTTAAAATGTCTCACTACAAAGGATCTAGTTGTACAAAAATATTTGTAGAAGCTTTTTTGTGATAGCTAAGAATTGGAAATCAAAGGGATTCTCATTGATTGGGTAATTGCTGAATAAGCTGTAGCATATGATTGCAATGGAATATTATTGTTAAAAGACATGACAATCAGGATGATTTCAGAAGAATCTGGAAAGACTTACATGATGTGATGCAGTGAACAGAATCAGGTGAATGTTATAACCAGTAACAGCAACATTGCTGAAAAACTGTGAATGACTTGGCTTTTTCAGCAATATAATGATCCAAGGCAATCCCAAAAGACTAGTGATGAATTATACTATTTGCCTCCAGAGAAAGAGCTAATATTGTTGAATATAGACTGAAGCATGGCAATTTTTCATTTTCTTTCTTTCATTTTTCTTTTATTCAAGTGTTCTTGTATAAAATATCTGTTATGGAAATGTTTTACATGATTGCACATATATAGCCAATATCTGATTGCTTACTATCTCAAGGAGGGGGAGGGAAAGAGAGGAAAGGAAAGAATTTGGAATCTAAAACTTCAAAACTCAATGTTAAAATTGTTTTATCATGTAATTAGGGGAAAATTAAAATACATGTTTAAAAAAAGTATCTCATAGCTTCAAATCATTTTCAGTTACCTCCTAGCTTATCTTCTTGATGGTGCTTTTTCTCTTACTCTCCAATGCAAGGAAGTGACTAATAGTGACTCTAGTTTCCCTTCAATATCACCATTGTCAAGTCTCCCAAACCTTTAATGCTTCCTGGTTTTCAGTACGATAAATTTAAATGATCCTGTTGTTTGGCTTTCAAACTCCTGCATCCTCTAGTTCCAGCCTATTCAGTCATCAACTACTATTCCCAACTTGAACTTGACACACTGGTCAGTCCAGTCTTTTCACTGTCCTATAGACACATCAAACTCATTCCAACTATTTTCTGGAGCTACATTCACTTGTAAAGTTTCTTTTCCTTCTCACTCATTCTCACTTATATTGAAGTAAATCCCTGATCAAGTCCCATTACATTACATCTACATTAGGGTAGATTTCCTTGCTTTTTTTAGCCCCCACGCTGAACTACACTATTCTGAACTATAATAAACATATAATTTAATTTACTCACATACAGTTTAATATAAATTACTATTGTTTAGATTACTATTAAAAAAAAAAGACTATCTCCCCATCTAAAGTAAAACCTTCTTCAGGGCAGGGCCCATTTTTTTCCCCATTTTTTCCCATTCTTTTACTATAGTGCTTGTATCAAGTCTTCTGAATAAAGAATAGCTTTTCAGTAAATACAAAATGATTGGCTTATTTACAGTATGATAATTTTTAAATTGTCTTTCATAAATTGAAGGAATGATGGGGATAGAATTATAAGAGTAATTAGAAGTTAGTTTAAAGACTTATATGAGGAGCAACTAGGTGGTGTAATGGTTAGAGCACCAGCCCTGAAGTCAGGAGGACCTGAGTTCAGATCAGATCTCAGACACTTAACACATCCTGGCTGGGCAAGTCACTTAACTTCAATTGCCTCAGAAAAAAAAAAAAAGACTTATATGAACTGATGCAAAGTGAAATGAGCAGAACCAGGAGAATATGGTACATGGCAAAAGCAATATTGAAATGATGATCAACTATAAAAGACTTAGCTATTCTGATCTATACAGTGGTTGAAGACAATCCTGAAGGACTCATTTTGAAAAATGTTGTCTAGCTCCAGAGAAAGAATTGATGATTTCTGAGTACAGAATGAAGCATATTTTTTCACTTTAAGTTTTTTTTCTTGTTTTTAATTTTTGTTTTTGAAATATGCCTAATATAATATATTTTCACTGACTTCTCATGCAGAATGAATATTATTTGCCCTCTCAATGATTGGGAGAAGGGCGGGAGCCAGGGAGAGAATTAGAATTCAAAAAAAGCTCCATGAAAAAAAGTCATTGTTTTTCCAAATGTTTTAACTAACAACACTTTCTAACTGAGTAAGGATTCTAGCTCAGTTTTGTCTTTGTTTCAATTCAAAGTGGACTTCCATTTTCTATTTTTTTTCTAGTTTCTCCAACTGGAAATACGTTATACCTTCAAAATAAAGTCATGCCTGAGTTCCAAAGTTCATTGTATGCACCAAACTCAGGCTTCTACCCCTAAATTGGTTTCATCCTGGGTTTCTCATCTCAGGAAAGCAGCTTGTACAATTCAGCTGTCCCATAGCTTATCTATTTCTTTCTACGTGCTTATGCCTGTCACCCTCTCGGATCCTATTACTTACTGAGTTAATTTTAACCTGTTCAGGTTACTTTCTGGGCTTCTCTGCCAGGCAGGTCCCTGTGCTCATACATGACACAATGATTCATACCTATGTTTGTTGGTTACAATGTGGTTTAATGGCTTATTATAGCTATATTTGTTAGCTTTGAAATTCTTAATGGAGATAGCCATTTTCTGCCCCAAGGACATACTTACATTTTAATTATTGCTTATGTATTTTAAATTTTTTCTGTACATGTGATAGTGAATTTTTAAAGAGGGACTGATGTAGTTAGAAGGTATTTATTGAATAAAGAGAGGTCAGTTGCATTTAGAGAGATAGAAAAAGACAATATAATAAAGTACCTCTGAGTATCAACTGTCAGTCCTTGTCAACCCCAACATAGTACATTGTTAGCTTTGCAACAATTCCAACATTTCTAAAGCAATCAGAAACATTAGCCCTTCAGGGTCCAGGATTTCAAAAATTCCTAAACCCTTTTTACTTTATAGCTTATGCGTTCTTGGGTGATTAGAAATTCTCAGAGCTGCTATATGTAGTGTGAAGTTTGCAAACAAAGCTCTAAGTTGAGGCTCGAGGTGGCTTATGAGATTAGTTATGAGGTCTTTTATCTTCCTATCATCATTCAGAGTCAATTAAAAAGTCATTGAGGTTAAATGATAAGAATTAAAGAAGATTTTATAAAATGAACTATTGCTGTCAGTCCCTGATAGATAACAGAACATTATACTCAAAATGCCTTTGTTCCTGGGGTTGTCTATGAGCTGAGTATTTCTAGAGTCAATTTCTAGTCTCCCACCTTAGAGAGAGGTGAAGAACAAAAGTTTATAAAGTTCTCTGGAGCACTGTAAGTTTTAGTAGTGCCAAATTCAGAAGCAAAGTAAATATAGAGTGCATCAGTGGCCAGGTCAATGGAGAGTTCATATTACATTATAAAATAGTTTAATCTAGCTAGACTTACTTTCTGGGAAGACCAATACTTTTTAAATTTGCTTTGGAGAGAATTTAAATTCTTCTTGTCTTTTGAAGAAATCTCCCAGAATTTGACTTCTTTCTGAAACACTATATTTATCTAAAGTCTTTGGATGAACAGTACTGAAGTCAATAATTTATCATGGATAATGTTTTTTTAAATAGTTTGTTTTAAAAGCATTTCTTCTATATTTTAAAACACATGAATGAACATTGAATTTTTGTCTATCAAGGGTTTGCTCTTTATTTCCTGCCTTGGTTGCTATGAAGGTGTTTAAGATATAAGATGAATTCAGGTACATCAAGAGATGCAGAACAGATGGACTACAAAGGAACAAAGATCCTATTTTTATTGGAATACCTTTAAATAGCAAGGAAAAGAAGTAATATACAAACATTTTCTGTCACTATTTTCCAATAGGTATATTTATATAATGACTGGGATAACTACCTTAGTGAAGCAATTACTATTTATTGAAAGGCTAACTAGTGAGCTAATGTTGGTTGCTTGTTCTCTGTCTCCCTAAGATCATTATCTTTGAACTTTATGTGTTTATGTGATGGTCAAAGTGAACAATTGCATTCTATTTTTGACAAGGGCCTCAGCACATATACTCTTTTCCAAGATAAGGGCAAGACAAATATTGATTGGGGGAGACAGAAAGACCCTTTTCTAAGTCTAGTTGTCAGGACACATTGTAAGGAAATACGCATATCATTTGACAAGTTAAGAAAGTTTAAATCTGGGAAAATTATGGCTGTAGAAAAACTTGCTTCTTGATTTTTTAAAAAGCTTGTTTCTCTGCCAAAACAAAACAAAACAAAACAAAAAACAGAACAAAACACCCCCTCCCAAAAAATCTAACAACTGTTTTTTTTTAAGGTGATTGAGTACACTGGTTAAGCAAATCTAATTTTAGAAATTGATTATGTCATGGGCAAAAATGATAATTTTAAATGCATTAACTTCATTTTTTGCTGCCTGCTGAAATCCTATTGCACTAGTCATACAGATTATTTTTCAATTTTTTTCTTTTTTAATTCATTCAACCTAAATCCATTAAAACATGCATATCTTTGAAGTAGAACTCAGTATGGATGCAGTGATTGAGGAGTATAACACAAGCGCGTGCGTGTGTGTGTGTGTGTGTGTGTATGTATGTGTTTTAACAAAATCCTGATAGCAGGGATAATCTTGCTATTGAGCCCATCAATGGATAAATGCAATGCAAGTATTTAATGTGCCTTGAATTAACTTTGCAAGGCATGCATGTACACACACACGCAAGAAGTTCTGTGTCTTAAAAACCTGTTAAAATCTTTTCAAAACATATCGCCTTCATTAAACTTTTTTATATGAAAAAGAAAGTCAAAATGGTATAGTGTAACCAAAGTATATAACCAAAGAAATATAACCAAATCAATAGTTGATATCCATTGATTTTTG
The DNA here is from genome assembly GCF_048593235.1 of Sminthopsis crassicaudata. NCBI lineage: Eukaryota > Metazoa > Chordata > Mammalia > Dasyuromorphia > Dasyuridae > Sminthopsis > Sminthopsis crassicaudata. Next base: position 391,184,495 of record NC_133619.1, on the reverse strand, counting down.
TCATTCCAGGACCATTGGTTGTGGCAGAGAATGGAATAAGGGCAGGGAACTAGAACCTAGTGTAATGACTTGCACATAGTAGGTGCTTAATATTTGTTGAATTTAACTTATTGAATTAAAAAAGTCAGGTTATGCCTGGTAAGAAGATAGGAAGTATTTAGACCCAGGAACAATTGGACACTGAGGCATGTCTAGACACTGGCAATGAAGATGGAGCAGGTGGTCAGAAGTCAGGCAAGAAGACAAGAGATATATCAGTAGCAGAGGTCAAGGCATGGCAGTGGGTCGGAAGCCAGACAAGCAGTCAGGAATCCTTTAAAAGTTCTGGCATTCAAGAAGGTTGGACATTATGAAAGCTAGAAAGCTGACATAAACTGCTAGTGACAAAGAGGTATCAAAGCTGGGATTACTCCTCCAGCTTTCTGTTTGAATAAGAACCAGTAAAAGCGTGATCTGCAGGTGGGAACAAATAAACTGCTTTTGATAAACACTAAGTAGGTTAACCTGGTGAGAGAGTGCGGAGTGCGGGGACTAAGAGGGAGCAGATAACATCAAATGAGCACATGGAAAAATGACAGAAACCACTCTGTACATACAGAATAGAATTTTATCTAATAAAGTAATGGGGCATCTTCTAATTCACAGATATCCTAGATTCAGGGGACTCTCTAGCTAAATAGTGCCTACAGGCTTAAGTCTGTTTTTTCAGCCTTTATGTTGTATTCACCAAGGGTAACATCTCAGTCAGAATTTTCACTTTGATTTAGTGTTAGAAATTCCTCATGGCTCCCTGTTTAATGTCTAATTGCTAAACTGCACTGTATTAGCATCAATTTGTAAGCTGCCCTTACAATAAGCTTCCAAGAGCTCTCTGAACACTAGGCTAGTCATTTTCTTAGTTTGGGGATATTTTTTTTTAGTACTCCATGCAAATAAACAGAAGGGGGAAAAACAGAAGAACAAAATTAATCCCTGGGGAGCAATGTCATTGTCTTTTTTTCTGTTTTTGTTCCTTGATTATAATAAATATTATATATACACATATATGTACATACACATACACCTATGCATTGTAACCTAAAGTTTATATTGCTGTAGGAACTGAGACCCAGGTTTCCAAAATATTAGATATTCCCATCATAAATATCATAATCTTTTATCATTTGTAGGATGCAGATAATTGTTCACTAACTACTTCAAAGGAGCATTGTGAGGAGCTTTGGAGATGCAGCTAGGTTGACAGAGTACTGGGCCTGAAGTCAGGAAGATAGTAGTTCAAATGCAGCCTCAGATGTGTACTAGCCATGTGACCTTAAGTCACTTAACCTTGTTTGCCTCAGTTTCCTCATCTGTAAAATGAGCTAGAGAAGGAAATGGCAAACCATTCCAATATCTTTGCCAAGAAAACCTCAGATCAGGTCATTATGAGCTAGTCATGACTGAAAAGACTGAAAAACAAGGAGTTTTATAAGCCTTAAAGGGCTATAGAAATTTGTCATTTCTTTGACTTATATCATATTTGTTGAACATAGATGTAGTAATGATCCAAGAAATCTTGTTAAACTCAATAGGCCAATGAAAGGAGAGTAAGCACTTCTGGTGGTTCTAAGGCTTAGGGGCCTGATTAAGTTAAGAGTTTGGGGCAAAGGCTTTTTGCAAAATTGTGGTTTGAAGTGATCAAGCTGAACCTTTTATAATTGATTTAGCTCTGAAAGTAAGCACGCAGTTTGAACATGTTAAGGACAAAATTTACAAACTGAAATAGCAAAGGGTAAAAAATAAAACAAAACAACAACATATGCTGGGAATATTCATTCAAGCAAAGAATTCATTTCATGGTTCCAAGAAGGAAAAAATGAATTTAGAAAGGTAAGTCAGGACTCGGTCTCCAGTGGATTGAGGAAATTTGTATACTGAACCTGTTTTGTGTTTTGTGATTACAATGGAAAAAAAATCTATCTAAAATCACCACCTAAATAGATGTAGTCAGAAAATTAAAATTACTATTTGAACATCTTAGGTCTGAGGATACAAAGAATAAACAAGAATAAACATTTTGTATGCTAGGCACTGTGATAAGAACTAGGGATACAAAAAGAGACTAGAGACAATTCTTGAAGTTGACAAGCTAATGGGACAGACAGCTAATATGAAAATAAATATATACAAATAAGTGATAGGATAAATAGGAAGCAATCAACTGAAGAAAATCACTAGGATTAAGTGGGGTTGCTTAGCCTTCTTGCAAAATATAGGGGTTTAACTTCAATGAAACCAAGGAAGACCATAGGCAGATTTGAGGAGGAAGAGCATTCCAGGCATTTGGGAGCAGTTGGAGGAAGTGCCAGGAACTAAGAGACCAGGTATCTTTTTCCTAAAGGCCAGTATCAGTAGATTGAAAAGTACATATTCGGGCAAAAGGTGACAGAAGCGGATAGGTTATGAAGGGTTTTGAATACCAGAGAGAATTAATAGGGAGCCATTTGAATTTATTGAGTTGGGGGGTGGGGTGAAATGGTCTGACCTGTGCTTTCTGAAAATCATTTAGTGGTTCAATGGAGTCTAGATTGGAGTGGGAAGAAACTTGAGGCAGGAAGATCCTAGCAGGCTATTATAATAGTCCAGATATGAGATGAAGAGAGTCTGTATCAGGGTGGTGACAATGTCAGAGGAAAGATGGAAACATATCTGAGAGATGTTGCAAAAATGAAATCGCAGATCTTGGCAACAGCTTGGATATGAGGGATGATAGATAATAAGCAATCCAGGATGACCTCAGTGTGAGCCTAAGGAACTGGGAAATGGTGGTGTCCTCAGGAGCAATGTAAAAAGTAGTACAGAGAAAAGTTTAAGGGGAAAGGGAATAAATTCTGTTTTGAACATAATTGAATTTAAGATGTCTACTATATGTCTGAAAGGCAGTTGGAGATGTGAAACTAGGGCAAGGAAAGGTAAATTTGAGACTCATCGGATAGGGATGGTAATTAAATTGTGGGAGCTGACAAGATCACTAAGTGAAGTAGTATAGAGAAGTACAGATGAAACACGATGTAAGGGAAAGACAATTAGCCTTGGTGTGAAAAGAAAAGTTAAATCTTACATTATCTCTCAGCCTCAGTTTTCTCATTTATACAATGGGAGGTTTGAACTAGACAGATCCTTCCCAACTCTGCCCATAGGAATGCAAATTTTGAGCGCTGAAATCTCACAAAATATATTGGGGTTCAAGGGCTAAATTTCTTTCTTAAGGACCTTGCTTTAAATTCAAATCACTTTGGCTTTCAGAGACTGACCAACGGTAAGTCCCAGCCCAAGCCTACTTGCTCTTTGGGTCCTGTTTGATTCTGAGAGAAAGTGAGAAGTAATTGTTTTGGCCAGAAACCCTGAAGGACTTTCCCTCCCAGAGGCTATTCTTTGCTTAACCTTCTTTACCTAGCCTTAATTGCTTGGTTGGTGATTGTCCCTTATTTTCTTAGAGGTCCAAAAATGATATCACTATGTTAGTCAAGTGATGATTGTGGCTGATCGTGGCTGACCAGACCAATAGGAACTTAGAATGCTTTGCCATAGATTGGGCACAAATAGTGTTTATGAACATTTGGGATAGATTTTGTATATCTCACATTTCTTCTGAGCTTCTCCAATTCTGCTTTTCTCTTAGAGCACAGCACTTTCTCTGATGAGGGCACACCATGCTTGGTGTTCCTGTGCCAGTGTCTTCCATATCATGCAACTAATTCTAAAATTCTAAAGAGAGACCTTGAGGGTGTCCTTGGATTACTTTTTCTGACATGAACACTTGATTTTCCATAAAGTAGTCTTTTGGTAAGGGTACATTTGCCATTCAAAAGCCTTAATTACTGAATGGATGGTTGTCTCAGTCAAACTGAAACCTGTTAAAAGACCAAAAAGTCAAGCTCTCCCACTGTATCAGGTCCATCTCCAGTTGTCCTGATCTCTCTCTGGCCACTTTACCCAGATGCTCCGGAGAAAATAATGAGGTGACTTAGTAGAGCCTTCCTTCCTTGAAATCCAATTTACTTGTATGTCTTGACATCACATCTCTGATGTCATGATGGTCTTCAAGAACGAAAGATAAACAACTGTCATTCTAAGTAAGATTCATCTGGTCTAGCTTTCTGATGCCAAGTTAGACTACATATCTGACATATTTGTTGTAGTCAGATTTTCAAGAAAGGCACATTCCCATTTTTAGTTTCTATGCTATTGGGAAGTTCTTCCTGAGGTGAAAGCTAAATGTTTTTCTTTAGTCCACTATCACTTTCTTCCTCTTAGCCACAACACAATAAAGGCTCTTAAGGAATTGTAATTGGGTTGGTAGAGACCTCGAGAGATCATTTAAAGCCAATTCCCTGCCTTGAGGGACTATTCAATTCTAGAAGCATTTATTCTGTTCCTGTCCCTGTGCTAAGTGGTGGGGATACCAAAACAAGATAGCAAAGAAAGCAGTCTTTACCCTCTAGGAGTTTATAATCTGCTAGAAGTGGGGAACTACACTAACATAAATATGTTAATATAGAATATTATAGCAATTATAATTGTAATAATATATAATTGCCCAATGTTATATAATATATAGTATAGGTGATGTATTATATAACATATAACAATAATAATATAGAATAACATGGTAATATAGAAATAAATACAAATATAGAAATGTAGAAAATAAATACAAAATAATTGTAGTGAAAATTATACTAATAAAGGGTGGGTGGTTGATGAGAGGAAAAGATCAGCAAAAGCCTTTTGTAGGAGAGCCTCCTTAATTGAGCTTTGAATTGAATTCAAGAGATAAAGTCAGAGAAAATTCCAAATTTGAGGGATAATCTGAGCAAAGGCAGGGGGGAGGGAGACATTATTGTATGTGGGGAATAGCAAGTGGCCACCCAGAAGATTGGTTATACTTTTCTTCTAAATTTACTTGTCAAGAGGCCATGAAGGCCCACAGGAAAAATCTATTTGACCCAGGCAAAAAACTGAAGAAAGCAATTAGTGATTTTTTTATACGTGCATGAATAATCATTTTTACCTTTGGGAATGTTTTTAAAAGATAAGAATTTGTATTTAGAGCAAAATTAGACTTTAGGGCCTAGCAGAAAGTAGAAGTGGTCACAGGCTAAGTACTTGTGGTTGGGAACTGTGTCTGTATGATGCTTTAACCTTATGCTAATTTAGAACTATAGAATTTATATAAATATTGCACAGTGCTAGCCAGTATTTGCAATCTTGTTGATAGTCCCCAAAGATCCATAAAGGTCATGTCTATTTCCAGCTCCTTCCCTCTCATTCCTGAATTCAGGGAGGATTTGGGGAGAAGGAATTTTTAGCTAGAGTCAAAGGTCTTAGGCATTGAATTGACTGTATAACACTATGGTATAGTGGGAAGAGCAGTAAATTTGGGGCCTGAAGACCTGTATTTGGATATCAGGTCTGCTAAATAGTAACTATGTGAGTTTGGGAAGTCATTTCCTCCTTGTGAAACTGGTTTCCTCATCTATATAATTGAAGAAATTGTACTATTACAGAATCTCAGGATCAAGGTAGAGAGACTTCTGGTAAATGTTTAGTGACTGCCACTCTGGGAGTGAAAAAAAAAAGGACACACTTTCAAATTTAATCAGCATTATTAACATTTTATTTATCCAGTACTTTCTGAAGTTCTGACAAAACCATAAGTCAAGCTCTGATTTGTAGCATTTGCCTATTGAGATATAAATGGCTTTACTGAAAATTTAGCAATTAACTTTCACTAATTGGTAGGAGCTAACTCCAGCATTCTGTCAGAGGTCATCCATACCAACCTTTACCCAATAGGGAATCCTTTCCACCACATACATGCCAGGTTGTTTTCTAGCTTCTGCTAGAAGATTTCTACTAGGGAAAGACCTCCTCTATCCATAAACAACCCAATGTTTTTGGACAACTTGAATTATTAGCAAGATTTTCTAAATCTAAAGCCTAATTTGGCCTATTTGCAACTTCTACCCATTATTCCTAATTCCATCTTCTGGGGTCAAGCAAAACACATTTATTCCTTTTTACATGATGGTTCTTGAAATACTTGAAGACAACAGATCTATTACCTTGTTACCTTGTCATCTTTGTTCTAGGCTAAATATTACTAGTTCCTTCAATCCATTGCTCCTCTGAGCATGAATTCTAGTCTCTTTGACACTTACTACTTGTGTGAATCAGGGCAAGTCACTTATTCTTTCCCTCAGTTTCCTTTTCCATAAAATGGGGCTAATAATATACCTCCCATAGTTGTTGTGAGGATCAAATGAGATAACAGTTGCAAAGTACATAATATAGTGGACTTGAAACATAATAAAAGTGATATGACAATAACAATAACTATTATATTATTATAAATATCATAATAAATAATAAAAATTATTATTTTGATTGCTTTTCTTTGAACACTACCCAACTTATTTAGGTCCTTCCTAAAAATATAGAACCTAAAAACTGAACGCAGTATTTCAGCAGTGATCTGACAGGTACTGAGAACAATGTAACTAGCACTTTCCTAGGACTTGTCATGATACTTCTTTTAAATCATCTGAAAATCGCATTCCCTTTCTTGGCTGTGATATTACACCATTGACTTACAATGAGATTGTGGTCAAAACCTCATATCTTTTTTTGAATAACTTGCTCACTAGCCATGTCTTCCCTTCTTGTTACTGAAACTTGTTGAATACTATTGTTGATCACTGAATGGGTGTTGACTCAGACAAATGGAGACCTGGGAATGGCCTTAACTTAAAAAAGACCAAGATCTCCCACTGTATTCAGGGCCATCTTTATGATCTATGTTTTGCTACTGGGCCCAGATGGCTCTGGAGGAGAAAATGAGGCTGCTTACTTTGCACAGCCCTTCCTCACTTAAGTCCGATTCACTTGCAAGTCAAGACATCACCTTCCTGATGTTACTGGTCTTTTTAATAAGAAAGGGCAAACAACAAGGAATACTGTTGCGAGACTTTACATTTAGCCCTATTAAATTTTGTCCTATTTGATTCTGCAAAATCTCTTTGGATACGATTTTGCCTCCCTGTTTGTTAAGTATTTATCCAAGCTTTGGATTGTCCTTTTACAAATTTGGTGGGGCATGCCTCTTTATTTTAGGGCTTAAAAATTTCTACAGCATAAAGCCAAGTACAGAGAAATGGAATCTTCTAAGCGAGATCTTCTTCTTTTAAGTTGACTTCAATCCATCAATTCTCTTTGGGATCTGCCCATTCAACCAGTTCTAGTTCCAACTAATTGTACTATTATCAGTCAATTAGGCAGTCAGTCAGCATGCATTCATTAAGTTATATGCTGGGCAATATGCTAAATAAATACTTCTTGTTGTTTGTCCTTTGTGGAAGAGAACCATGATATCAGGGAGGACACACAAGAGAGTTGTATCTAAGTGAGGGAGGACTTTCTTCCTCAGTTTACAGTTCATTAACTATAAAATGGGCCTAATAATAGGACCTACCTGCCAGTATTGTTATGAGAAAAAAATGATAAGAAACCGGAAGGAACAACTCACTGACTAGATGACAAAATTAAGATCCCTAAGGATCTCTCTCTCTCCCTTTCTCTCTCTCTCTCTTTTTTTCTTTCTCTCTCTCTCTCTCTCTCTCTCTCTCTCTCTCTCTCTCTGTCTTTCTCTCTGTCTCTCTTTGTCTCTCTCTCTGTGTGTCTCTCTCTGTGTGTCTCTGTGTGTGTCTCTCTCTCTGTGTCTCTCTTTCTCTCTCTGTCTCTGTCTCTGTCTCTCTCTGTCTCTCTCTCTGTCTCTCTGTCTCTGTCTCTGTCTCTGTCTCTCTCTTTCTCTCTCTCTCTTTCTCTCATCACTTCTTGTACTTGTTGAAGGATATCATAAGCATGAAAAATCAAAACTTTCTCAGCTGTTCTAGTCTAAACAAAGAGAAACTTCTAGAAGATAACCAAGTAGTTCTCTTTCCTATGTTTTGCCTCCATGACAATTTTAAAATCACCTTTGGAGATTCCTCTTTCTTTCATTTAGTTCCTCTTTCTAGTTGGCCAGGCTTTGTAATATTCACTCACCACAATATGACTGCTGTTTCCTTTCTCTGTCAACCTTAATTCAAGTGCTTCCTACCCAGCTTCACCTCTCAAACTTCTGGATTACACAGTGGAATCTGTGTAAAGTTTGCCTTTCACCAAGATACTCAGTCTTGGGGCACATTTCACCAAGTTTCCACTTATGGGCTCAAGGTCATATTTATCCCCTTCATGCTAGTATACTAAAACTGGGTGTTAAAATTATGGAAGTGTTGCAATCTGTATTGGTGCATACCAATGAGAATATAAATTCCTCAAATTTATTCCAAACTACCATTTTTTGTAGGGACCTCAGCTACATATTATCTCATTCTCTATTATATTCTTTCTGAAATTTACCTACTTTTCTTTGATTGCTGCATTGACTTGAGAGGGTACCTTTCCTCTCCTTCCCAAGGATGCTCCTTAATTTATAATCTTCCTCTGGTAGAATCTCTGTTTCTTACAGGCAAGGATGAGCTTGCTTGTTTATATTTTTATCTTTAGCTCTTTAATACAGTTTGGTACATAATAAGCACTTAATATCTATCAACAAAAATAATATGTATTTATCCCTTACCTGTTAATTCACCTACTTATTTATAACATTGGTTATTTATTGTCTTTTGAGTAGTTATATTAAAGATAATTTGCATTCCTAATCATTCTTCATTTAAAAGGATAGTTATGAAATGATTTTATTTATGTCCTCAGAGAGCAAAGCTCTATCAATGGGTGGGCAATTGAGCCTCCATCCTTTAACTAGGAAAGGTATAGGCTTTTAAAGGGCTTCCATGGTACCATCTTACTGCAAGCAAACAGTCACCGGGCAACATAAGAACAGAGTCAACCACAGGTGGTTTATGAGAAATAATATTAAATCTAGAAACTGTATTCTTTAAGAGAATTTTTTAAATCTCCAAATAAGCAGAAGTATGGCAGGGATTCCTCTCAGTGTCACTGCTACTAGAGGGAATGCTTTGAGAAAAACTTACAGTCACACTTTCCAGTTTCTACATGTATATAGAGGTGATTTTTCTTGATTTTAAAGTAAACTGCAGTTAATATCAACACTAGCTTTTACCATTTCTCCCTTCTTTCCTTGTTTTCCTTTGGAAGTCCCCAACGTCCAACAATAACCCTTACCTGCAAATCATCTATTCTGTCTAAGGGCCAATCTCTAGTTAGTTTCTTCTTTCCAAATTCCAAATTATGAATTCCAGAGTTTTTTTGGGGGGAGGAGCAGCCAATGCTTTGGCAGAAATTGTTATAAATCTTTCTATCATCTGCCTTATTATTTGTCTGTTTATTCCAGAATAATTACATCTTTGTGAATCTCTAGGTGAGTAACACATAAGAAGGCTGGAAAAGTAGAAAGGGGCCAGGATGCAAACAACTGTTTGCATATAAATTGGGATTATATTTATTGCAATATAAATTGGAATTTATATTTGACCATAGAATTAGCCTCTACATTTTATTGAGTGTGTATATAAGAATATGGATAAGATTTTAACAAGTGTTCCACGAAGATTTAGGAAAACCGTATCTATATCATTCTTCTAGTTTACCAGTCTAGTAAAACTTGTCAAAAAAAGAACTCTGACCTCTAATCCCTTTCAGCTATATGTCCCATAATTCCTTTTTACTCAGAAAAATCTTCATTCTCCTTCCTTGAGTGCTTCTTAGAATCTTATTGACCTGAGGAGAGTCCAGAAAAATTGAAGACTTGTAATAGTGTCATATAGTGATAATATAACTAGGACTTGTGCTTTAATTGATACTGGAAATCCCAGTGTGATAAATCTCTCCACCAACATAGATCACAATCCCCCAAAATAATTTATGACTTTTTTCTTAGCGAATATTCAGAAAGTGAGAGAGATTAAAATGGTTTGTCTGTGGTTATACATTTGGCAAAAGCCAGAGATGGGATTTGGGTCCAGATCTTTTCTACCCCAGGTTCAGGACTATACTGTGTTGTTGTGATGATTAGAGAAAAGGTAATATTCTGGTTTTTCTCCTTCTCTTCAATTTTTTCTCTCTGTATTAATGTGTATTTTAGAGACACTTCAATTTTCAGACCAGTTAGAATTTCAGTTCGATTTTGAATTGCATAAATAGTAACATGAAACTGGCAGAAATATAGAATTGTTGTTTGAAACTCTTTGGTAAGGGAATGAAAGAAGGAGGTCAGGGAAAGCAGAACAGAAATGAGAAAAATGGCCCCAGAGTTAGTTTTGAGTATATACAGATCTTGGGTGGATGTTTTCAGATAACATTTACCAACTCTTTCTATCACACTAGCTCTACTGCTCTCCTTCCTTTTGTGAAACAAGATTTAAAAGAGTTTACAAAAACATGATGAGTTGATGGATTGTAAACAGTGTGTGAAGTCATTAAATCAATCATTTGCCCTATAGGTCCATGCATAATTAGAATTTGCTTCAGTGACAACCTCCTTCCAAAGTGTCAGAGTGTATGTTGAATTAAAATAGCTTCCCAAATGAATGTATCTTTATCTTCTATTCTAAATCCAATTTCCTTTGAAATGGTGAAATTATTCTCAAGAAATTTCTAATATTATTGATATCTGAGCAAAAATACTTAACTCTCCAGGCTTTGGTTTCTTCATCTGAAAAAGCAGAAGTTTAAATTACATGACTCTGATGTCCCATCCACCTCTGGATCCCTGATTCTCCAATATATTATATTAAACATAAGGGAAAAAGCCTTTTATAACAAAATGGGTGCCCATCACTTGATAATAATTATAATAATAACCTTTTTCGTATCTCTAAGTCATCAGACACATTACCTGACATATACCTGACACATATTGTAGGTTCTTTAGAAAATGCTTCTTGAAGTGAGGTGATTCAGGCCAGTTCCAATGATCTTGTGATGAAGAGAGCCATCTGCATTCAGAGAGAGGACTTTAGGAACTGAGTGAGGATCACAACATAGTATCTTCACCTTTTTATTGTTGTTTGCTTGCATATTGTTTTCTTTCTCATTTTTTTCTTTTTGATCTAATTTTTCTTGTGCAGCATGATAGATGTGGAAATATGTATAGAAGAATTGCACATGTTTAAATATTAGATTACTTGCCATTTACAGAGAAGTTGGGGGGAAGGAAAGGGAAAAAAATTGGAACACAAGGTTGTACAAAAGGTGAATGTTGAAAATTATCTATTGCATATGTTTTGAAAATAAAAAGCTTTCATAAAAATAAAATGCTAGTTGATTGACTGGAAGGACAAAGAAAATGCTATATATGAATATGGCAGAATATTATGAGAAATCCTGAGAAACATATATGAAGACTTCTATGGAATTGTTTAGAATGAAGTAAGTAGAAGAGAGGCAGATGATATAGTACTTAGGTTTCTGACATCAAGTTCAGTAACCTTACCACAGAGTTCTGTGTGATAGTTTCAGAAAAGGAAGAGGATCATAGTAGCATATTTGTAGCCTTCCTGGACTATCCTTAAAGAACAAGAGAATATAATCTTTTGAAGGACAGTTGTATTTGAAATAATCAGAATGCAATTCATATAACAGTAGTGTCTTAAATCATGAGGTGGGTCACATCATTAAAATTAGGCATCAGGCAATGAAAATAAAGACTACTGGATATAATATGGAATCCATTTAATTCAATAAGCATTTATTAAGTGCTACTTCTTCCATCCCTTCTTTCTCCTCTTCCTATTTTAACTGGCATGATTTAAGTGATTACAATTTTGGTGACAAAGTTAAAAGCACCACAATCTGGGGCAGACTGAATGCAGATTTCTGTATAGTACTAGATCAGGTTATTATTGTCTTCAGCCACATCAGTGTCAGAAAATTTCTTTATAATTGATATGTCTTACTGGTCTTGACATCTATAATGAATAACATTAATCTGATTTTTTTTCCTCACAATAAATTTGTGAATTAGGTAGGAATGTCATTCCCATTTTATGCATGAGGACATTGATACTTAAAGAGATTAAATGATTTACACGAGATTATGTACCTAAAATGGATTTTGAACCCTGGTCTTTTTGATTACAAATCCAATGTTTTCTATGTTACTCCATATTGCTCCTAAGCATTGGAATTATATAATGTGGGAAGTTATTATGGAAACATTAAAGCTATTATGAAAGGTGATCAGAAAATTCATTTATGAGTAAAATCTTTAAAAAAATGCTTGTAGAAGGGAAAGGAATACAATCATTATACTAGAAGGCTAGAACAAACAATCTGTAGTGCAGAATTTGGATATTTTATTTATTTGGGTTGGATGAGTATAAGTAGAATGTATGTAAGGGAGAGGTTCTTAATTTGTGTAAGTGTCATGAATCCCTCAGAAACCTATAAGAAAAAGGAAGGATTTATGTATTCCCTACTATGTGTTAAATACTGTGCTAAGGAAGTATATTATCTCATTTGATCTATGGATTCCTGAGAAAAAATGTTTATTAATTGCACAAAATAAAACACAGGTTCACAATGGAAAGCAATTACATTGAAATACAGTTATTAAATAGATAAACATATGTGCATGGATATATGCATTGTATAAATACATATATACATACATGTGTACACACATGTATATATAGATATGTGTATCTATATATCTATTTAACAAATTCACAAAATCCAGTTTAAGAATTCTTGTGTAATAGAAAGAGAACTGACCTCGGAGTAAGATGGCTCATGTTCAAATCCTACCTCACTTCCTATAGGAGCTTGGGAAAATTATTGCATTTGGGGATGGGTTGGGTTCAATTTCCTCAACTTTCAAATAAGTGTCTAAACTTATTGATCTAAAACAGTGTCAAGCTCAAATACAAATGGACCCCATGCAAGCTTCAGAGTGACTTAGAAAACTACAAAATTAGCATTATCCAGGCTGTATTGTATTTTTATTTGTTTTGTTAAACATTTCCCAATTACATTTTAATTTGATTCAGCCTCCCCTCTGGAGTTTTGTGGGCCAACTGGCTTGGAGTCATATGTTTAAAACCTCTGATAGAAAAACTTGAAAAGCCCTTGCAATTTTAAATATATAACAATAGCTGAAGGTAAATGAACCTCCCAACAACACAACCATGTGAGTTGGGTGCTATAATATCCTCATTTTATAGGCGAGAAAATTGAAATGAAGGAATTAAAGTGAACTACTCATGCTTACTCAGCCAATTAGTAACAGAAGGACTGGAACTGACCCTTTCCTGATTCCTATCCCATCATGCCATGTTCCTATATATAATTCTAATTGATTATGAGGAAGATGAAGAATCAGTCAATAAATATTTATTAAAGACTTAATATATTTCAGATACCATGGTAGGCACTATCTATCTATCTATCTATATCTATATCTATCTATCTATCTATATCTATATCTATCTATCTATATATGTATATATACATATATATATATATATACATCTCTCTCTCTCTCTCTGTATATACAGAGAGAGAGAGAGAGAGAGAGAGAGAGAGAGAGAGAGAGAGAGAGAGAGAGACAGTGACAGAGAGAGAGAGAGAGAGACAGTGACAGAGAGAGAGAGAGAGAGAGACAGTGACAGAGAGAGAGAGAGAGAGAGAGAGACAGTGACAGAGAGAGAGAGAGAGAGAGAGAGAGAGAGACAGTGACAGAGAGAGAGAGAGAGAGAGACAGTGACAGAGAGAGAGAGAGAGAGAGAGAGAGAGAGAGAGAGAGAGAGAGAGAGAGAGAGAGAGAGACAGTGACAGAGGGAGAGAGAGAGAGAGAGAGAGACAGTGACAGAGATGAGAGAGAAGAGAGAGAGGAGAGAGAAGAGAGAGGAGAGAGAGGAGACGAGAGGAGACAGGTTGATAGAGGACAAGAAGAGAGAGAGAGAAGAGAGAGAGAGAGGAGAGATGAGAGAGAGTGTCTGAGAACGATGATAGAGAGGAGAGAGAGAGAGAGAGAGAGACGAGAGAGGAGTGAGAGAGAGAGAGAGAGAGAGAGAGGAGAGAGAATCAGATTTGAGTTTTAGGAAAATCCATTTAAGGGCAGCAAGGTGGAAGAGTGGCTAGAGCACCATCCCTGGAGGACCTTAGTTCAAATCTGGCTTGAGATACTTACCAGCAAATACCCTTAATTTACACATATACAGTTGCCACTAAAAAGAAATTTTAAAAAGACAAATCAACCTGGCAGCTGTGTGGAGGATGAATTGAAGTTGGGGAAAGCCATGGCTGGGAGACCAATTCGGAGGGTATTATGTTAATCTGTGTAAGAGATGATGACAACCTAAATTGTGAGGAGTTGAATTAGAGATGATTTAGAGGCAGAAATGACAATATTTGGCAAACTGATTGGCTATGGGGCAAAGAGAGAGGGGGAGGGGGGGGGAAGCCTGGAAGAAGAGGAGGTGATGATGGTAAGGATGATGACAAGTCTCTAATTAGGAGAGTGTGAGATGCAGATATTTTTGAACACAGGGACTTCTTGTCTATGAGTTCTTGTTGTCTACTCTGGCAGAATTCCTTCCCCACTTACACTAGAGAAACAGGAGGCAGCAACTTGGCATCGCATGTATGAGAGACTGCTGATCTTGTCTTAGAGAGTAGTCTTTCAGAGACAGAAGCCATGCTGGAGTTGTACTGGGGTCTGGTGCTAGGCTATCTCCTCTGAGAAAACTTCTAGCCTTGATCTGTTAGATCCATCTAATGTAGTAGTCTCAACTACTAAGAAAATAGACTTTGTTTCTTGAGAGCAAAATGTCATTCTCTATTTTTGTCTTGGCTAGAAATGAAAGAGAAGGCTTCCAAACATTTCAAACCCTCAGAAGTCTCCAGTTTGGATCAAATCATAAGAAAGATGAAGGCTGAGAAAGGGATAGGATTGAAGTCTATAATGTGAAGATTTTGAAGAGTGTGAATAGGGATTTGTTTTCCAAACTCTGAATGTTAAAACCGGGGTGGGGGGAACTCCTTGGAATTTGAAGGAGGCAATTTTGTTTAAATCAGCTAATAGATAATTTAAAAAACTCTCCATTTTGAGAAATGGTATTATAGAAAATATGAATAAGCTCATGGAATAAATTAGTAGAACATTTATACATACAAATTCTGCATCTGTCAAAGGAAAGGATAGGATTAGATGATGATGGCTTATTGGGATCACATAATTCTCAGCCTTCTTGGTGACCCTCTGTCCCTCCTTCACAGCATGGCAGAATATGAATGATCGATGGCTGCACAGTGAAAATCAGACAAAAATGTCTGTCTAGTAGTGAGAAAAAAAGAAGGGAAGAATTAGGAAGTACCTGTCTTTGAACTTCTAGTACCTTGCACATTGTCTGGCATAAAATAAGTATTTCATAAACATATGGTGAATTAATAAAGATGTTGAATTTCTTCAAAAGACTTTTTTCCAGAAAAGAGTCGAGCAAAATTACTGATGGTATTAAGGTATTGGGAAGAATTAGTTAGCTGAAGATCAGATATATCTGGGCAAGCAAAGGCAGATAACAAGAGAACAATAGATAGGTATATTTGAAAACAAAACCAAATCTTTCCTCAGCAGTCCCTGACACCAGAGCCCTTTGAATAGTGAACAGGTGCAGCAAACAAGCAATTTGTCACAGCCACTATGAGAGTTAGTTGAAATCTGAGAATCTCCATTTCAGAAAGGTATGGAAAGCAATATAAATGTTCTAGAGACTTGAAGAGATTATAATATGCTTGCGTTTATTCCAGAATCAATTTACAACAATGTGTGCACAAAAATGGAGGTTCAACTCTCTACTAAGAGCAAAGATAAAAGGGCTGCAAGAACTCTTCTCTACTGTCTACTCCAGACTTTATGCATGAATGTCTAACTGCCACAGTGGATAGATCTCTGAGCCTAGAGTCAAGAAGGCATCTTTCTGATTTCAAATCCTACTTCAGATGCTTACTAGCTGTGTGACTCTGAGCTAGTCATTCTTGCTTCAGTTTCATCTGTTAAATAAGCTGGAGAAGGAAACGGAAAACCATTCCAATAGGTTTGCCAAGAAAACCCCAAATGGGGTCACAAAAGTAAGTCACAACTGAAAAGACTGAACAACAAGTTTTTCTTTAAAGGAAAAAGAATGGAGAAATAATTTAAATAAAACAGGAAAGGAAAAATTTGGGGAAGCAGTACAAAATTCAAATATGTTTCAGGAGGTTAGAGTGTAGAACAGATTCAACAGCTAGAATTGGTCTTTCTAACTAAGAAACCTCTATCTATAGTCCATATTGATATGATAATAAATAAGCACTTTAGAAAAACAAAGGAAAATATGGCATAAAAATAGTTGCTTAAGAAGATGATACAGAGTAACAAGTTTTGGATTTCTGGTCCAGGCCTTAAGACAGGCTTTTGGCCAGAGAAGTAGTTCTGGGAAGAAGCAAATTTTCCTGAAGACTTGTGATTCTGGTCAAGGCTTCAAATTAAAAATAGAAGACAAAAGAGCAAATTAGTTAAATTCAATAATGTCTGAAATCAGAGTTTTGTAGGCACTATCTAAAAAGATGACTTAGTGGATCTGTGATTCTACTGATTTGGATGTTCCTTAAATGATGCAGCTCAAAAGTTATCTCTGCCTGTTCATTCTGTACTGCACCCTAACTTCTCTGAAAAGTTCTCCATTGGGGGTTTATCCAGCAAATAAGCTGAAGGCCCTCCTTGCTTTCTCCTGAAATCGAGTGTCCTATTAGTAGCATTGTAGTTTATTTATCCTCTCTTCCTTTGCCAGTGATTGATCAGACCATCCTCTTTTTTCATTTATATAATTCTTTGATGAAATTATTTATTCTTGCTTTACTTTGGAAATCCTTGTTAGTTATATATTGCAGTTTTCTTATATTTACCAATTACCTTTCCATTGAGCTTTGTGTGGTGCTTAACTTTAATTCTTTGGGGCCAATGGTATTTCAAGTCTTGATGCTATAAAGCAATAGCAGTAAAATATTTGTATTTAGAAGATAGATCTTTGCTTTTGTAGGAAGGTTAGGGTCAGAAAAAATGCTCAACATTTTTTCTAGACTAATCCATCCTTCTTTTCTTCTCCTTTTCAATTCTAAACTCAGCTTATTATCCGTTTAAATTGTCTATCTCAGATGTGCACAGTATTGAGTAAACTCTACAGGGTATCCCTTCAGGTGCAAGTTAAAACTTAGGCAGTTTAGATAATCTTTTTTTTCATTTTGTCTTTTCTATGTGGGTTGTAGGCCAAATTCCTTTAAGTAATTATATATCTCCTCTAGGAGACTTTGTAATATATTAGGGCTTGATGCTATTAACACAATGTTGTCTCAAGACATAAGCATATGGAAGGCCTCACTATGAGGATTTCCTCTTAGATTTAGACACTAGGCTGGATCACTTCCATCATTGTGGTAATATTTTTTGTTGAATAAACATATCCTTGTTTTATGCCTCTTGATATTAACATAGTATCCTTGAGCAAGGTTATTTCTGCTATTACATCTTCAAAGAAATCTCTCATGATCATTAACAATGGCTAAGAGACACATTGCTTTGAGTCTGTAAGGTGGTATTTTGTTTTTCTGAGTCAAATGCTTTTTTATAATTAACAATAAATACAGTTGGGTTTAACATTCAATCAATGGGTAGATAGATGTTACAGCAGATAGAATGCTGGTGCTAGAGTTAGGAAGACTGATTTTCCTGACTTCAAATCTGGCCTCAGACACTTCTTAGCTGTGTGACCTTGGGCAAGTCACTTAAGCCCATTTGCCTTAATTTCCTCAACTATAAAATGAGCTGATGAAGGAAATGGAAAGTTACCCCAGTATATTTGCCAAGAACACCCCAAAGGAGGCTATGAAGAGTCAAACATGTCTGAAATGACTGATTTCCATGATAACAAAAATCAAATCAATCAATCAAAAATCAATCATTTAACTCCTCTGTGTTCAGAAACATGAAAAAAATTTAAACTCAAAGAATTTACGTTTTATAGGAGAGACAACAAGGATGTATATTTGCATGTGTATGGTATATTTACCAGATGTAAGATATTCATAAATACATATATATATATATATAATATATATTCTATCAAGTGTTCTATGTTTCAGAATAAACATAAAGAAAAGGGAAAAGAAGCAAAGTAGTTAAATATAAGGTAAATATAAGTTAAACATATATATATATATATATATATATGGAAGAAGGAGATTCTCTGAAATGGAGGTGAGGAAAGAATATATTCTAGCCAGGGAACAAAAAATAATAATATAATAGCTAATATTTATATAGCACTTATTTACCATGTGCCAGGTCCTGTGTTAAGTACTTTGTAATTATTATCTCATTTGATTCTCACAACAACACTGTAGGGTAAGTGCTATTATTGTCCTCATTTTATATATAAGGAAACTGAGGCAAATAGAAGTTATCAGACTTGGCCAGGGTCACAAAGCTATAAAGAGTATGAAGCTACATTTAAATTCAAATATTCCTAACTCCAAGTCTGGTGCTCTATTCACTGAGCCACCTAGCAGCAAGTATAAAGGCACCCAGGGTAGAAAATGAATATTGTGTATAATACAGAGAAAAGACCAATTTGGCTGGATCTCAGAGTGTGGGAGGGATGTAAAGCATAATGAGACTGGAAAAATGGGTTTGGGCAAGATTGTAAAGGTCTTTAAAAGCTAAACAGAGGAGTTTATATTTTATTCTAGAGGAAAAAAGAAGCCCTTAAAGTTTGTTGAGTATGGAAGGGACACAATGTGCCTTTTTAGTTGATTTATTCTTATCCATCATCTTTTAGCCAACTGTGAAACTATATCTATCATATATATCTATATACATACATATATATGTTTATATATATGTGTAAGTATGTACATCCATCCATCCAGATAAATGGATGGATGGATAGACAGACAGACAGATAGATAGATAGATAGATAGACAGACACATACAATTTTGCCTTCCACATTATGATTTTTTCCACATTATGATGTTTTGGGAGTTTTTCAGAAGACACAGATCACATGCAAAGGCCAGTGATATTGCTAAAAAAAGTTTAGAAATCCAGAAATTCATAAAATTTATGCAGAGCTTTGTATATTATTATTATCTCATAAAAGAAAAAGAAAAAATATAAGATTTCTTGGTACAAAAGAAAGACAAAAAATTTTATGGGGTATCATGCCCCTAACCCCTGTGATGTGGAAGGGATACAAATGTATACTGTGTACATATATGTGTGTGCATTATTGATTATTATTTGGTATGCCCTATTTACTCCCTACTAATTTCCTTATAGACAATGTCCTCAGTTTATGTACAGATAACTTGAATTCACAAGGCCTGTGTTTAGACAGGACATTAGCATGTGTACTTGATATTTTCTCAGGTCCTTTCATTTTTTGTATCATTAAGCAATTTTTTATTTTATTTTATTTTTTTTTTTGGTTCTAGACTTCAGTACCTTTTCTGTCTTTAGATACTTTGTAAACTGGTTCTTTAATGCCCTCATAATTGCATTGCCTCCAACATGTATTTCTTCTCTCAATTTGATTTCACACACCTGCCTTTCCTGTCTTTATTCTTTTTAGTGCCATCTTTATCTTCCCTCTAAGCACCTCAGGAACTAGGAGACTGTGGTCCACATATGAAGGTGTTACCTTCCTTGATGGAGAAAAGTGTTTGCTACATTAATTCTAGCAGATAATTTCAATTTTTAAAATTGAACTCTTTTTTCCTTTTTTATTCTTGAATGTCCTTTAGATAATTTTGCTTAGCTGGACATCTTGCCAAACTTTCTTTAGACCTGTATTACCTTTCACTAAAGGTCTATATTTTATGAAATGATATTATCTACCATCCATCATCATAAGATTTTATAGGTGAATTTATATAATAACAGTAGTAATAATAATAATAATAACTAGAATTTAAAGTTTGGCTTTGCCTTTGGCAGCCATCTTTCTCTAATAAGCCAAATGTTTTTAAGGTGATTTCTCGGCTCTTTAAGAATACTTGTAGCAAGCAATTTATATTGTTTAACTTGTGGGTAAAATTATTATAGCTGTAGTCAATGTCATTTTTGTGATCAATTTTCCACTTTTTCTTTTCAAGAGCTTGTTTAAATAATTCAGGATTAAATCTTCTTAATTGCATACCATGTTCTCATTAACATTATTTCTTCTTGTTCATTAAAAATTTCTTATATTAGCTCTGATGAGTTGATGATATCTCTATTGTCAGGCATATAGTTTAGGAATAACTAACATCCTCAATATGTCCCATCTGCCCACCTCTGATCTCTGCATCGACATATGGTAATTTTATTCTTTCTAAACTTATTTGGTATTTGTTATGTACAGTATCTATCAATTCTTTTATTGGAGCAAAATGAGGACAAAAAAGTATTTGAAATGCCTAGTTATTCATAGGAGACAATATGCAAAAATAATAACTAATACTACTCAAGTATCTTTACAAATTATACAGAATATGAGCAATAAATTAAATGGAAAAAAATCTTTAATTAGGATCACAATCCTAGGACTTGAATGGAACCCAGAAGACATCTAGCCCAATTCTACCATTTTACAGTTGAGGAAACTGAGACCCAGGGAAGGCAAATAACTTATTCAAAGGTTTTTCAGGTAGTCAGCCTCAGAAGTAAGATTTAAATGCAGGTCTTTCTACTGCATTTGCAAGGTTGAGGGTTTATAATTTCATTGGTATACACCAACACAGTTTGCAACATTTCTATAATTTTAGTATCCAATTTTAGTATGCTAACACAATGGAGATAAATATGACTTTGTGCCTATAATTGGAAACTTGGTGAAATATGACCCAGGATTGAGTACCTTGGTAGAAGGCAAATTTTATTCAAAAAGATTAAATTAAATTCCATTGTATAATTCAGAAGCCTGAGAGGTAAAGCTTGGTAGAGAGTACTTGGGTTGACAGAAAGAGGAAACAGAAGTTATATTATGGTGAGTGGATTTTACAAAACTTGGCCAACCAAAAGAGGAACTGGATGGAATAAAAAGGAATTTCTGAAGCTGATTTTAAAACTGGAGTGGAGGCAAGACATAAGAAAGATAAAAGACATCAACTACTTGGTTATCTGCTGGAAGCTTCTCTCTCATTAGAATAGAAGAGCTGAGAAAATCTTGATTTTTCTTGCTGATGATATCTATCCTTCGGTAAGGGCAGTAAATGATTAGGGGCAATAGAAAGAGGGATCTTTGGAGATCTTAATTCTGTCATCTAATCAGTGAGCTATTCTTCCCATCTTCTTATTAGTTTCTTCTCATAACAATCCTGGATAGTAAGTCCCATTATTATGTCCATTTTACATTGGGTGAAACTGAGGAAGAAAGCAAGTAGTGACCTGCTCAGGGTCACACAGGAGTGTTTGAGGGCAGATTTGAATTCTGAGCTTCTAGACTCCAGGCATACCAATCTATCCACTTCACAACTAGCTACTCATTTGCTATTATCTATTTTCCATTGCTATTTAGCAATATTCTATTTTGCCCAGAAACTCTGATGGTCTTCCCCTCCCAGAATGATGTTGTTTTTAGACTAGGTAAAAGGAGCCATTCTCTCCTCATTTCTTACTTGGTCTTAATCACTGATTGAGTGTTGGATTTAGTCAAGTGAGTCATGTTAAATATCTTCACTTAAAAAAGCCAAAGTCTCTCATTGCATCCAGGACCATCTCCAGTCATCCTGTTCTCTATCTTGCTATTGGACCCAGATGTTTCCAGAGTAGAAAATGAGAAATGTGATCTTACACAGCCCTCCCTCCCTTAAATCCAATTCACTTGCATGTCACTAATGCCACGATCCTCTTTGAGAATGAAGGACAAACAACATTATATTTGTAGGTGATGTGAGTCAGGGAGAATAGTTCATTGATTGCATGACAAAATTAAAATGCATAATGATAGAGTGGTAGATTGAATCCAAAAATGTCTAACAAAATAGAGTTGAATAAAGAGAAACAAGAGAAGATTTGAGCAGAGGGGATAATAACTATCATCATTATTGAATGATCTGCTGTAAGGAAAAGTGACTGGATTTGTTTTGTTTTATTTCAGAGGGTAGATCTAGGATCAATAGAAAGTGCAGAGAACCAAATGATATTTGGGTATAAGAAGACAAAAACAATTGGAATTTTCCCAAAGTTGAATTGGCTATCTTGGGACATAGTAAGTTCTTCTTGAATGGAAATATTTAAGCAGAGGCTGCATGGCCACTTGTTGGGGGGCATTGTAGCTCAAACTCTAAATTAAATATAGATTTTACCTTTAGGATGACTTCTGAGAAAACTTTCAACTGCTCTGTCCTATTGTTCTGTGATATGAGTTTGTCTTTGAGGAATGGGATGATGAAGAAACTTATTGAACTGAAGGATTTCTCTCTTTCTCCCTTTATCTTTCCCTCCTTTTTCTTTCTGTCTCTCTCTTCTGTATGTCTTTATGTTTGTCTGTCTGACTGCCTGCTTGCCTTCCAGTCTCTCTCTCTCTCTCTCTCTCTTTCTCTCTTCTCTCTCTCTCTCTCTCTCTCTCTCTCTCTCTCTCTCTCTCTCTCTCTCTCTCTCTCTCTCTCTCTCTCTCATTATAAATATTTATATTACTACATTCCCCTTTTCAAAGCATGACCTAAAAGAAAATAGAAGTCAGGAGTCCTAAATTCTGATTCTAAATCTGCCCTTGATTCTAGAACCTTTCTGTTTTTGGGTCATTTTCTTCAGCTAGAAACAAAAATAAGAAGTTTGAAATAGATTTTATCTACAAAATCCCTTCTAGTTGAATGTTTTATGGGTTATTAAGGAAAAGTAAGATTATTTTTAGCATGTGTCCCTGACTTTATGAGGTGGATATTATGGGAGCTTAAATGTTCTCTGTGCTTCTACCAGAAACAGAGTATTAGACTCATTAAATGATGATTGCATGACAAAATTAAAATGCAAAATTATAGATTTTGACTGATAGATTGAATCCAAAAATTTCTAATAAAATAAAATTTAATAAAGAGAGACAAGAGAAAATTTAATTTCTTATGAGATAGTTGAATAGAGTCAGGCTGACCTTTCAAGTAACAGGAATCCCTAAGATCTGAGACTGTCCTTCTGCTTCTATCTCCATCTCATTCTGACATTTATAACTACTTGTGCATAGTCAGACTCCTGAAAGAATTCTATTATTCTTATCACTGCCCATATATGTTTAATAACCACTACATATAGTTCTGAGCCAACAGTTTAAGGCTCCTAAATTGCAAAGATTTATTAGTTTTCAAAAACACTGTGTTCAATTCAAAATGGATTGTATGTCAGTTATAGCAAATGTATATTGATTTAACTTAAAATGCATTAATTTCTTTACATTTTAATAATAATGGATTCATTTGCAGAAATGAAAGGATGGAAATTACATTATCTTTATCAAATACCTAGTACCTAGGGCTGCTTATATGGAAATTTTTTTCTTTTTACTTTTCAAAGGAAAAATTATCAATATTTAGTGTTTTGTTCTAGTTTACACATAAATCATTAAAGTAAAACAGGGATATTTGAACTTAAACAGGAAACTTGAATCTACCTAAATGACCAATTCAGATCATTTGGGGAACTGTATACATTTCCTTGCTCATTTGCATGTGTTTTATCTCTATTCTCCATATTTTTGCACAGGTTGTGTGTACTCAGGTTCAGAATATATGCCTCCATCTTTTATTCACTATTACTAAGCCCTGTGTTAAGTGCTGTTTAGAATTTTTAGTTTCCTTCAAAGCTTACCTTAAAATTATTTCCATGAGGCATTTCTTGGATCTCATTCCCACCTATGTTAAGTTCAGGTCCTAGTCTCTTCCTTTCTTCCTTGTTGATTGATTGAATATTTGTAACTGTTAATATGAATGTGCATTTTCTAGATACGACTTATTTGTTATTTTTTGAGGGTCTTCATGACCTTGATTTGAAATTCATTTTATTAACAACTTTTAAATTTAAAATATTCCCATAAACTGGAAATTACTCATATTTAAGTTAATATACATTTTATCTATTCATGAAATTAGAATTTGTCATTTAAAATAAAAAAATCATTTCTTCTCACCTGGAGATCATAGGAGGAATTTAAATTAATTATCTTGTGCAAGTTTGAGTAATGTTATTTAATTTTATTAAGCAACATATTTTTGACTGAAATAGTATTTCATGGCCAACAGAATTTCAGGGAATGCTAAAATTGAATTAATATATTACATAAATATAGTGCAACATAATTCATTCATGACATACATAAAGACTAAGCTACATGGTATCCTTGGACCAATACAGTTTAGAGTATATGTATTGCAATAGTGGCTCCATCAGTGTCTTTCCATGGCTGGATTCAGGCCCTGTTCAGATTCTAGAAACTTTAGTTATTCTATCACTGCTCTTAAACATTGCATTTTTCTATGGCTGGATCCAGGCCCTATTCATATTCTAGAGACTGTGGAGTTATTCATCACTGATCTTAAATACTACATCTTTTGGGCTGAGGGAGAGAAATGTCAGTCTCTGGTTTGTGTTGATGAATAAAAAACCCTTAGGGAAGAAAATCTATTCTTGACTTTTTGCTTTCTGATCTGTGTTCAGTGTCCCTGATAAATAGTTCTTAGGTGTTTTCTTCCAATTAATAATCTCATATTATCTTTCATATCTTGTACATAAAATTTGTGTATCTCCCTTAATTCATATATCCCTAAGATAGGACCTTTGGCTTCCCATGAAGGACCCTCTTTGAGAAAGAAACACATTTGGAATTGTTACCTGATATCCTAGTGAGTACCATCTTTTTATTCCATGGAACTTCATGATAATTTATGCTAATGGCTTAGTCTCTTCCTTAACAGAAAATGAACTTATGGTTTAGTAGAAAGGCAATCTGGAGAGGTGAAGACTTAGAGGGATCTTGGTGTGAAAGGGCTATTTGAAAAAAGGATTGCTTACTCTGCAGAGGTCTGGAGGACAGTTCCAGTATCACTGAGTAGAAGATTTAGAGAGACAAACCTTGGATCTATATTAGGATAACTTTCTAAATTAGATATTGTTGTCATTCAGATGTTTTAATCCTGTCTGACTCTTCTTGACCATATTCCTAGCAAAGATACTGGGATAGATGCCATTTCCTTCTCCTGCTTATTTTATAGATGAGGAACTGAACAAATAGGGTTATGTGACTTAAATTCAGGGACATACAATTACTAAGTGTCTGAGGCCAGATTTTAACTCAGGAAAAGAAAATTAGAAGTGTCTAAAAATGACACAGACAGGATACTGTCACCCCACATCTTTCCCCTCTTTCTATAGTACTTACCATAACCCCGGGCACAAATCACCTAATAAAGATCTAGTGATTGATGGATAGGAACTTTTCTTTAAGATTCAAAAAAGCATATTGAAAAACCTAAAAATTGTGAAGCTCTTGGACCTCATGAATTATAGCATCTTACAACTATTTGGATCTTTGGGAATATTTGCTTCAATGTCCTATCCCTAACTAGGTCATCTTTTACTTTAACAATTTAAATCTCTGCTTAAATACGTGAGTAACTTGAAACTCACTGCATACCATCCCATTTAGATACTTCTAATTTAGAAAATTGTTATAACATTGACCTAAAAGCTGCATCTTTATATCTTCCACTCATAAATTGTAGAACTATTCTCTAAAGCTATTCAGAATAAGTCTAATCCCTCTTCCTAGTGACAGTCTTTTGCATTAAGACCTAAGTCTTTTCTTCTCCAAATTTTGGATGTTTTTTATGTGATGTAGTTCCAATCTTAGAAGTAGCTTGATTCCCTTTCTCAGTGCACATTAATGCCCATTCAAATAATCTGGAAAGGCTATGCAGTTGGAAGAGCTATTTCCACTGGGGATGTCTTTACTTCTCTGCAGTCTCCTCTCACTGCCCCCCCCCCCACCCCATGTTAAGTCTTGGACCATCTTACAATCCATCAAGATGAACAAACTGAAAGAAAACTGCTATCAAGGGTGACCTATCTCTTTTTTGCTTAACTGCTCGTAGCATTTATATAAGATGGAAGCCAAAAGCTCATTTCTTCTGATGAGATAAAGGATCATAAGGTCTTACCATCAACTCTGCTTCTTTGTTCTGCAGTTCCCCCAACACTGTTATATTAATGACCTTTGGGCCTTGCATAACACACCATTACTGTATCCTTATGATTTCCTTTTTCCATTAGTTATACAGTTGAAATTTCTTTTATCTGTTATCTCTTCCAAAAAGACCTAAGAGGGGGTTCCATATAGCTTTTTCTATTTATATTTTCCACAATTAGCATGGTGTTTCACATAGAGTAAATGCTTAATAAATGATTTTAATTAATTTATACACCCAGAATTAAACATGAACTTCAGAGTGCTCTTTCATATATGCTCTTCTTTATATCAACTATTTCCTCTCTTGAACTATACTTTTCTGATCACCTAGAAACTAGGACCCTATTTGTAGCTCCTTCTACCTTCTCTTTTCTATCTGGAAACCATGGTATCATAGTAATTCTTGCAGTCTTCTTGCTATGGTTTTCCCCTCCAACCATCCTCAACCAATCTTGTCTTTCCCAATGCTTTCCTTTGTTATGTTCCATCACCAAGCTAATAGTCAACTGAGACCTCATAATGCCCCAAATTTTCTTTTACTTGAATTATTGTTGTTAGATTTCTTTCATTTTGTTCTTATGCAATTATTTATTCTTTAAACCTAAACATAAGGCTTTACATTAAACCTTATTACATTTTACCTGTCAGTTTTAGCCTTTTGTCCTGAGACTGAATATTTTGGAACTTTCTTTTTTTTTGACCTTGTTGGATTATAGACATACCAGTGGGATCTCTTATTTAGCATAATTCTGAATTGCTTTTCAGAATGGTTGGACCAATTCACAGTTCCACTATTGAGAACTAGTAAACCTGTCTCACTGACACCTTTGCCATGTTGACTATTTTTATTCTTGGTCAACTGCCAATTTTACTAACTGTATATTGAAACTTCAGAGTTTTCTTTGATTTGTAGTTTTCTCATGATTAGCGAATTGAAGTAAACTTTGATATAGTTGTTAATAGTTTATAATAGGAATTGTTTGTTCATGTTCTTTGACCACTTTTTCCTTTGGGAATAGCACTTGATCTTAGATATTTAAATTATCTCCCTATATAGTTTAAATATCTAATCTTGATCTTATTCTCTTCTATTTTTTAATGCCATCTACTTTGATTTTTAGGTTACATCAGTTTTGAACTTGTAGAAAATGATATAAGTTGTTGGTTTAAACCTAATTTATGCCATATGGCTTTCCAACTTTTTTAGCAGTTCTTATTAAATAGGAAGTTATTACCCCAAGGAGTTATGTCCTTGGGTAGTAGTTGGGACACTATGTCATTAAGTTCAACTGTTCAATTTTTATTTATCTAGCATTGATTTATTTTTAAAAAATCTGGTATCAAATAGTTTTAAAAGATGATTACAATTTTATAATATAATTCGAGGATTTTAAGTGTTGTAAGCACATGATATTTAAAATCTCCTAGGCAGTCTGAGCCTGGATTTGGATGGCCTCTTTCATTTTTGTTCTTTCCTGGTCTTATGAGTGAGGTGAATAGGTACCTATCCTGAGATGGACATATTCAGACTTGGAAACAACTTTTGAATATTAGAGGTCATGAGGTCCCATTGGGTTGGAATTGAATGACTATAAGGGAAGAGAAGTCTCCAACAGTTGTTGCTTGGAGATAATGTCTATTGATAAGAGGATTGATCTAATTAAGGTAGAATGCTTTAATTTCAGACAATTTCCAGTAGTTATTTGGACAATATAGAATAGCAGTGAAATGTAAAATTCCTAAGTAACCGTCCCACAAACTGTTTGTATTCTAATGAGATTTAAGTATCAGCTTCTCAGCAAATTGTAAAAATAGTTATAGATTAAAGTTACTAAATCCTGTTTGGTGCATGCTGTTTATCTTTTAAGCTTAGAATTTCTTTTGTTTATAGGAATAAATTACCCCCATAATTACTCCCATAATTGATTCATAGTGTATACTGAATACTTTTTTATTCCTCTTTTTGGGACAACCCTAGTCACAAGTTATAATCTAAGCTATAATTATAATCATCCTGAATTGTTTGGGAGAGTGGTGGTACATTTAATAACCAAAAGAGGAGTACAGCCCTCTCTCATTAGAGGCTAAGGTCCCTAAGGATTAATCCAGTATCAACAAAATATCCTGGTACATAAAAAGGCAGAGTTTTGCCATCCTTATAGACCAACAGCAGTTCCTCAAGGTTAGATTGACATTCTTATTGAAGTTTTAAGGTGAGGGCAAGGGTCATTTCTACTTTTGTCTTAGAACTCTGAGAAATGCATCATAATTAACACCCTTAAATACAAAGTTTTTTTGTAAGAACATTGACTCTGAAAATTATTGTGCTCTCCATCATTGACAAGAGACAATACTTTTGGAATAATGATTTATTCAACATCACAATCTTTATTCTTTCAGAATCACAAGTGAACTTTATAATATGGTACAGGGAATTTTTGAGAGTCTTTGTGTCCTCCAGCACTTAGTGTCTGGCATATAGTAGTGTGATTAAAAAGTGCTTGTTGACCAGAAAAGGAAATAAAACCAAGACCTCTTAATTATATTTGTTCATCTTTCTAGATTGTTTCTTTTCTTTTCTTTTTTAAAAACATTTTTATTAAAGCTTTTTAATTTTCAGAAGATATGCATGGATAATTTTTCAGCATTAACCCTTGCAAATCCTTGTATTTAATTTCCCCTCCCCTTACCTTCACCCACTCCCCTAGAAAACAAGTTATCCAATATATGTTAAATATGGCAAAAATATGTGTTAAATCCAATATATGCATTATATTTATTTATTTATACATATTCTTGCTGCACAAGAAAAATCAAGTCAAAAAGAAAAAAAATGAGAAAATAACATGCAAGCAAACAACAACAAAGAGAGTAAAAATTCTATGTTGTGATCCACAGTCAGTTTCTACAGCCCTCTTTCTGAGTATAGATGGCTCTTTTCATCACAAGATCATTGGGACTAGTCTGAATCATCTCATTCTTGAAAAGAGCCATATCCATCAGAATAGATCATTGTATAATCTTGTTGTTGTATTTACAATGATCTCCTGGTTCTGCTCATTTCACTTAGCATCAGTTCATGTAAGTCTCTCCAGGTCTCACTGAAATCATCCTGCTGATAATTTCTTATAGGACAATAATATTCCATAACATTCATAGACCATAACTTATTCATCCATTCTCAAGCTGATGAGCATGCACTCAGTTTCCAGTTTCTTGCCAGTACAGAAAGGGTTGTCACAAACATTTTTACACATATGGGTTCTTTTCCCTCCTTTAAGATCTCTTTGGGATATAAAATCAGTAGAAACACTGCTGGATTAAAGGGTATGCACAGTTTGATAGCCCTTTGGGCATAGTTCCAAATTGCTCTCCAGAATGGTTGGATCATTTCACAACTACACCAACAATTTGAATACATTGTGTTTTCTCACATTCCCCAAAAGTAGATTGTTTATTTTCTTTAGACTAGACATTGGCAGATGCTGAGTTTTTCTAGTGAAAATAATTAAATTTCATGTATTAGCCAGTTGAGTAAAGGTGCTTACCATTTCCTATCATCAAAGGAATAAAATAAAGCTGTATAACAGATCCATATTAATCCAAGCAATTTTATATGATATCCTTGAGGAATCAACAAGAAGACTGGAAGTTAATTTGGGGCTATATTCATATCAATTGGAATGTTATGAACATTTAAAGTTCTTAAGTCAGTCACCTAGGATGCCTGTGTTTGAGAAGTGCATAAATGAATAGGCATGAAAAGATTATTGGATCATTTTATTAAGTCAGCACAATAAGGACTGAAGAAAATAAAAATCACATATCAAACTGTACCAGGGAACTTCTGGCCATAGATATGAAGCTTCCCATTGGAAATACAAAGTTAAAAGTTGTTACTGGCTTCAGAAATCTATGCAGATCGCTATTAAACATATAGCTAGACTATACTGGAGATATTAGCTTATCAGCTTTCAGATAAAACTGAAGATTTTCCTAGGACTTTGTGAACCCAACTTTTTTTTTTTCCCCCTGAGGCTGGGGTTAAGTGACTTGCCCAGGGTCACACAGCTAGGAAGTGTTAAACATCTGAGATTTGAACTGCGGTCCTCCTGAATTCAGGGCTGGTGCTCTATCTACTGCGCCACCTAGCTGCCCCAAACCCAACTTTTTATTATAGTTTATTGTTGGTTCTGAGACTCAGTCTTGCTAGAGTTAACATGTTGCTGTTGAGTTAATTAGTCACATTTGATTCTTTGTCCCCACATGGAGTTTTCTTGGCAGAGATACTGACATGGTTTGCTATTTCTTTCTCCAGCTCATTTTTCAGATGAGGAAACTGAGGCAGAGTTAAATAACATGCCCAAGGTTATATAGTAAGGAAATCGTGGAGGTTGCATTTGAACTTAGGTCTTTATGACTATTGCACTCTATCCACTGCACCATGTAGTTGGCTCAGGTAATATATCTAGCAGCTATTCTTGCTGAAATTGACTGGTTCTATAGAGAGGAGCAGAGCTAATGCTTTGGTTTCCATTTAAATAGATCATAGCCAGGGAATCTGGGTTCAAATCTTATTTTTATCATTTTTTTTTCTATGTAACCCCAGGCAAGTCACTTCATCTCTAGGGGTCTTGGATTAGACAATTGAAAAGTTTATGGGGAGTAGTATGTTAAGTAATCTCAAAAGTCCATTCTAGCTCTAAATTTATGTAACTGTGGTCTTAGATGTCATTAGAATGCAAGCTCCTTGAGGATAAGGATTATTCCATTTGTTTTTATGATCTTAGCCCCTAGTAGAGTGTCTTGCAAATAATCATTTCTTAATAAATGCTTGTTTAATTAAACTGATTTGAATTCATCACTACTTTCTTTCACATTTGGGTCATAGTGGTGGCCAAAATATACATTATGGTAAAAGCTTTGAAAAATGCAGAAGCTCAAGATTTCAATAGGTTGGTCATCCTAAAGCAATTGTTACCACAACAAAAGGGTGGGAATTTGGGCCTGCAGTGGATGAAAAAGGGACATTTGGCTCTATTTATTAACTTGGAAGAAGGTAGTATTGCCACAGCTGTCTCACTCATAGCCTGGGCCAGTTCTAGCATGTAGGGAGGCTGGACCCAGTGGTCAGCCAGACTGGTGGGAATGGCTAAGCCTGATAGTTTGGCAGACCCAAGTTACCCTGGGGAGGAATAGTGGTGGTAGAAACACTATGACCTTTTTTATTTTTCAAGGATGAAGTAGTTTGGAGTCAGGACTCCATAATCAATGAGTAATTAAAGTAACTTCCCATAGAGTCCTAAGAAAGATTCAGTTAAACTGCCCTTCCCTGCTACTTCCCTACTTATCTACTGACTGAGGAAGCTTGCCAATAGATTTGAATGTCTTGATGGAAACAGATGCTAGAACATAAAATACCTTCTATAATAGCAAAATATGTAGCATTTCTGGTTGCCTTCTCCTATCCTGTAAACAAATGTAAGATGAGGGCAAAGGCATAGAGAGAAGAGATAGATTGTCATCTATGAGAAACAGTAAAAAATGAAAAAAAAAAAACCCAACAACTCTGGATTACATCTTCTGTTTGGTCTTTGGCTGATGGGAATTTACATCTAGCCTGACATTTCCTCCTTGAACTAAGTTAAAACACAGAATGAACTGAGGCTGTCAGGGAAATTGAGGGAAGTTAAGGATAACAAAAAGTGGTTTACACACACTCAGAGAAAAAGAAAAAAAAAAGAGGCCTATACTTGAGTTAGAAGAGACACTGATAGCAAGCAAAAGAGAGAAGGAAGAACTGCTCATTTTTATTAAGCTCCATTTTTCTCTATCAAGAAGGATAATCTTTAGCTTGATAAGGATAGAACAAAAATGGTTAATAGAAATGTGAATTCAAAGATAAGTAGAGAGAGATAATAAGTTAACACTTAGCAGTTCTTGAGAAATTCAAATCATTAGATTCAGAACTATCCTCTAGAGAATGAGATGAATCTGAAGATGAGATTGTTGAGCTATTTCAAGGAATATTTGGAAGATAGAAGGGTAGTGTTGCTATAGGACTGGAGAAAGGCAAATGTTCTCATTAGGGAAAAAGGGAATAAATGATCTTTAAATTATAGGCAAAAGCTTCATTTTTGATTCCTAGAAAAATTCTAAAACATGTTAAAGGAATAGTATTCTTGCCACTCCTTGAAAATGTGGAACACTATGGACATTGCATGTACCATGACACTCAGTTGACATATTGGTTAATTTTGTTGAACAGACTTCCTTTCTTCCTCCCTCTCTCTTTCCTTTTCTCTCTCCCTCTCTCCCTCTCTCCTTCTCTCTGTCTCTGTCTCTGTTTGTCTGTGTCTCTCTGCCTGTTTCTTTCTTTCTTTTCCAAAATTAGAACAGGGGAAGAGATTATATTTAGAAATGAAGAAGATATACCAAGAGTCATAACTCAAAGTGAAGAAAGAAGGAAGGGAGGAAGGAAGAAAGGGAAAAAGGAAGGAAGGAAGGAAAAAAGGAAGAAAAAGGAAGGAAGGAAGGAAGGAAGGAAAGAAGGAAGGAAGGAAAAAAGGAAGAAAAAGGAAGGAAGGAAGGAAGGAAAGAAGGAAGGAAGGAAGAAAAAAGGAAGGAAGAAAAGAAGGAAAGAAGGAAGGAAGGAAGGAAAAAAGGAAGGAAGGAAAAAAGGAAGAAAAAAGGAAGGAAGGAAGGAAGGAAGGAAAGAAGGAAGGAAGGAAGGAAAAAAGGAAGAAAAAAGGAAGGAAGAAAGGAAGGAAAGAAGGAAGGAAGGAAGGAAAAAAGGAAGAAAAAAGGAAGGAAGGAAGGAAGGAAGGAAGGAAAGGATAAAGGAAGGAAGAAATGGTTAGTGAACATATTAGAGAAGGAAATGGTTATCATGAAGGTCCAACAGGGTTTCATCAAGAAAAGATCATTCCTGAGGGGTCTGGAAATGTGGCATAGGAAGATTCAGAATTGTTTGAATGGCTGAATCCAAAGAGTGGTCATGAAATATTTGCTATCTAAATGGAAGGAAGTCTCTAGTAGAGTACTCCAGGATTCTGTGCTTCTTCTACCTGACTAATAGTTTTTGGTCAATGAATTACAGACATTAGTTGGCATGTTTATTAAATTCTGAAATAACACAAATTCAAAACATTGGATTCAAAAACATAGTCAGCATTCAAAAAGATCTTCACATATTAGAAAATCAGGCAGAATTGAAAAAAGGCAAAACTGAATAGGAAGAAATAGAAAAAGGTTCTTGTACATTATGTTGTAAACTTTAAAGTGCTACATTAATGCAAATTATTATTGTTATTCTTTTGGTAATATTTGACATTAATTACTTTTGAAACTCTACTTTCTAAGGTTTTGTGTGTATTCTCATTTCCCATTTTTCTGTTCTGTATTCTCAATTTCTCCTCCCATTGTCCTTTCATTCTTAATATTTTCTCTTATTTCCATGCTTTAAATTTAAACATCCCATGGACTTTATCTTTGGTCCTCTCCTTTAATGATTTTATCCAGTCCCATGGCTTCAACTATTGCCTCTCTGCAGATAGTTCCATGTCAATATCTGACCTCTTTCTTAGGCTCTAGGACCACAATTCCATTTTACTACTGGACATTTCCATCTGGACATCCTAATGATATATGTATGATTCAAATGGAACTCAAACTTCCACTTGAACTTATTCCTCTTCTTAATTTCTCTAGAAAGATTATAGGGCTGTTGGGAGAAATAGTTATCTAACTAGAAAATTCAAAGTCATCTTTGACTTTTCCCTCTCCTTTTGCCTTCTTCACACACTCAGCTGCCTAGCCCTGTCAAATCTCCAGCTTCTTGTGCATCCTTTCTATTTCCATTTTTAACACATGGTTTCATTTCTTTACAATCTATCAGGTAGATTTTTTTCCCATAGCCTTCTTTCCCATCAAGCCTTACTTGATCTTCAGTCTTTCCTCCAATTACTCTATTCTCAACAGTGATTCTGCCATAATCTTATTAAGTCACATTTTTTAAACACAAATCCCTCCCCTCCAACTCTCACTGATTAGCCAATAAAAGATCTTCAGCTTCACTTGCTCATTTTTTTTTGATGGATCCATATTTTGAGTTTAAGTATCAATTATTTTTGTTCTGGCCAGAAGTCTTCCCCTCCCAGACTGATTCTTTTGAGCAAACAAACTAGGCCATCTTTTGCCTCAATTCCTACCTAGCCTTTCATCATTGAATTGGTGTTGCCTCAGACATACTGACACCTGGGAAAGACTTTAGCTTAAAAAGGTCAACATTTCCCACTAAATAGAGGCCAAATCCAGTTCTTCTTACCTATGTCTTGCCACTAGACCCAGAGGACTCTGGAGAAGAGACTTAGACTGATGATTTTGCTCTATACTGCTTCACTTAAATCCGATTCACATGCAAGTCAAGACGTCATTCCCCTGATAACATTGGTCTTCTTTGAGAATAAAGTTCTAACAATATTAAATCACAACTCCATGTCATTTCCTTGCTCAGATTTTCAATGGCTTTCCTATTGCTAGCTGGAAAACAGTCCAAACTCTTTATAGTTGTATGACCACATCTTCCTTTCAAGCCTTATCTTAAATCCTTTCATGTATTCTAAGCTCTGTAACCAGTGGTTTTTAACCAGGTTTCAGTGAACTTGTTTTTTTGTTTTTTTGTTTTTTGATATAATTGACTTTCTTTTACTATTAAGTATTCTTTCTGAATTTAAAACATTTTTCTGAGATGATGGTTCATAGTCTTCACTACATTATCAGTATTCCATAACACACATAAAAAGTTAATTAAGAACTCTTCGTGTGGGGCAGTTAGGTGGCGCAGTGGATAGAGCACCAGCCTTGAATTCAGGAGGACCCAAGTTCAAATCTGATCTCAGATACTTAACACTTCCTAGCTGTGTGACCCTGGGCAAGTCATTTAACCCCAGCCTCAAAAAACCCCAAAACAAACAAAACCCAAAACAAAAAAAAAACTCCTGGGTGTAGTCACGCTTAATAATCTGCTATTCTTTAAACATGTTTTCTGTGCCACAGCCTCCCACCTCCATCCATTTTCTGAAGCCAATTTTTTTTCTTTCCCAAGACCCCTTCTTCAAATCTCTTCCTAGCCTATGTATGCTTCCAGATCCAGATCAAATGGAAACTTCTCCATGAAAACTTCCTTGATCTTCCTGCAGGAGACCTTCCTTTCTCTCAGCTCGTGGGTTACTCTCTATTTCAGAATGTATGATTTTCTACATTTAATTTAATGTTGTACGGGTCTGAGTCTTATTTGATTCAATAAAATGAACTAAATATCTACTATCACAATATATCATGTTAGACTCTAGGAAAAAGGATAGAAATGAAAAAAGGAACTGCTTTCTACTAGGGGCAAGTGAAGCAATTCTACACAGATAAGAAATTACAAAGCACATACAAAGTAATAATAAGCAATATCAGGAAGGAAATAATGTTAACAGAAGATCAGGAAAGTCCTTGTTTATTACTTGGCACCTAGACTCTGCATTTTAAAAGAATTGGAGTGTCTAATAAGGTGAAAGAGACATACTGTTATTCATTTGATTGGCACTTGGTCACTTCATTGTTGTGTTGCACACAGTAGATTCTCAGTGGATGATGGCCATATGTGTAATTTAATCTATTTTCATGATAACTAGTCACTTCATTCTTGGGATATATTCTTTTTAAAGGTTTTGACTGTTTAGAATAAACCTGGTCCTTCCATGCTTGAGGTATCATTTTTGTCCATCCTAGGTACTGTATTTTTTTTTCTATAGGAAAATTTATATTTACCTGTGAGGTTTTGTGTTTCCTTTGGTAGTTTTGGGAAGGGAGTGCCTATGTACTTCATTAGCTCTGTGGAATCAGATGAGTAAGATAGTACTCATCGTGATGTGGGAAATCCCAATTTTTTCATGATCTATTGTTCTCAAAAAGCCCTTTCTTTGAAAGAATGATGGTAGAGACACTTTCATAGACTGAAAGAAGGTAAAAGTAGTTGGAAAGTTGCTAGCTTTCGGTGTCTAAAGAGTTAATGGCTGGTGAGCTTCTGGTTCTCATCAAAATTTCCCTTACTAATCTTGTATTTTTTTAAAAGTAAATTTTTATAGATAACCTATAGTTTCACATCACCTACATTTCTCAGTGTATCTCTTCTCCCTTCCCTGTCCAGAATAAATATCTCTAATTTGTTATTAAAAATAAGAAAAAGAAAAGTTTGGAAAAAGCAAAGCATACATTGAAAAATATCTTGCAATATATTCAAAATTCCACACCCAATCATTTTCCTTTCTCCTTTTCCTCCCAAGCTACTCTCCTCTCCCTTAAATCCCAGTATGGTTTTGGACCAGCAACATTGTATTATAGGTATTTTGGTTTCAAAATTGACTCTTTAAAAGACAAGAAGTTTAATTCTACAAGAATACTTTCTCACAAGAATGATGTGGTAGAGGCAGGAATCTGAAGAAGACTAGAATTTCTAAAATAATTATGAAATGGTTTGACAACTGAATTTGTAAGCACTTGGAATGATTTCTTTTCTTTTTTTTTTTTTTTTGAGGTGCTAAGAATGAGTATGGTTTAAATGCTTCTCCTTCCATTCCATTCCTTACTTGCATTTGAGCTGTTTCAGACTTTGCCTCTATGATCTTGGGCACTCAGTCTCCTTTCATCATCTGTAAACTCAGCAGGTTGGACTATATGGTTCTTTCCAGCTCTAGATTTATGATATTAGGATCCTTTCCTCCCTATCTTCCTTGTGCCCTAGGGACAGAAGAGAACTTTTTAATGATTGAGAACATGTCTGAACCCCAATGGTATGGGGTATGAGCCATTTGTATATTCATTGACCCAAACATCTTATTTTAAAAATAATTTGTAGTCAAAGTTACTTAGAACAGCCTGTGAGGTTTTATAAGAAGGGAAACTTGTATAAGTGAGATTATAGATTGGTGGCTCTTTTTGCAAGATGCAAAAAGGTGGGACAAGTTTATAGATTAGAAACTGTGATCTAGGCATACAGACAGATTGGAAAGATATCTACTATATCCCACCCTTTTTGGAATTACTAAGTGTCTCTGAAGCCAATAAGCTAAAACAATGTATTAAGGCTAATATGCTGAGCAATGTATTAAGAAGTAAGAAAGACATTTCTTGACCTCATGATTTGAAAGAATAGGTGAAATATGTAAATTAGTGACAATTCAAAGGTGAGTCATCTTGGAAATGTAAATATGGATTGCAGCAGCTTCAGTTCAGAGATTTTAATTTCTATCCCTGAATTCATTAGAGCAGTGTATCCTAAATGTTTTTTAATTTTAGTACTTTGAATTTTTTGTACATTCAACATCCTTCTTTAAAAGGCTACATTGTTGGCATGTATTTATATAAAAAAATCATAGTGAGTTAAGATTGATTTTGTTTTAAGATAGAGTGTGTGTGTGTGTGTGTGTGTGTGAAGTGCTGTTAGCAATAAGATTGAACATGAAAACCAAACCAAAACTTGATCTCCTTTCATTTTGACTAGGGAAAAAACAGTCGTATATAACTCAGTGTTGTCTTTTTTGTATTACCACCTTTGCACTATCAAATCCTCCCTAATAACAAAGATAATGTTAAGTAAAATCTAACCAACAAATTCATCTTGTCTTACTGTACAGGTACTAATCTTCACCTACAGTCTTCCCTTCTCCCATTCTTAACTTTTCACTTGAGAAGAGGAAAGTACACTTTTACTTTCTGTTCTCTGGAATCAAGAATGGTCACTGAAACCTGAATTTATCTGCCTTTTGTCCAATAACTTTTTTTTTACATCAGATTGCCACTTGTAGGTCTAGGAGACATTTATGGTTGCTACAATAGGAGAGCATAGATTGTGTATTAGTGTTGAGATTAGAGTTTATGAACTTTCAGGAAAGTTAAAAGAAACTAAGTTTCAAAGGAATGTTCTTTTACAACAATTATTGGAGAAGTAGGAGGCACTTGAGACAAAAAGACATGGGATGATCAAGATACGATAGAATTCCATGTAAGTTCCTAGAATGAATTTAGCTGCACTAAGAAATGAATATTGAGGAAAGAACTTCAAAGAGTTCCAGATGCCTGAAAGTTAGGGTCCATTTACCCTGGGCTTTGTGTTGAACAGGACACCCATGCAGACAAATTTTGCAAATAAGTTACTGTAATTAGGAAAGTCACTGAATGATTCCATTTAATATATTAATTTGGGGTCTTTCCTCCAGAGATTTCAGAATTGAGAGTATCACCCCACTCCAAGGGAAAACAAATTGTGGTGCTCTGATCACAACACACATTTGTTTATTCACTTTGACAAGTGTCAGATGCCAAAATAAATAAAGTGAACCTAAGCCTCTGACTTTTTTTTTCTTTGGTGTAGGATAATTTTCTTGCCAGAGTGGAAAGAGTACTGGGCTTAGAGTCAGAATGTCTCATGGTTCAAATAATTTCTCTAATACTTAGTAGCTGTGTAACCTGGGCAAATCATTTAATACCTCTAAACTTTTTTCTCTTCAGGAAAATGGGTGTAATGGTGTCTATAACAGCAGATGTTTTTAATCTGATCTGAACTTGTTTTAAAGATATTTTGATAATTATATTTCAATATGTTATAATTTATTTCCTATGTAAACTTAGATATTTTAAAACATTATCCTGAGAAGGAATCCATAGGTTAATAGTCTTCACCAGGCTGCCAAGGGAGTTCATGAAACAAAAATGGTTAAGAGACCTTAGCTCACATAGTTATGATGACCATCAAGTGGGAAAAAGCATGTAACTTGTGTCATAAAGGGCAATTTAAATAGAAAATATAAATAAAATGTAATTTATCATTTACATTTACCAGGATGAGAGATGTTATAGCTTAGGAACCTTAGACTAGTCCTGGTATTCTGGTACAATGGGTAGATTTTGTCTTCAGGGAATACATTTATTGAAGTCAAGGTTTATGCCTGCTCTTTTTACCGGCTTCTGCAGAATTGTATTGGAAAGTTGGGAAGGATGGTCTGTTTGTATTGATAGCATTAATAGGCTCTAGTACCATTATGTAACTGTCTCATAGCTAGCTAATGGTGGGTAAAGAATAGAAGTCATGATAATTGAAGGGACATTTGCTTGCTTAGGCGTTCAGCCCAACTACTTCCCAAAGGAGAGAGTACTTGGTTGAATATCTTGTGGCTGTTACAGATACCAACTTTAATTTCTTAAAGGATCATATGATTTAAACTGGAAGGGACCTTTTGGATTAATTTCACCTGGAATACTGTCATAACTTACTTGATCACCAAATGATAAGACCTGTTCATATAAGAACAAGGAGGAAGGTAAAAACTAATTTCTTTTTAATAGCTTAGTGTCTTTTTTGCATTACAATCTTTGCACTACCAAATCCTCCCTTATAACAAAGAAAATGTTAAGTAAAATCTAATCAACAAATTAATCTTGTCATACTGTACAGGTACTAATCTTCACCTACAGTCTTCCCTTCTCCCATTCTTAACTTTTCACTTGAGAAGAGGAAAGTACACTTTTACTTTCTGTTCTCTGGAATCAAGAATGGTCACTGAAACCTGAATTTATCTGCCTTTTGTCCAATAACATTTTTTACATCAGATTGCCACTTGCAGGCCTAGGAGACATTTATGGTTGCTACCATAGGAGAGCATAGATTGTGTATTAGATGGGCATACCTCGAGAGTGCATTACCATTGCCTTTCCTCCTTCCCTCAGCAGCATGTTCCACTCATACTCCACACAGATCTATGAATGTTACTGCCATCAAGGAGAAAAAGGAGAAAGTGAGAGATAAAAGTGGTAGGGAAGGAAAGAGTAAAAGAAAGAAGCAAAGAAAAAAAAGAATGTAGTTAGTACTCACAGTAGGGAATGGGAAAGTGCTATCAAGTGATATCAGATACACCTAATGCATTGGTCTTGCTTATTTCTAGATAGAGAACCATTGGTTTACTTTTTCAGAGCAGTCAGTCAGTGACCAGAACTTTGTTTACAGATGGGGATAGAAATTTAGACCAAGACAATTCTTTCCCTCAAGAAGTCAAATAAAATCAAATCAACAAGTATTAAAAACCTACTATGTACTGGGCACTATGCTAAACATTGGGAGTTATAAATAAAGTAAAAAAAAAATCTTCCTAATAGTTTCTGCTCTCAGGAATCCACAGTCTGAAAGGGGAGACAATATGAAGGCAACTATGTAAAAGAAATATACAGAATAATTTGGAGATAATCTACAGAGGAAAAGGACTAACATTAAGGGAGGTCTAGAAATATTTCATGAGGAATGTGGGATTTGAGATGAACTTTGAAGGAAACCAAGAGAACAGAAGAAAAAGGCTTGCCTTTATGGGCTGTTTGTAATTGAGTTTTTAAAGGAGTAAACCAGTGCAATTGCTTCAGTCTTCCTTAATGAGGAGAATGATCTGGAAAAAGAAAATGAACTGGAAATAAAAGAACAAACATGCAGAAGAGGGAACCGAAGTCCATGATAAGTGTCGGAGACAGTGAGAGCAAATAGCTGCTTTAATGAGTTCGAGTCTCCTGACCCAGATGAATTACATCCCAAGATAACTGAAAGAACTTTGTAGATAGAGTTGCTGAATTGCTTTTGATGAGCACTGAAAAAAAAACAAGGAGAAAGAGAGATGTGGCAGAAGATGGGCAAATGTTCTCCCATTTTCAAAAAGGAGAAAAAAGTAGATCCTATGGGTGAGCCTGACATTGAGCCCAGCAAAATTTTAGAAGAGATTATTAAACAGTTGGTTTGTTAGTACTTAGAAAGGGAAATGGTGATTAGTGTCTGAGCCCACAGCTGCAATGTCTTCAGTTAAGTAGGGGGTGTGGTTAACATGTCACTAGTCACAAAATGATGCTACTTCCAGCAGATTCCTGAGTGAAGCAAATTGTCATCTGACTGGCTACCTCCTGTGTTGTTTTCTCTTCCTGTTTCAGTTTGATTCCCTTTGCCTTTTGAGTCCTGACATGTAAATCTCTGACTATATGTTCCTGTCTTCCCTGTTTTAACTGCTGGATTTGTTAGCTTCTGGTAGTCAGGTTTTCTGACTCTGAACCTGGCTCAGAAATATTATCTCTTGATGTTTCTCTGGTTCTCTCTTGCTTTGTATTTGAGTTTCCCTCCATAGTGTATTCATTCGCTTAATGACATGGCAGTATAGATCTGTAACCTGCTAATCTCCTTTACTGCACTGACCAAGGAAAGGATATCATAATTAGAAGGATCCAGCATGGGTTCACTCTGAACAAATCATATGAAAAT
The DNA here is from genome assembly GCF_048593235.1 of Sminthopsis crassicaudata. NCBI lineage: Eukaryota > Metazoa > Chordata > Mammalia > Dasyuromorphia > Dasyuridae > Sminthopsis > Sminthopsis crassicaudata. The sequence goes on along the minus strand of NC_133619.1, from coordinate 391,142,904 downwards.
AATCTCATTTTTTTATTTGATGATGTTACTAGATGGAGAAAGTCTGAAAATGTGGTGTCTTCCCTCTGAGAATTTATACTGCATATATTATTACCATTGCCTTTCCTCCTTCTCCTCAGCGGCATTTATATATTCTTATTATTATATTATTTATATATTATTATTTTGCATGTGGTCTCTATTAGAACTGTGAACTCCTTGAAGATAGGAACCCTGTTTGTACCTTTCTTTTATTCTCAGTGAATATCTTAGTACATGGTGAATGCTTAATAAATACTTGTTGCCTGATTGTCTAAATCTTGTCCCTCAATAAGACATTTGATGGTGTTCACTCATGATATCCTTGTGGATAAGAAGGAGAAATGTGGGTTGGATGATGAGTGATTTATTATATGGATTCATAGCTGGTTGAATGGTCCTAATCAAAGTGTCTTGATTAATGAATTCTTAGTGGCATGCCAAAGAGATTTGTCCTCTGTTCTGTTCTTTTCAAAAATTTTAACAATGACTTGAATATAGACAGATACTATCATTGTCAAAATTTTAAGATCACAAAGCTGAGAAGTTTAGCTAATGTTAGATGGCAAAATCAGGATTTTAAAAGATCCAGAGAGGGTGGACCAACAGGATAAATATAACAAAAGGAAATTTTAAATGGATTAAAAAATGCAAAGTCTTATATTTTAGATAAAATATAATTGTATCAGGACTAAGAGGGAGAACTGATTTAGCAAATCACATGAAAAATGTATAGATAATTTAATTGATTACAAGCCTTGGATGAGTCAACAACAGATTGTTACTACTAACATGCCAATATGATCTTAGGTTTTGTTACTAGAATTGATATCTAAAACAAGTATGTGAAAAGTTTGAAGATTCATGCTTTAAGAAGAAAATTGATAAAGAGGAGAAAGTTAAAAGGGGGTAATCAAAGTCTTGTGGGAACTTGAAAACATGTCCTGTAGGGAACCATATTTTAGTCTAGAGGGAAAAAAAAAATCTACAGGGACTTATTAGCTGTCTTCCAATATCTGAAAGACTGTAATTTGAAAGAGGGATTAAATTTAACCTCTAGAAGCCAGAAGTAAGACAAATAGATAGAAATCCTAAACCCAAATATAGATTTTGGGTTAGTATTAAGAACACTTTTTAAATAATTAGGGCTGTCCAAAATGGAATGGGTTTCCTCCAAATATAGTAAGTTTCTAATCAACTAATCAACCAGCACCTATTAAGCACTTATTTTATGTCAAATATGTTACTAAGTACTGGGAATATAAAATAAAATAAAAACAGTCACTACTATTAAAGGACTTAATATTCAAACACATACAGAGTAAAGGGAAAGTATATTCTAAAGGAGGAAAGCCTTAGTAACTGGGGCAGATGGAAAATGCCTTCTGAAGAAAGTGGCTTTTGAGTTATTGGTTTGAGATTTGGCCTTGAAGCCAAGAAGACTCAGGTTCAAAAGTTGTCTCTTACACATTCTTACCATGGGATCCTGGGTAAGTCACTCATTTTGTAGGTAAAATTTTAAAAATATGTTATAGAGGAGATGCTGACCTGAATTGTCAGGGGAAATGTTCTCACCTGGGAGTTCCCTGTACCAATGAAATTACAAGCCTAGATTAGCCACTTTAAGGAAGCTAGAGATTCTAATAGGTAGAAAGGTGAGGGAATGTTAAAAAAACAAACAAAAAAAAAGCTGGCTTACTATTAGTCAGAGAGATTTTCCCTGGGGTTTTAGACATGGACTTGTACGGCTGGATCAGATGACCTTTGAGGTCTTAAGTCTGTGATTAATAGCAGATACAGTAAATTATAAGTTATTCTCCCTCCTTCCCACCCACTCCCTCTTGCCACCCCCCCCCCATACATAAGCTAAGGATCGTTGTCACAATTTCCCCATCTATTCCATAGAAAACCCGAGATGTTATTAGGCACAAAAGTACAGCCTCAAATTGTAGGGACCAGAATGGAGTACAGGTACTAAGAAGAACTGGGTCTCAGGAGTATAATTATAATGGTTATGGATCTCTGCAAAGGCTAGATAAATGAAAACTTTTCTGTTATAAATACTTTCAGACAGGGGGATGGATTAGATGACCTCTCTTTAGAGTCTGTCTCTATTGTTTAGGAAACCTAACCCCTAACCCACCTTACCCTCAAACACTGAGTTCTATTCACAAAGTTGGAAATAAGAGCATCTTGTCCCCATTTTTTTCTTCTATTCCACCCCCTCGAGAGAGTAGCAGCTAATGAGAAGTCTTCATGGACAGTTGGACAAGTTTTAAGCAGCACTATTTACAAATTGTCTTGGTGGTCCACATGAAATCTGAAGGCAAACTGTACTTTCCTTTGTTCAAAGTAGCTAAGTAGTTAGTGCTCTGGACTTTCAAGCATAATGCCATATCAACCTGCTCTGGGGCAAATGCCTGTGCAAAATGTGGCTGGTTAAGGCCCTGCTTCCCTCTAAGGAACAAACAGGGTGGAAATTCCTGATCTACCTGAGTATCATCAGTAATCTGACCTGAAGTCTGGTATCTGAATACTAAAGCCTTGGGGTTCATTGCTTAAATATAATACCTGGGAAAAGAAGCAAAGGAGTAAAGAGACCCTTCTTAAACTTTGCAAATGTCATACACTATTTATATAACATTCACCACTTTTATTCTCTTCAGTTCCCGGATTTTGTTAGGGAGAAAGGAACAGGTAAGGACCTTAAACCAAACTGCATTCCTGCAGGTTTTAGGTTACAACCCCTCCTCTTCAGGCTGCTTAGCTCATTGTATGGACATTCTTCAGGGATTGACTGTCTCAAAAACAATTTGAATTTTATTTCTTGGATAATTCCTGAAACTGGTTTTTTTAATAGCTTCAGGAGAGGAACAACAACAACAAAAAAAGGCGTCTCTCTCTATTAAATAAATAAACCAACCCTGAAAGACATGTTGCTATCTGCTAGAGACGCAGGCTTTGAAATTCTTTCACTCTGTGTCATTCATGATTAATTTTAATTTTTTTAATTTAAATTTTATTTTTCAATTAATAAGCATTTGTTTTTTTCTCACTCCTCCAATTTAAAAGAAAAAAAAATCTCTTGTAATAAACATGCATTGTCAAGCAAAACAAATTTCCACATTAGCCATACCCAAAATACAAGTAGAAGCATGATTAATTTTTTTAGGTTGAATCTGACTTTTTAGAAAACATTATTTTTGATAAGACTAGGCATAACTAAGGTGTCAATTATGTTGGTGATGTAGTCAAAAATTCAGATTGGAGCTTGGTCTAAGAAGTAGCTTCAGAAAGCAAAGGTATCTATAGAGCCTGCTTTTCATAATTTTACCCAAACTACTGGTAGGTAAGAAAAGGAGACACAAGTCAATGTTCTGTACAGAGAAGAAATGCTATGCATCATCTGCAAATTTCCTACTAAGAGGATTGTTTATATGGTATAATCTCATAGATATTCTTTGTCTCTGACATTTTACTTAATTTTAGGTCTAGGTTGGTTTAAACAATACTGTTGCATAGTGAAGATGATGTTAAAATCATCTAGTCCAACAATTCTCTGCTGGTACACTATGTAAACTTGACCATAAATCATCAAACCTTTGTCATAGAATCACAAATTTAGAACTGGCAGGACCTGAAAGGCCATCTAATACAACTGCCTCAATTTACACATAAGGAAATGGAAGACCACAGAAATTAAAGTACCTGCATGTAGATAATAAATGGTAGGAGTAGGAACAAACCTTCTGATTCCAAATCAGTCTTTCCATTGTACTCTAAAGAAAATGAGTAGGTTAGCATAGTTAATTCTAGTAAAGAAGTGAGTGATGATAGTTCTGTGCCAGTAAGTGCACCTATGGCAATTATTTTGTGGGTATTCTATCTTTTTTTGATTAATGTTCATTCATTCAATAAGCATTTATTAAGTACTTTTTGTTTCAGTTGTGCTCAGCTCTTTGTGGCCTAATTTGAGGTTTTCTTGGCAAAGATACAAGAATGGTTTGCCACTTTCTTCTCCAGCTCATTTTACAGGTGAGGAAACTGAGGAAAACAAGGTTAAGTGACTTATCCATGGTCACTCAGACAAGTATCTGAGTCTAGATTACAACTCAGAAAGGTAATTTTTCTGCCTGTAGACCCTGGGTTCTGTCTATTGAGCCACTTAGCTGCTCTATTAAGTACTTACTATACATAAAGGCTTGTGCTAAGTTCTAAGTGATGTGGATCTGGAGTCAGGAAGAGTTGAGTTAAAATCTGGCCACATACACACACACACACCAGCACTGTGATCTTGAGCAAGTCAATTAACTTTTGTGGACCTCAGTTTCCTCATTTGTAAAATAGGGATACTAATAGCTTCCTCCCTCCCCAGGATCAAATGAAACAATATTTGCAAAATACTTAAAGAGCTTTACTGGTGTTATTAGTGGAATCAGAAGTTCCCTGTATTGGGAAGTAGGAGACCTAGATTCTACTTTTGGCTCTATGACTAACTGGTAAGTCACTTTGCTTCTGAGGGCCTCTGTTTCCACATCTGTAAAATACAGAGATTGGATGACATAATTTATAAATTTTTTCCTATTCTTAAAATTTGAGGACTCTCTAAGTCTCTGTCCCTTCTCCCTTTCATCTTCCATTTCTCCACTTTCTGTTTTTCTTCCTTGCCCACCTTTCCTCTCATCTCCACAATCCCCCAGGTCTGGCAGTGACTCACTTTGGTTAGGGTTAAAGAGTTTTGCTGATCCTGGCTCTTAAAGTTGTAGTCCAGAACCCCATAATCTCTAATGGCTGTCACAATATTCCTAGTAAGAGAACTCTTGGCTATTCTGTGTTGCTTTTTTGTCCTCACCTTGACAAAAAGGATGAGATTCACAGCTTTGCTCTGTAGCTTGGTTTACTGTTAACAGCAGTTTCTGCCTTTTCTCTCCCCGCTGTCTTCTCCCCCCCCCACCCCCAGCAGCTGTTCTCATTCTTCTAACCATTTAAAAAAACTCTTGAATTTGGATGTACAACCACTTTGCTCCTCTTCAGAGATCCATCTATAACTGTCATAGCCTTTTCATTCCTCTCCTTTTGCATAGGTTTCTTTTATGTGCAAAGTGATTTGCATTTGTCTTTAATTCTTAATTTGCCTTTGCATTTACTCTGGATGTAACACACATCAGAATTTGCATTTTCTCTTCATTTCCATTCTCAGGGATTGGGGCTGTCTAAGGTGTAAACCACAGATACATTGAAAGCTGGTTTGCTGAGCAGGGAAGTTTAGCCTCAGTGAACTCTTTTCACTATGTTTCAGATGTCCATAATCATACTGTAAATATCCTGCTTTTGATCCTCTGTCATTGAATTCCATTAGCATTATGTTAGACTTTAAGCCTTGCAGTTTGTATTATTTTCTCAGCACAGGCAGTCTGGTGGACTGCAAAGAGGAAAGAATTCAGGATGCCTGGGTTCTCATTTTGGTTCAACCACTAGCTAATGATGTGACCCTCAGGATCAGTCACTTGTCACTTAATTTCTTAGGTCTCTGATTCCTCATATGTAAAATGGAGATAATACCTTTTGACTATTTTACCAGGTGGATGTGAGGACTGAATGAGAAAACAAACAAAAATACTTCAAAAAGTATAATTTTAAATTTATTTCAGTACTTATGGTGCAATGGAATGTATGTTGGGCCTCCTAGATCCCTTTCAGCTTCAAATCTAGCGTCCTATTATCTGATTTCAAGAAGTATATTTTCCTTGGAGTGAATATTCCTTCCACTGGAAGGATTACACTCCAGGATTACCTCACTGAGGTAAATTGTAATCCCTTTATAACTCAGTAGACGGCCTTTGAGAATTGCTATTGTGCCAACAATTTATCATCCTCAGACTAACCTGGAGATGATCTTCTTTGCACTTAGCTAGGCTGGTCCTTGAACATTCATCGCTGGGCTCAGATGGTTTTAGAATGATAAAATTTACCAGAACTTCAGCTCAATTCTGGTAGCTGTTAAGAAATCAGGGTCTCCTAGATGCCATAATAAAGAATTTAAGTATGACTTGAATGGGAAAAAAATTATATCAATATCTCTGATTTTATTTTTTTTTGGGGGGTGATAATTTTAGTGTATAGCTCAGATATATATAGTTCTAGCCTAGATTTGCAACAGTTTCATCACTCATTCCTCCCATTTTGGTGCACATTATCTGTAGATCCTGGAGCATCATATCTGACAAAAAGACATTCTTGAACTACCTCATTCGTTACAATGAATATATGAGAGGAGGGGAACCCAAGCCTCAGCCCTTCCTCCTATCCAACCTCTAGCCTAACCTTGTTTGTTAGAATCCATCAATGAATTCTTCTATTTGGTTGCTCTTTGGTGAATGGCTATTTCGTTGCAATCTGAGCTTTTGTCCCATGAAATTTTACTCACAATCAGCACCCTGTTTCAAATCAGATGAAAGGTTCCCATTAGCAAGGAGGAAAGAGAACAGGAATAAAAAAAAATACCACAATTCTCTTTGGTTTACCCTTGAGTATTCTCCTCAGTCACTTTGAGAGAGAACATTTCAAAAGAAAGCAAAAAAGTCTTATGGCTGAAATTGGAAATTGCACTATGTTGACAATAAGCATTAGATTAAATTACTTTTCATAGAGGGACAGAGGATAGAAAAGATACTTTATCTTCCAACATTCAATTAAAAGCCTGTACTCTGGATCAGCTTTAGCTACATTATAAATTGTTGAAAAAACTGTTCATGGCATCTATAATATTTCTGTTGCAATACACATAGTAGTTGTCTGTTTCCCTTCAGGGAAAAGAAACTCTATTGTGTTCAGTCAGCACAGACCAGGGGTTCTTAACATTTTTGCATCTGTTTTGGACACCTTTGACTTTCTGGTGAAACTTTCAGAACCTCTTCTCAAAAGGATGTTTTTAAATGAATAAAATACACAGGATTATAGAGAATATTTATTTCATTGAAATACAATGATCTCTCTTTCCCTCTCTCCCTCCCTCTCTTTCTCCCTTCCTTCCTCTCTCTCTGTCTCTGTCTCTGTCTCTCTCTCTCTGTCACTCTGTCTCTCTCTGTCTCTCTGTCTCTCTCTCTCTCTGTGTCTCTCTTTCTCTCTCTCTGTCTCTGTCTCTGTCTCTCTCTGTCTCTGTGTCTCTCTGTGTCTCTGTCTCTCTTTCTCTCTCTGTCTCTGTCTCTTTCTGTCTCTCTGTGTCTCTCTCTGTCTCTGTCTCTCTCTGTCTCTGTGTCTCTCTTTTCTTCTCTCTCTCTATCTTTCAGTTTCTCTCTCTTTGTCTCTCTCTCTGTGTTTCTCTCTGTGTCTCTGTCTTTGTCTCTCTCTCTCTGTCATATATATATATATATATATATATATATATATATATATATATATATATATATATATATATATATATATATATATATAAAACAGCTCATAGATCCCTGGTTAAGAATTCTTAATATATTCTAATTGCAGGATTAGAAGATGAACCCTTAAGATCCAAAGAGGCTTTTGAACTTTCTAAAGATGCATCTAAGATCTAAGCAAGACTTTCTTTCAGAAAATCCAGATGGGTCAGGTTGAGAAAAAACTGTGAATTAAGAGTTACAGAGTGTGAAACCTGAAACACAGACTAGTTTGTTACTTTTAGAGTTTGGTGAGAGGCCTTCCCTTATTGAGAACCCATCATTCCTCAGTTCCTTTGCCAACACCCTTCTAGTCACAAAGCTCCTTTTTGCACTGAAGATTTTGGGTTATTCAGTATAGAACTCCTGCCCAAATTGTTTCTAAGGAAGAGCAAAAAGATTTCTGGAAGAACCCTTATACTAACTAGGCTTAACAGCTGGGAGGGCAACAAATAAAAACTTTAGATCTTTCCCAGAAAAAAAAAAGGGTGAGGGAGGAGAATCGCCTGTTGAAAAATTAAAGAACACCTTTTGACTGATGATTTAAGAGGAAGTTGGGGGTCAATATATTTTTGATGAGCATGTTGGAATATAAAGAGGCCCGAGTAAAGATTTAGGAAATCTCCTTCTAATCCTAGCTCAACCAATAGCAAGCTATGTGAACTTTGGATCAATCATTTAACCTCTCTGGTTCTGGCAATTTTTTTCTTACCATAGAAAGACAGGAAGCTACCATACATATTGCAAAGGTAGAGACAATAGACATTATGAACCATCCCCTCCCCAACAATTTATAATACAACTAAAGCTTGTCTAGAGCAGAGGTGTAAAACATGGCCGACTGGCCATAGTCAGCCCACAATACTCTGCAATATACCTGAACTAAACTAAAATCTAATTGGAAAATAGTTAACCAAATAAAAATACAATAAAAAATACTTAATAGAATGTTTTAAAACGAAGTCAATATGCAGCCTGCAAGGATAGTTATTTATGGAATAGTTGCCTCTAGTTTCTATTTGAATTCAATACCATTAGTCCTAGGACCACTGGTCTTAGAGTATAGGCTTTTAATTGACTTTTGAACCATAAAGAATTTTTTCTATTTTCTATCCCTTCATGGTTCTCTGGTCATTCCATAGTTCTAGAAAAGTTCTTCTTTCTAGATTTTGTAAGTGCATGAGTCACTACAGTTTCCTTTCAAAGTTTGTTGGCACCCTTCTTGAATATTATTTCCCAATCCTGAGATGAGCTTTAGAAGCTTAACCCATTAATGTATTTTCCCTAACTTTTTTTTTTTTTCCTGAGCAGAGGAAGTACAAAGTCTATTTCAGATTTCTCTTTTGGAAAGAACCACTTGGGGTTTTTGATGAAATATAGTTTCCATCTTTTTAAAATTGATAGCCTTCAGAATGTTGCTGAGGAATACAAGAGGAAGTCCATCCAATTTTGTCTTGTTCTATTCATTTTGAGAGTTCTTCCTCTCTCTTTCCCCCTAGCTTGCTGTTTTTCCGTCTTTAGTCTGGAAAACCTTGCTTAAAGATCTTGGAGATCTGCTGAATCCCAATCCTAATGAGGCACCCTTTGCTCAAAGCTGGGGGAGAAAGGTCCATCTGGCTTCTACCATATGTGTGTACGCTGTCAAACCAGTAAACACTGCACAGTTTGCTGACAGTGAGGAGTTTCAGTTAGTCAGTCATAAATTAGAGATGAGATATGCTGTGTTGCTGCTGCTGCGAGGCTTTCACACTCCAGAAAAGAATTGCTACCTACCTAACCTAGGGAAAAAGTCTTGGATCAATGTACTGTCTGATGGAACACCACACATTTATTTCAGAAACTTTCAAAAGCCAAATGTGCATAACCTATTCAAAGGCAATAAAAATAAGCAAAGAATTGGGGCTTCTAAAACATTTGTGTGTGTGTGTGTGTGTGTGTGTGTGTGTGTGTGTATGTGTGTGTGTGTGTGTACATAGAAGTTTTGTCTTCTTGCATAATACTATTTAGACAGGGATTATCTTGTTCTAACATTTCTTTTATGTTAGCCAGCTAGGTTTCTTACTTCTGTAAGTGGTGAAGCTTATTGGAAGTTTCTTTGAAGAGCCCTTAAAATACATTCTACTCCTGTGTCAGTGTGAACCCTAGTATCTTTCCTGAATCTACTTTGTACATTCTCTGATGACTTTGGGCATATCTTTCCAGAATGACAATTGAGTAAGGAGACTGTCTGGAGGTAGAGAATCAGGAGACAGTAATTAAATTTTAATGCATCTGTCTTTTTGAGGAGAAAAAGTGCTTTCTGACTCAGTGGTAACATTTCATTATTATGATTTTGATGCTTTTAGCTAAAGCTGACTTTTCATTTAGATTGTAAAGCAGTCTAAGTCATATCACTGCTACTATGCCATGCCATAATAGGGCTTTGTTTAAATTATGGGTTTACATTTGAGGTGTGTGTTTGTGATCTTTATTCCTTGACATTTTAAACAGGCAGTCATAAATTTGTATATTTTATAAAATCTATATTAGCTTCAGATGCCAAAGTACTGCCTCTTCAGTTTTCACTGAACAAGGATTCTTAAATTTTTTCATCAAGCAGCAAATTCACCCTGGAAGTCTCTTAGATCCTGTTAATCCGTCTTATTTTCTTTTCTAAAAAAAAAGTAGAGAAGTTAAATATGCTAAGAATATAGGAAATGATGATAGTAGCCTCTGTTCTTTTGATTACTTCAGAAATAACCACGTTTTATTTTGGCTTATATCTAACTTGTGGCACTGATTCGTTTGGAGGTAGCTGTGCCCCTAATATAAGTATCTTCCCCTTCCCTCATGCCTATTTTCCTCATAACTTTTCTTTATTTATATAAAAAATCCTATACAAATTCCTCTTATTACCTGAATTATGTTTTTTGTTGAAGATTGGGGTTAGGAGTTTAAGATGAAAGTTGAAGAGAGAGAGGGTCAAGAAGATAATGAGATACTAACAATGAAAGGTGATTGAGAACCAAGAATAAGAGAAAATCTGTGGTCACTGGGAGAGCCTAATGCTGTCAGTTTTGAAACTGTCACAAGGAGCAAGTATAGGTTTTTTGAAAGCCCCTGGTTGATGTCTATGTCAGAGAGACACTGGCATAAAGAACTGTATGGAAATGGCATTTTCCTTTACTATAGTTACCTTCTTTGTGCTATGACATACAGAATATAATACGTAGCCTAGCATTTCCATTTCATTCTGATGGTTAATAATTATAGCACTTACAGCCTTATTGCTTTACAAAACCTCAAACCATACAGAACAAGTTCGATTCTGCATGTCAACCTTCAGAAGGATGTCCTCTAGAGGGTTACTAAGGGAGAAAGGGAATGAAACTTCCTCTGTAGAGGAACAAAGCAACTGGGTAAGTTATTTTGCTACTAAAATTCCTTGAGTCTGTAAAGAACTCCAGGTATGCTTCCAAATGACAATGTTTCAGCTCTTCCCTGCATCATTCATGAGACATAAGGAAATTAAAAAGATTTTTGTTTACTGTAAAGAACCATATTTATTGACTGTTGCTATTATTATCAGGTTTTCAGTTTAACAATAGCCTTCTGGAGACAATGCTTTGACTTCTGTAGTCTCATTCAAAGAAGTGATTTTTTCGATGGAAATTTCACTTCAAGGATGAGAGATGAGCAATCCCCAGTCAGACTGTTGGGAGAGGATATAATTTAGGGCAAGTGGGACCCTCAAGTAACAGCAAATTATACCCTATGATTGAGGCTAGCCTCATCTGGAGACAATGTCACTCTGAAATTTCTTCAATTAGCTATTTAACTAAGGTCATTTCCTGTGAGCTTGTAAAGAAAGAGGACCTTGCACTTTTTCTATGGTGATACTAAGTATTCAGCTTTATGTAACAGTCTTCAGAGCCCTTCTCTTAAATCTATGTCAGGGTTTGGCTATTTAAAGCTCAAGACGTATGCTGCTCCGAGACAGCGTGAAGAGCCCCACTCTAACATAGCTGTAAGTTATGCAAATTGTTTCTTCTCAGTTGCTGCAAGAAGCTTTGTTTTGTGATATTGGCCCAGAGCCAAACAGGTAGAGTGATATGAGTAGGCAGCCTTCTTACTACCTCTCAGTTTAAGGACTTTAGCCAGTTCTTGTTGGCTAGTGTGCAAATGGAGCAGAGGGGAAGGCAGCACCATACTGGGCTGGGGCGCTAGACCAGAGTCAGCAGATTTGAGTTCTTGACCTGGTTCTACTTCCAAATTGCTTAATGTACTTATATAAAATGCTTAACTTCTTTCTGGACCTCAGTTTCCTCAGCTTTAAAGTGGGACCTCTTTGCTGTTCCATAAATAAAATGTTCCATCTTCCAACTCTGGAGCATTTTCATCGGCTCTTCCTGAGGAATGGAATGTTCTCCCTCCTCATCTCTGTCTTCTGGCTTCTTCTTGTCTTAGCTAAAACTCTACTTTCTAAAGGAAGCTTTTCCAAATCCCTCTTAATTTTAATACTCTTCTTCTGTTGGTTATTTCTAATTTAATCTGTATACAGCTTATTTCTATTTGTAATTGTAGCTAATTTGAATGCTGCCTCCTCTATTAGGTTGTGAGACCTTTCTCTGGATTCCCTGTCCTTAGCACAGTGCCTACCACACAGTAGGCCTTTAATAAATGTTTATTGACTGAAAACAGACCATATATTTGGAGCTAAAGAACTTTAAAGATCATCTAACCCCTTTCATTTTATAGATGAGAAAACCGTGGTCCAGAGAGGCTCACACAGGTAGAAAAGGGAGATCTGGGAGTTAAACGTGGACTTTTGATTCCAAATCCCACAATAGCTCAAATTTGTAGAGAGCACCATTCCATTTACAAAATGTTTTCTTCATAATACTTGTCAATTAGGGGGGAAGCTAGGTGGTGCAGTGGATAGGGCACCAGCCTTGAATTCAGGAGGACCTGAGTTCAAATTTGGTCTCAGGCACTTAACACTTCCTAGCTGTGTGACCCTGGGCAAGTCACTAAACCCCAGCCTGGGGGGGGGGGAATGGTCAATTAGGTAAAAATAGCAGTTCATAGTCATCTAATGTTTCAAAGTTTACAAAGTGTTCTCTCCATAATAACCTTGTAAGACTTATGGCATTAGTACTAATAATAACATCTCCTATTTGTATAGCACTTTAAGATTTATGGGAGTAATATATACACACATACATATGCACACGCGTGCACACACACACACATATATACATTTATACACAAACATAATGACTGAACTATTTCCTTACTTGTGAGGAAATTGAAATTGGGAGACTTTAAATGATTTGCCCTTGGGTTCATATAGTTGGTAAGTGACTTAGGCAAGATTAAAAAAAATAGTATTTTATTTTTCTTAATACATGTGCATATAGTTTTCAACATTCATTTTTGTAAGATTTTGTGTTCCAAATTTTTCTCTCTCCTCCTCCTCCCTTCCCCTTTCCAAGATAGCAAGCAATCTGATATAGGTTAAACATGTGTAATTCTTGTAAACAGTGTCTATATTTGTCATATTGTGCAAAAAAAAAAAATCAGATCAAAAAGGAAAAAAAATACGAGAAAGAAAAAAAAAACAAATAACAACAAAAAGGATGAAAATAGTATACTGTGATCCATGTTCAGTCTCCATAGTTCTCTTTCTGAATGTGGGTGGAACTTTCTATCATAAGTCTATTGGAATTGCTTTGAATCACCTCATTGTTGAAAAAGAGCCAAGTCCATTGCAGTTGATTGTCACATGATTTTGTTGTTTTTATGTACAATGTTCTCTTGCTTCTCTTCATTTCACTTAGTATCAGTTCATGTAGGTTTTTTCAGGCTTTTCTGAAATCAGCTTATTCATCATTTTGTATAGAACAATAATATTCTATCACACGCATATTTTATTCAGCCATTCCCCAACTGATGGGCATCCATTCAATTTCCAGTTTTTTAACCACTACAAAAAGGGCTGCTATAAACATTTTTGCACATGTGAGCCCTTTCCCCTCTTTTATGATCTCTTTGGGATAGAGACCTAGTAGGACACTGCTGGATAGCCCCTTGGGCATAGTTCTAATTTGGTCTGCGGGATGGTTGGATCACTTCACAACTCTACCAACAATGCATTAGTGTCATGCTTTTTCCCACATTACCTCCAACATTCATTATTATCTTTTCCTGTTTTCTTAGATTTAAACCCAGTTTTTCCTGACTCCAAATACATTACTATCCACAAACCATAGCTGGAAACTGAAGTTTGAAATGACAGATAAACTTACTCACTGACATATAACTAGTAGGTGCCAAAAAGTAGAAATTGTGACTCAGAATTCAGCATCCCTTGCCATCTTGAAAATTCAATGATTTCCACAAAACCATAAGATCAGAGATTCAGAGTTAGATGAGGCCTCAAAAGCTATCTAGTTGAAATACTTCATTTTATAGACTAGAGAAGTAAGGTCCAAGTGACTTGACTAAGCTCATAGAGATAGTAAGCATTAGGAGAAGGATATTGCTTCAAGGCCAGAGCTCTTTCAACTGTACCATGCTGATTTTTAATATATATATGTAAGTAAATATAGTCACATATATACATAAATATATGGTAAATACATAAATATCTACATAAATATCTATCTAACTTTACACAATTTTAGGGTTTTGCTTAGCATGTTTATAATTAGCAAACACATCTGTGATTCTGGAAAATTCAAAGCTTTATGAACAAAATTCACCAGATTTATAGATAGTCACATAAGTTCATATCTTCATTCACTCTTGGGAGTATCATTGTAGTTGATATACTTGCACAAATTTCTTTTGTGGTAAAAATGCAAGAAACATGATATTATTGACTCTGAGCAATAGAAACACAAACATCTTTAAGCAGAACATTTTTACTTTTTAATATAAACAAAAGAATGATATTGAAAAGGAGTTAGTGAAGAATTAGAAGCTTTGCTGGATATAGATACACAACTTGCAAATGTAAGGTTGAAAAACATATAAACCACTATATGAATATTAATAAGTATGCTTTGCAAAGTACTCTAAGTTCTCTGAAGAAAGATGCTTCATAAGCACAAACCTTTGCTCATTTATCCTAACAGCTTCCCCATAAGGAGAGAGGCAAAGCAGATAATCCTATTTTAAAGAGAAGGAAATGGAAAGAGGAAGAAGTTGTAGCTTCTCCCAAGCCACATAATGGCCATTGGCAGTTACAAATACAAATCAAAGTCAATGATTTGTAGACTGGTCTAATATACAAAGGTCTTTTCTTCTTTTATTATGTTTTTATTTCTCTCTGTGTTTAGGTCACAAAAACTATCACTCTGGCCCAAATTTCATTTCCTTCATGAAGCCTTCCTTGATTTAATTTCAGCCTTCACTGTCATCCCTTCTAAACTTCAAAAATGTTTAAGTGAATGAACATTTTGGCACACATGGGATTTTTCTTTCTGTCTGACTTTTTTACTTCATTACTCTCTGGTGTGACTCTCCAGAATTATTTCTCCACCAAGCCATAGTAGCTTTCATAACCTGGAGCTTCATGCCATCCTTTCAGCCCCTTCCTTTGTCTAGCATTTCCTTTTGGAACCTCCATTTTCTAAAATGTCCAGAGTAACCAGATGCTTAATAAATGCTTGTTAATCATCTGTCTTCAAAGACATGATAGAGGGTTGAACAGTTATCCTTTCAACATCACAACTTTCCCCATTGTAATCTGGATATATTATGGGTCAGAACAAGAAATTAAATGGGAATTTTGGGAAAGTTCTGAGAAATCCATAGAAGACACTTGAAGGCCAGTAGATGACAGAAAAAGTTTGGAAACTTAGAAATCAATAATATATACATATATATATATATATATATATATATATATATATATATATATATATATATATATATATATATATATATATATAATATTGTATAATACCGAAATTTTATCTTTTAATATCATAATCATTCAGACTTCTTCTCTGGTATGAAGGGAGAACTAAAAAATTTTATGTGGATTTTTCAGATCATGGTGCCATCCCCTAACCCACTCTATATGGAAGGAATAACTATAGTTAGTCATAGAATGTTTCAAAAGAGTAAACTGGTAGACTAGGAAAAATGGAGAGATATATAAAACCTAGATGATTAAAGTACAAGAGTAGACTAGACTGAAGGGATAATTTTGTTGGAGATTATGGGATATAGTCATCCTGACTTGCTGTCAAGCTAACTTTTTCAATGAGGTCCTGGTGCAATTATTTTTGCTTGTGTGAAGGTCAAGGCCAAAGAAAATCAAGAAAAGTCAAAAAAGGCCTTATAAATCTGAAGGTTAAGAAGGAAGGATATAAGATTAAATTTGGAAGAGATCATAGATATTATCTAGTCAAATCTCACTCTATAGAGGAGAAAACAGGAGAAATCAGAAAGTGACATGTTCTAAATCTTATAAGTAGTAAAATGCTAAGGCAAGATTGGAACCAAAGTTAACAATAACAACATTTATGTCAATCTTACTATGTATGTGTCAGGCATTTAACAGTTATTATCTCATTTGATCCTCATAACAATTTAGAACTGAAGTACTGTTATTGTTTCCATTCTGTAGATAAGGACACTGAATAAACAGATATTAGGTAACTTACTCTGGTTACAGCTAGTAAGTGTCTGAGATTGAATTTGAACTCAGATCTTCATGATTCTATACCAGCTAGCTGTACCACAAACTATTTGATAACAGTAAACTAAAATATGGGGTTATAATTCTAATTATGAGGTCATAGAATGTTAGATCTGGAAATGATCCTAGAGATCTAGTCCAATCCCTTCTCCATTGTTAGTATTTTCTTCTTTTTCAATTACCTGAATAACCAATTTTTCCTACCTGTATTCCCTAAATAGATTGAAAATTCCTCAAGGGCACTGGGAGCTTTGTTTTATTTTATCTTCAACAATTAGCTAGTAAATATTTAACAAAACTCTCAGGGAAAAAATTGGCAAAATACACTTTTGAATTTAATCTGTATTAGTAACATTTTCTTCATCACTTTCTTCAGTTTGGATAATCAACAAAGTAATAAATCAAGCTCTGATTTGTAGCATTTGCCGATATCTGAGATGTGTGTTCAAACTAATAATTTAATAATCAATTCCAGTAACCTTGTATTTAATATGTGCCAAATTGTCGGATTGAAACTTTATCCAAAGGGGGATGGTAACTTTCCCTATATCACAAGTGCCCAAGCTGGGACTCAAGCAATTCTTCCAGCTCTAAATCTAGGACACTTCCTAGATTTGCCCCCAGCATCAGGCAGGATGTCAGAATATATGTGTTTTAAACTAATCAGTAAACAGAGAGGAAATCATCTCCTTAGGGACTGAGAAAATTTTGCTGGTGGACAAAAGCAGCAACAATTTTAATGTCCTGCCAATCTTTCTTGTTTAGCAACAATTTTATTACCCTCACAACCCTTTAAACATGGAGATTTTGAAGTCTAGTATACCAGGTCATATTAAAGAAGTAAACAGTAGAGAAGAATGATAAAATTTCATTTTCTTATAGAGATACAAAGCTGATCCTGAAGAGGGCATGGATTAGAGATCCCACATAACAGATGAGGTGAGATGAAGTGCTAAGAAAGAGAGTTTCATCATGAGCCGATGATTATGGTTGACAGAAATCAAGTGGCTACCAACAACTAGGAAGTGAGGAAGCTTATTTCTTCTTATCAGGAGAAATTGGCAAAAGACTCCAAGCAAATTTATGTAGTCTGTTTGAAAGACTATTGCATTGAGGCGCTGGTAAGATAGCAGGAAAATGGGAACCAGATGTGTAGCCCCTCAATCCTATTCGTTCATTTCATTCATTCAAATACAGATATTTACTGTTTACAAAACACTATACTAGGCCTTTATGGAAGTTATAAAGACATGGAAGCAACAGTAGAGATCAAGGGCTTAAAATCTATTTGGAGAGAGAAAAAAAAAATACATGTGAAAAGCAAAATAGCTAAAAATAAAAACCATCCTAAATCATTATGTAATTAGGTGTCAAACTAATGTTATCAACATTAAAAGCTGCAGGAATTTGAAGGGAGGCATTGTGAATTTGTACGGTCAGCAAACAATTCAGGGAATTGTGAGCCTTAAGGTTGGTCTGGAAGGATAAAGAGGGGTTTTTCACATGCAGAGGTGGAAGTGATGTCCAAACAAGAAATGTATCATGAAAAAAGAAACATAGTTGACATAAACAAGATCTTTACAAAATTAAGGGGAAGATGAAGGGCACAGAAGGGAGTTAGACAATCACAATACCAGCCTGGGTAAGACTAAGAATTCATAGAGAGGAGGATTAGAAATTTGGCAAGGTAGGTTGGTGCCAGATAGTAAATGGCCTTGCTAAAGAAATATATGGACTTTTTCCTATGGGTATTTTTGACTAGGGAATGATAAGATCAAAGAACAATTTTAGAAAGTTCACTCTGTGGTGGTATGAAATGTGGATTATCATAGGCATAGGCCAGAAGCAGTGGGGGGCACCTCTAATTGAGGTACAACTTGGGACTAATTGGATATGGGAGATAAGGGTGAAGAAGATGACCTTGAGATTTTGATCCTGAGACAAGGAAGTTATCCTTAATAGTAATAAGGAATTTAGGAAAGATTAGGTAGGTTATTGGAGAGCAGAAGCTGTTTTGTTCTTCTTCATTATCCTCAGATTTAACCTAGTACTTATTACTTAGTTGACTCTATTAATTGATCAATCAGTTGAAATGAGAAGTCAATTTGATGGAGAGGGACCATGTTGAGTTCATTTTTTTTTTACATTTTATATGTCCATGGACATCTACATGGACACTTTACAAATTTGGTGGAGATGGGAGGTTAGGACTCAAGAGAGATATAAATTTGGAATTATTAGGAGATAGTATTTGCAGCTGTGACAGTCAATGTGTTTCCTGAGACAGAAAATGTATAGAGAAAAAAAAAGATGAGCTTCATAGCTCCCTTATATTGAATGGGCAGAAAAAGGAAATGAAATAAAACAGAAATCCAGGAAAGATTTGGATAATCTTTTGTCAAAGGGGACAAAAAAGATAGACATTCAAAAAGATAATGGCCAACAAGATCAAATACTATGGAAAGAGCAAAAAGAATGAGGACCAACTGATATATTGGTCATTAGGTGGTGATCCATTTTAAGTTGCATGAACTCAAGGATTCTTTTTCATCCCTTTATCTTCTTCAGCATCATATACAATATTTCACCCTTAGTAGATACTAGACAAAGTTGGCTGAATGAAAGATGAATTTACTTTCAGTAATGAGAAAGAAAGCTAAATCATAGGGAAATTAAAGAATGGATTGGGGTGGGAAATAGAGACAGTAGATGTAAATGCTTATTTACACTTTTTTAAGCAAGGGAACTTAATTAACCTCATATGATTTTGTTCTCTGGGGTGGGGAATGGACCTCCACTCAGTTTTCCTGGATTCAAATTGTTTAGAACTTTTCTGACTTGTACAGACTGACTCTCCAGTGGGCTTTGCCAGTTCACTTCCTCAACTATTTTGTGCTCTGGCTTTCCTGATTAAAATTAGATTTGAGTGAAGGACCCTTGTTTTTGAAAATCTTGGTTTTAGTATTTAAGTTTGGGGCCTACTGTTAAGTAATGCCTCAGTGTTTGTTAACTGACTGAAGTATCTACCACTGACCCCTCACATATTCAAGAAAAAAAAAAGCTTATGTATATTAACCTTACCTATATAACACCTATTATATATATATATATGTATACATATATGCTAAGTGTTTTGCAATTATTATTTAATTTGATCCTCATATTAACATATGAAGTAGGCACTATTATTATCATTACCAAATATCAGAATCTGAGGAGGAGATTAAATGATCTGCCCAGACTCATAGAACTAATACATGTCTGAGACTGAATTTGAATTTCCTGATTTTAGGCCTGGTACTCTATCCCCTGTTTTATCTGTCTGAAAAATAAGAAAAAGCGATTAAAAATAAAGGTTTTATAGAATACCAAGGGTATTTCTAGAAATAGTTAGTAATCTTCAGGGAAAATGAAAAGTAGGAGTGACAGAAAGATTGATTTGGCATGGATCAGCAGTACAGCAGCAAGCTGAGAAAAGCCGAAGAAAACTTTATTTTTGGTCTATCATCTCTTGTACAGGAGAGGGTCACCCCTCACATTGGCACTTTTATAGTCTTCACTGTTTTTCTTGGGAGATTTAACGTTTATTTATTCTTGTCCATAATGGATAAAAGAGTATTTTCCTCTTTCTTTCTTAGAGAATCAGCACTTTTTGGGGAAATATTACTTTTATCACTTGGCCTTAGCCTTCTTTTCTCAGCATCATTTTCTTGTGTCTTAGTTTCAATTTCTGCTACTTATTCAAAATTCAGAATTCTTTTTAATAATGGTTTTTTTTTCCTAAAGGAATTCTACTCCCTACCCATTTGTGTATGGGTTCTGTTTCTCCTATGAGATGACAAGCTCCCTGAGGGAAGGAACTGTGTTTTCCATCTTTGAGCTTAGCATAATATCTTGTGCATAGCAGACAGTATAATAAATGTGTTGAATTGAATTGAATCATTGTTCCTCACTCAGGCAACACCAACCTTTTTTCTGGGGCACTCCTCCAAGTTCTCCCTACCCCCATCTCTAAAGTATCTTCATATAACCCATTTCTTAGCACTGTGTGAGAATCAGCTGCTTTTACTCCTTCTATTTCTGTCAGGTGTGCCTTGTGGAGTCCAAGTAGTCAATCAAGGTAGGATGCACAACACTTCCTAGTCCTCAAATAACTTCTGTCTGAGAAGATTTTAGATTGACTAACTTTGTGAAAAAACAAAAACAACTCAAAAAATGTTTTTTGGCAGTCTTCAATAGGACAGATGGAAATATGCCTGGCAGAGCCTGATGTACTCGAATGAAGTTTCCATCATCTTTTGTCTAGTCACAGAAGGTACTGTGGAGCAGGGAAAGTAAAACAGAGTTTGATGTAGAATCATTTGGCTGGGTATCCGCAAGTCGGACATGTGCTTTTTTGGCATGGATGCTTGGGATCTTTTGTGGTGAATGGAAATTTTAGTGGGCATTTGAGTATAGAAACATGAGGCTGCAACAGTTGCCAGCAAAGCCAAGAAAAAAAATTAAAATAGGAAACTAAAATCCAGGACGTGAGTGGGTGCTTGTGTGCCTGTGTATTTGTGTTTGGGGGGAGGAAAGTGGAGAATTCAGGGAAGGGGTGGGGGGTAGGCAAAAAGGAGGCATGGAGGGGCTGGAGAAATGTCTACCAACCAAACAATAGTGACTACTGGCCAATTTGCTACATGGCAGCTGAGTAAAAGTGGTTTGCAGTTTGTGTTTTTGATGCATGTTAATTAATTGAACTTATGCAGTCTTCCCGTGAAGTGACTCCTTTTCCATGTGAGGAAGCAACAGCAAGAAGAAATGATTTGCCTCCTCTTTAGGCTGAAGGACTGCTCTAATTTCCAATCTTGGCTAGGTTTGTGTGGGGGCCACTCACTTATTTCCAGGCTTCTGAAGTCCCTCCTTTAGTTCTGTTATGTAGATAGTCCCAGGGAGCTACTCATTATCAAGGCTAAGTAAGGCTGTAATAAAATTACTGAAGTGTGGGGGTTTAAACTCACCTCCTAGTGACTTGAATTAACACCAGTCTTACTTAGTATAAACTTGGCATTACTGAACACCACTTATGTGCTATGCAGGGCCTGGAGAAAGCTTGCTTGAAGATTGATTAATTTGATAATTGTTGGGAGAAGAAATTCTAGGCTATGCCAGACCAGCAACTCTGTGTGATTTGTAGAAAAGAAGAATTAGTTCGTTTGTCTGTCTCTCTACCTACTTTCCTCCCTTCCTTCTTCCCTTCCTATCTATGTATGCCATGCTAATTATAAATAAGGAAAAATCATCCCTAAACACAACTGAACGCTTGAGGTGCCTATGTGTGTTGCTTGAAAAGAAAAGTAAACAGATTGTTATGGTAGAAACTGTCTGTGCTTTGGAAGACATTATCAAGCCACATGAATTACTGGGGACAATGTGATGCCTTAATCAGAAGTGTTCAGAATCCCAGACTCTTCAGATGAGAATGAGATTTTGAAACCTGAATGATAAGGTTTTTTCTGGTGTGTGTCGTGTGTGTGTGTGTGTGTGTGTGTGTGTGTGTGTGTGTGTGTTAGGTGTGAGTGAGTATAGGAAGCGCATGAAAAAGGTAGATAAAGGTAGATAAAAAGACCTCTTGTCCTTTTTGGAGAGGTGAAAACTTGGATCAGTGGGCAGTAGTTGAAACCAGTTGTATTCTTTACCTTCTCCCCCCATTTGACAATAAAAAAAGATCAACAAAGTACTCTGCTAGTGAGATAGGGAACTTAATTAATTAGAGGAAAAGAGGATGTTACTGTGTTGGGAAATAGTCAATTTCTATGGAGAAGTTGTTGGAGTGTTTCAGAATGATTCAGAGGTAGTTAAATGTTGAGTGGTACTTTTTGTTCCTGGGTTTTTTTGTTGCTGCCCTTATGTGGTCTGTGTGTGTGATTCACTGGGGGATTTTTATTGTCTAAAAAAGTAATAGTCCATATATTTTTGACCCCATATAGTTAAAGTTTAGAAGTTTATCAATAATTATTTTGCCTGAATGTTGAATAACTGAGGAGCCTAGCCCTATGTAATGGTCATTCTGAGAAGAAACTAGAGAAATCAGTTAACAGGATTTACTGAATGTCTCCAGTGGGCAAAGCACAGATTTATGAAGTGACAAAAGAAAGTGAAAATATTTATTGCTACATTTTGGGGGGGAGAGGGAAGGGGAGAAGAGAGAGAGACAGAGAGACAGACACAGAGAGAGAGTGTGTGCTGCACTTTAGAAGACCATTTTGTTGATAGTGAATAGGATGGATGGATGGATTGGAGTAGGGATTGAGGCAAGAACATAAATTTGAAGGTTATTCCATTAATCAAGATGAGAAATGAAGAGGACTTCAACTGGGGTGGAGACTGTGGGTTGTAAGAAGGTGATGCAGCTGAGAGATTTTGTGAAGAAAAAAGCAATAAATGTTGTCAAATAGCTCTCAAATAATTTAATTATAAGATGATTGAGAATAAGGATGGAGAGTCAAGTATGAGATGGACTTTACTAACATGGTTGACAGAAGAGTTGTTGCACCCCCCCAATAGAAAAAGGAAGTTTGGAAAATGGAAAATGGGTATATTTTTGGGGAAGGAGTGAGTTCTGTTTTACACATGTTGAGTTTAAGATGCTCAAAGGAAATCCAGTTCTAATTATCACGGCAATTAATGATGTGGGACTAAAGTTCAGGCTAGAATTCAAAATATAGATCTGGGAATCATTTGTATAAGTATAATCATTAAAGACCATGTGAAAAGTAAAGAGATACAAGATAAGAATTTCCATAATCTTGGAGAACTCTCAGTATTAATGGGCATTAAGGAAAAATACTGAGGAGAGAGTGGGTAGCCAGGTGAGAAGAGCTGAGAAAGAACATGTCACAAAAACTCCTAGGGGGGAGAATACAGAAAGAGAAGATGGACAATAATATAAGATGCTTCAGAGAGGGTAAAAAAAAAAGAATGAAGACTGAGAAAAGGTCATTAGATTTGGCAATTAAGAGATCGTTTGTAATTCTGGAGAAGATAATTGTATTGAATGATCAGATTTCAGGAGGTTAGGAAAAGGGTGAGAAGAGAGCAAGTGAAGAGGTTTATCTGAGAAAAGAAGTATATCTAATGTAACTTGTAGAATCTGGTAGAGCTTTTAATTTTTAATTTTTTTTTTTGGTAGCAGAGAAGGGGCCTGTATATAACAAATGGACACAATTTATTTGTCCTGTAACTCTGGAAGGAAACGGTATATAATCAACCAACATAATTTACTTGTCATAATTCTGGACCCTGTTCATTATCTGTTATATTGCATGTACCTAGGTATTCAAGATACATTTACTGATAAACTCAAATAATGGGTTAAATCCTAAATAGCCTATGTACTAATGAATTATACAAAGTTCATATAATTATTTGGGCAATTGCATTCAATTTTTTTCTTGTCCTTATGATTAACTTGATATCTTTTGAGTGACTATAGATCTCATTGAAAAAGTCTTATAATATTTTGGACTTGATATAATCAGCACAGTGTCATCTTTGACTACCTGGAGAATCTTCATTAATAGAGAATCCCCTAGTTAGATTTTATGTAGGAAATCTTCCACAACAGTAGTAAACAGGTTTGCTGACCATATTTTCCTCTGCATATGGTCTGATTAATATTGATACTCAGTGGATCAGACAAAGTTCTCTGTAGTCATACATGGTATGAATATTGTGCAATCTTAGTAGTATGCATATGATACACTTTGAGGAGAGTCTTTATGTTTACATTTTGTTCTACTGAGACAAATGCTTTTTTAAAATTAAACAATAAACACATGAAATTATTCTCTCTACTTCTCAGTAGTGCTATTGGAAGATATAGCTAATGCTGGAAATTATCTTCAAAACTCTGCTTTTTGTTCCTTTCTTATACTTAAGGAGTCCTTCATAGGCCTTTTTTATTTTTTAAAAATTAATTTTATTTAAAGAAACAGAACAAGGAAAAAGAAAAACAGGAAAGGAATACAAAACAAAATAAAAGAAAACAAAAAAGAACATTGTCATGTGCTCAGCCAGAACATCAGGGAGGATTCAAAATATAACAACAAATATCAGTTCAAGAAAGGGTGTGTGTGTGTGTATATGTAGAAGTAGAAAAAAAAATTATATTCACAAGTGTCCATCTTTTCTTTACTTCCTTGTAAATAGTTCTTTTGTTCTATGCCTCACTTTTTTTTTTTTTTTTACTTTATTCTTTTCCCTCTTTCCATTCCCCCACTCCCAAGAAGGTTGTGGTTAAGGAAGAATATATTTATATATACATGTGTAGATACACACACACACACACACACACACACACACACACACACTCCTACAAGTATAATTCCTATCTCTGCTGACCCTTTGCTTTAATCCTGCTCCTCATTTGCTAATACTTAATCTCTTCTCCACCTATGGATCCCTCCCTTGTTTTCCCTCACCCTTTGCGTCCCTATTTATTTATCCCTCTCCCCTTATTTCTTTATAGATTTGGAAGGTGCTTTACCTTTCATAGTATGTATGTAGTGATGCTTATTTAGCCCAGTCCAATGTAAGTTTTCAGAACTATGAGGAATTCCCCCTCTAATGCCTCTGTGTCTATTCTTCCTCTGTACCTCATTTATATGGTATAATTACTCTGCCCCAATCTTTCTTTTGAGCTGCCCTATTGTTGATGTCAGTCTTAAACATATGTTATACATTTTCCATGTTAAAAAATATAAAGTTTGTCCCTATTGAGTTCCTTGAAATTAATCTTTGATATTGGCTCTTATATGTTAAATATATTGTTTGGGTTTGTTTGATAGAAACTCTGGAAAATCTGCAAGTTTGTTGAATGTCCATTCTTTCTCATTCAGTATTATAATTAATTTTGCTGGATATGATATTTTGGGCCACAGGCCCAGTGCTTTTGATTATTGGTAGATATGATTCCAGGATTTGTGGTCTTTTATGTGGCTGCTGATAAATTACTATTCTAATTGTAGTTTTCTTTTTTTTTTTTTTCTTGTTTCTTGCAAAATTTTCTCTTTGATCTGAGGTTTTTGGAATTTGGCATTAATATTCCTATATGTTTTTCACAAAGGATATCTTTGAGGTTGTGATAAGTAGATTTTTTCTGTTTCTACTTTCCCTTCATGTTCTATCATTCCGGGACAATTTTCTTGGATTAATTCTTGCATTATTGTGTCAATGACCATTTTTTTGATCACAACTTTCAGGCAGTCCAATTATTTTTATATTTTCTCTTCTTGATCTGTTATCCAGATCTGTTGTTTTTCTTATATTTCATATTCTGTTGTACTTTTTATTCTTTATAATCTGTTTTGTAAATTCTTGGTTTTTTACAGCTTCACTGGCTTCCCCTTACTCAATTCTAATTTTCAAAGAGTTATTTTCATCTTTTGAGACTCTGTATCTCCTTTTCTAGTTGACTAACTTTTTTTCATAATATTTTTCTTGGATGGTTTTTATTTTCTCATTTCTCAAATGTTCTCATTTGATTTTAAATTATTTTTTGACTTCTATAATTTATCTCTCAGGGAACCATTTCATATTACTCTTTGGGGTAGAAGCTTTTTTTTTTTTTTTTTTTTTTTTTTTTTTAACTTCATTGTCCTCCTCTGAAGATAAATTCCAGTCTTCCCCTGTTCCCATAGTATGTTTCTATGGTGGGGTTCTTTCTTCTTTGACAATTCATTCCCCCCCAAAAAAATAGCAGTATTAGTGCTGTATAGGAAAGCAAAAGTGATCATAATTTGAATATATTTAATAATGAACTGACCACTTATCAGATTAGTCACTCAAACCTCCTATTATTTACTATTAACATTTATTTCTGCCTATCAGTTGACATTGTTGTCAGTCTCATTATTACTAGTTATTTCAAGAAAGAATAATGTATGTATTAATTTGGGAAACCTGATGAGACCTTGAATTTTTTTTTATTTTATAAAATTGACAGGTTATAGTTTCCCTATAAATGTCATATATGAAAGGAAGAATGTTATGCAGTACTTATCATATAGTTTTGTTGAAAAATTATGTTTCCACAAACCCATTCTAAGAATTAGCTCATTGTATTTATGATCTAAATTTTATGAAACATAATGTAGTACAGATTTATTTTCATAGTTTAAATTTGAATTTCCAAGATAAAGACCCAACTAAATCCTTTGCCCTCTCCCCTCACTATTCATATGAAACATTAGTCTGTCAGGCTCTGATAAAGAGAACGTTTTATATATATTACCCTTTTGAGTGCTTTTCAGTTGTTTTTAGTTGTCTACAACTCTTTGTGACCCCATTTGCGTTTTTCTTGGCAGAGATACTGGATGTTTGCCATTTCTTTCTCCAGAACATTTTACAGATGAGGAAACTGATGCAAACAGAGTTAAGTGAGTTATCTAGGATCATACATCTGACAATTGTTTGAAAACAGATTTGAACTCATGAAGAGTAGTCACCCTGCCTTCAGGCATGGTATTCTAACTATTACACTACTTAGCTGTCCTATTTCCATGGTTAGAATCATTGAATCATAGATTGTTTTAGAAGGACTCTTTGAAGTCACCAAGTCCTCCTTTCACCTTATCTGAGGATCTTTCCCATAGTCACAATTCTAGAGACAGGATACAGTATGTAGGGTGGGGGAAAGATCCCTGGATTTGGAATTAGCCTGGCTTTTGGGCTGGATTATTAAAATGACTCCTTGCCTGTAACCTAATTTTTTTCAGGCTGTTGGCCTATTCTCATCTGTTGGGCTATGCTCAGCCAGACACAAAACCAGCACATGTTCCAGCAGCCAGGCTGAAATAATTTAATAAGCTCTCCTTCTTTCACATGTCTTTAGAATTGCTTCATGGTACTATATGTGTGATTTCTAAGAATACTAGCTGTTGCCCTATACTTCTGTTCTCTCATTTGACTTAGTGAGCCTGGGAATAGGGGAAGATGAGGACCCACATTGTTGTGATTTCAACTTTTATGCGATACTTTTGGAGGTAAAAAGACTGTTTTGGAGCCTTACCTGGAGATCCATGTAAGATTATACCATAAATAATAAGATTTAGAAATACATCTCAAAAATAGATCTCATTAAGAGATTATCCATGGACATATGAGTAAAACTAGAATTTAGGGCTTGAGAATCAAGAGGCTAATAGAATCAGAGCTGTGCTAAAGATGTGTTTAGCTCCAGTCATTAATTTTTTAAAAAGTCTCCTACATTTGAATATTCATCTTGACTTTTTATAAGTGATCATAAGAATCATCATTATTATTAGCATTATAACTGTAGTTGGAACACACTAGTAACTATAGCTAAATCAGTCTAAGGACCATTATACCTGTATGCATGACATTTAAACTCATTCTGAGCCTCCCATACATACAAGACTTCTTAGCCAGTACAAAGCATTATAATGTCAACATAGTATACAAATCAAATTAAATTACATTTTAACAAGTTAGGTATGAGGGTTTATCATTTAGGAGCAAGAGAGTAGCATCTTTGGCTGATCATAGTGTTAGAACTAGTTCTCTTCAACACAGAAAATTTTTTTTAAAATTTATTTTATTAAAGCTTTTTATTTTTTTTATAAGTTTTTATTTACCAGATATATGCATGGGTAATTTTACAACATTGACAGTTGCCAAACCCTTTTGTTAGAAAATGGTTTTTAAGCCACAAATGATCTGAATACACTTTGGATTTAAAAAATGCAAGATTTCAGGGGTAGTTAGGTGGCACAGTGGATAGAGAGCCAGCCCTGAAGTTGAGGACCCAAGTTCAAATCTGGTCTCAGACACTTGCCACTTCCTAGCAGTATGACCCTGGGCAAGTCACTTAATCCCAATTACCTCAGCATAAGTAAAATGATTTTTTTTTAAACGCAAGGTTTCCATTTCCTTACATCACATTGTATTTCCTGAATTTGCTTATTAGTTATGAAATAGAGATATGAAATTGTTTATAATCGATATTTTACATAATGCCTTTAAATTTTATAAGACAACTTACAAATATTATCTCATTTTCTCATCACAACAGCCTTGGGAATTAGGTATTTCTATATTCCTCCTTTGTAAAATGAGGAAACTCGGGATTAAGTGACTTGCCCAGAGTCACACAGTTGATATATGAGGCCAGATTTGAACTTCTGTCTTCTTGACCCTAGCTATAGCACTCTATCCATTGCACCACTCAGCTATTTATACTTGCTATTTCTCCTGCCCCACCTACCAGTCACTTTTTTTAGTGTCTCATAGCTTGGTTTCTGAACCTATCACTCAACAGAAACTGCTTTTTTCTAAGGTTCTCTCTATATTGCTAAATCAATTGTCCTCAGTCCTAATCTTTCTTATTCCCCATGTGCTTTCGACATATGTTGGCCAACTCTTTTTTTGGTGGAAACTTTTTTTCTTGCTTTTTGTGCCACTTATCTCTATGGGTTTCTCTGATTTCTGTCTTTGCTTCATCTTAGTCTTCTTTAATAGTTTATGCATAATCAATATCCTGATCTCCAAGTGTGAATAGCCTCCAGGCTCTGAGTTTATTTCTCCTTTGTATAACTTCTGTACTAGTAATCTAATCAGCTTTATTAATTTCTTATCATCTCTGTGCATATAACTTTTGTATCTACAAAAAGAGAGTTTAGCTCTCTTCTCTTTCCTAATCTTGGTCCTACACCAGCAACTGTTTTCTAACCATCTCTGCCTGAATATCTGGTTATTATTGAAAGCTCCACATATCTATAGTTGTTCTCATTTCCATTCTTTCTCCTCTTAATTTTTCCAATACATCATCTTTCTATACCTCCAGATCTGTAGCCTCAAAGTTATTCTTAGCTATTTATTTACCCCTATTTGCCATATCCAATAAATTTTCAAGTCTTTATCAGTTTTATATCCATGAATTTCTTGAATCTACATCCATATTGCCACCCATCTAGCCATAAACATTCCTTAGGCTCTCATCACCCTTTGCTTGATATACTGGAATAGCTTCTTAACTTGCTTTTAGTGTCTTCCTTATATCAACCCATTCTTCACATGTCTGTCAAAGTAACTTTCAGATAGCACAGGTCTGATCATACCATTGCCATGTGGATGAATCTTATTACTTTTTAATCTTTATTACTTCTAGGATAAAAACCTAAATCCTCTGTTTAGAGGTCTTCACATTCAGCCTCTAGCTTACTTTTCCAGATGTAGTTCATGTTATTCCTCTTCATGTACCCTCCATTCTATCCAAAATGGATTTGTTCTCTGTGTCACTTTATCCCTGGCCTCTCTGTCATTGTCCAGACTGTCCTATATCCTAAGAATGCACTTTCATTTCATCTCTAATAAAAAGGAGCTTTCTTCAAGACTCAGCTCAAGCTGAAAATTTTAATGCTTCTCCTGTCCAAAAATTAGTTTTTATTTTGTAGATTCTTTGCATTTACTCATTTGTGTAGAAGTATCCCTCTAGGACAAAGTAAACTCCTTGAGGGCAGGAGCTATTTTGTTTTTATCATTGTATCTCCAATGCTTAGTACATAGTATGCCCTCAAAAGTACTAGTTGGTTGATGGATTCACTACTGTCTCTTTATATACTGTATCCTTTTAGTGGGAATATAAGTGGAATGAATTGTGAATGGAATGAGTGGAAGGAATGTTTCATTTCTTTGTATATCAAGTGTCTGGCAAAATACTTGTCTCTATTAAATGTTTATTGAATGACTACCTGAATATAATGTCCTATGCTCATATATTCCCCTCATATAGGAATCTCATAAGTTGAAGTTGGGAAATTGTTTCATTAAGATTACAGGTACTTTGTCGTATTTCATGATTTTCAAGTCTCATAATTGTCACCCAATACTTAAAGTTTTATTTCAGTGCCCCATTGTGGCATGGAAGGGGCCACTAGGATAAAGGATATGGAAGGTTTACTATGCTGGGAAGATTTCTGAAGCAGGATAATGGAAGACTATTTCTGTTGTCTAGTTATGGGAAAGAAAGTTGATCTCTAGGTTTTGAATTTTTTGGGAAGACCTGATGGCCTTTGAAATAGACAAAAAAATGAAGAGCAGGCTCAATCTCTCTGCTTCCTAATTATGGTGGTGGCAATATAAAAAGAGGGAGAAGGTACCAATCACATAGTTCTTAGATAGAATAAATCATTAACAAGTCCTATCTAGAAATTGCCCTAGGAGTAGGCTGACCAAAGAAGAATCTTAACCTTTCTTTAAAACCCATCCTTGCTGCCTGGAGATCTTGAGTATTACCCTTTAGAAACTGTGTGACCTGGCTTTTGTAGAAGGAAACCTGTCCACTTACATATCATAGATGTTCAGTGATACTACAGATGAGAATTTATTATAGCCTTAGAGTCTGAAGGGAACTTGGAGGCCATTTAATATACTCTATTCATTTACAGATGAGGAAAAAAGTCTCAGACAGGTTTAGTGTCTTTACAAGTAGTGAATAGCAGGATGGGAATTTGAAACCCAAATCCTCTGTCTACTACAGTCTTTTCACACCACTAGCCTGAAGATGATTGAATAAGAGGAGTGATAGTGCTTCTATTTTGCCAACTGGCCAAAAGGTAATCAGTGGTTTGGGCCAGAGGACTCAGTGGTCCCAGTGATAGCTAAGCCATCAACTAGTGACTTGTGACTAGAATTAAATTTAATTAGCAGAAGACCAGTAGGTTGGCAATGGACTGGTCATAGAAAATGAATATGGTTAGGAATTGAGGGGCTAGATGGCCAGCTTACTCTTCCCCATTTTTGACAGCTTATTTGCATGATAAAGAACAAAGCCTGAGCTGCTTGCGCCTTATGTTTTTAACTGAAAGCATGGAAAAAGGTTCCAACTAGAAGGAAAAATATGTGGCCATCATATGAGGCCAATGAATGTATTAGTGTATATGATATTTCAAAAAATGTTTCTTGTCGTCATGAGGGAACGGATTCCTGGGAGCTAGACAGGAGACCTATTTTCTTTCTCAACTGCTGTGAGAGAAGTTGACATTTTCTTTACTGTGGCAACATCTCATATTGAACAAAACCCAAGCTTTAAATAGCTTAAGAGAAGATATGGCTTGAGATTAAAAGGCTGTACTTCGCATGTACTTATACATGCTCAAACTCATGCTTAGCTGACAGTGACTGCAGGTTTTTTTTTTTTCCTCTCTCTGCTTTTGGAAGCTGTGTTATTTGTTGCTATGATATAGTTTCTGGGAATTGTACTGAACACAGTATACCATGGCAAGTGATGAACAAGATAGTAATTGGTGCCTGACAGATCAGGTGTGCATTACCTAATTTCCATCTGGGCCTCCCACCAACTGATATTCAAAGGTGCCTTCAGTGAAGCTGTAACCTTTTTTTGCCTGCCCCAGCCAAGGGAGTTGCAAACCATGGGTGTTTAAATTAGAGTGATTTATAGAAAAGTACCACTTGAGATTGCTATCTGCTGGTAGCCATTTGTGTTTCAAGAAGAAAGGTGCATTTTGATTGTTCCACTTTTCTCCAAAACGTAGCCTTCACAATCTTCTCCTTAAAATTGTCCCATTGGAAATTGTTCTTCCTTTTGCTGGGCTTAATAACTAGAAGAACTAGGAAGGTAGTTGGGAGGGGTTGAATGGAAGTAGATTTTCTTTTCTTTTTTTGGAATGTCAGTAATATTTCCATTAAGAAAAGATTTGGGAATAAAATTCTTGATAAGTTAATGTCAAGCATTTATTAATTGACTATTATGTACTAGGTACTATGTTAAGTGCTGAGAATTCAAAGAAAAGCAAAAAAGACCTCAAATTTCTGCTTAAAAATTCTAAAGATCTATATATAAACTATTACAGACTTTGAAAAACAATAAGCCTCTTAAGGCATGTTACATAGAGTTTCTTGAGACCTTACATAACATGTGAAGCAGAAAGGTTGAGGTGTTGAGGGAAACAAACAAAAAAAAAAAAGCTCTACTCTTTCTGATATTTGGTAGCTCATTGTTTCAGTTTCATTTGTGCAACACAGAAGCTATGTGATAGAAAAACCAAAAGTGGCTCCTGCATATGACTAAAATTGCTCCCAACTACTATTTATCTTAATCCAATAGAATATAACAAGAGAAAAAAAAAAGGAAAAAAGAAAGAAAAATCTACATAACACTGTAGAATCTTGGATTTCATTCCTTAGAATCTTTTCTCCTTCCTCTTGCTTTAGTTGTCTGATGCCCTTCTCATCCTCTTCAGTCCTTCTCTTATTCTCCTAAGTGTTGAACACCATTAATTTATACACTGTAGCATGAAAGAGTTTCAATTAGTGTATTGTTTCAATGAGGTATTTGTATGTTAAGCCTTTTATATTTAATTATGGAATGAAACTTTTCTCATTCTGATTCTACAATAAGGTGCTGAGCTGAATGGGAGTGAGAAGATGAATAGAAACATACACCTTGACCTCAAAGAGTTTATGTTCTAATGATGAACTTATTATATTTCCTACAAAGGGAATTTCTAGCACTGGAAAGCTGGGGGGGGGGAAGGGTGTGTGTGTGTGTGTGTGTGTGTGTGTGTGTGTGTGTGTGTGTGTGTGTGAGAGAGAGAGAGAGAGACAGAGAGACAGAGAAAGACAGAGACAGACAGACAGACAATGGTGGTTGGAGCTATGAAGTGGCTATTGGAAGTAAAGATTGACTTTAAATTAGAAGTAAACCTGCTTAATTACTTTAGAATGGCTTGACCAGGGACTGTGAGAAGACACTGTCCATTGATCTCTGTTCCTGAGTCAGCTGCCTGATCCCCCAGGGAAGCAGGGAATGAAATGCAAGCTTGTTATAATGTAGCTATAATATTTTTCTAGGGGAGCAACTTTGGGAAAAGAATATTTATTCCCTGCCACAGCCTTGTCTAAAACCTGAAGTCTCAGAAGCAGATTCTTTTTCTCTCCCATCTTTTCTTTATTTGCAGGATAGGACATCTCTCCCCTAAATTTAACCCTTCATCATCTTCTGTTCCAAGAAACATATTTTAGGTCTAATGTCAAGTTGAATGTTATATTAGTTATTATTTAATATTATTTTCTAACATAAACCTTCTTTTCTGATACTTTTTAATACTTTCTGATTCTTCTCCTATCAGTTCTATCTTTGATAATGAAACTTCTGACTAAGAAGTTAGTACTGGAATATTCCCTATATAAGAAAACTATTACTATATTACTGTATCTTAAAAATCCAAACAAATAATGTCTGTCAATGGCATCCAATACTCATTCAGACTCTCATTCTAGTTCCAACTTCAATATAATGTTGGTTCACAAAATTAGCCTAGGTGAAGAATTGTTTTATTTGGAAAAAAAATGAAGAAAAGGACCTATACGGAAATGGAACCCTTCTCTGCCCTCTTGGCCTATTAAATCCTAAATTATAGTGATTTGTAAATTATATTCCAAAGTTAGTATCTAAGTTAGTAAAATCTCTCAACAGACAAATGCTTGGCTCAATTGAACAAAATGATATTGAATACATTTAGAAGTGGTTTAGAAACCATGTGCACTTGATTTTTCAGTTTAATGGACATCAAACATTTGAGTTGAATATTTTGTGGTAGCTCCCCATCAAAAATAATCTCCAGAACAACTAATGAAATCATAAATTTTATTAAAAGGTGGTATAGTATCCAGAAAGAGAGTAGTACTTTCTACCCCCTCAGGCTACAATTGGAATATATTGATACTTTTAGGGAAAACATTGCCAAATTGGAGTGGGTTCAGACAAGAACCTGAAATAATTTCTTAGTTTTAATTGAAGGAACTGAGAATATTTAGCCTGGAGAAGAAAAGACTAAGAGAAAATACAATCTTTGCCTTCACCTATTTGGAGGGCTCATTCCATTGTGCCTGAGGGACAAACAAGAACCAGTAGTAGAAGTTAGAAGAGGAAGGTTTTGGCTTAATACTTAAATACTTAATACTTAAAACCACTCTAAAAAAGACATCCCTAAATTCATGAGTCTATTTTAGTAAATGGCCCACTCTTACTAGGTAAGTTCTAGCAGAGAATAAATGCCTGTTTTTATTCCCTACAGTTAGGGAAATCATAGAACAAATCCATATACCATTGAGTTAGTACTAGCTGGTCTTTGAATTCTTTTCCACCTTTAACATTCTATGAACCTATTATCTTCTATTTATAACTTAAAGGATCATAGATTTAGAGATGTAAAGGATATAAGAGGTCATCTGGTTCAAACTCTTCCTTTTACAAATGAGAAAACAGACCCAGAGAGGTTGGGCAACTTGGATGAAGTCATATTGGGAAAAGGTAGCAGAACTTTGATTCAAGTCTAGACAAGTCTTCTAAGATGAAGTTATATGGGACGGAGTTTCCACACCAGGAGGTCCATAGACTGGTATCAACTCAGGTGCCGAATAAAACAAAAACACCCTTCTCCCAATGAAAATCCATCCAAATACCATAATAAACTTTTGTCTTCCAAAAAAATTGTTCAGAGATAAGCACTTAGCAAAGATTGCTTGATAGCAGTTGCACGGGTGTGTTGCTGAAACACTAGCAGCTCCATTATGAAACTTGTGGGACTCTAGTCTTTCTGGCATTTCTTATTTGCAAGCATAACAAGAGACAGGGAAAGACCATCTGGCCAATATGTCTTCCTAATTTTAGCTTATTATCATTTTAACTTCTGGCTTTTACTAGATTCCTCTGATAGTAATAATAATTAGTTTTCATGACATTTGGACATTTGTTCTTGTTTGGGTTCTAGATCAATAAGAAACTTGGTAAGTAAGGGTATTTGTATGAATGAAGAGTACAGTACACAAAGGTGTTTTTTTTTTTTTTTTTTTTTTTGGCTATTTTAAAAAAATGTTAGAGAGAGACTAATTCTTATCACCATGATCATGATCCATTGATCAATTTATGGTCATCCTAACAAGGGAGAAGAGAATAACAGTAGCCTCTGGAAAGTGGATTTTAATTTCCAGCCAAATGTTAGCTAGAACTAAAAATCACATTCTTTCAAATGCAACACATTGTTGCTTCTTATATTCATTGGGCTTGTTTCATGCATTTACACTTGCCAGGAGAACACTGAGACTATGTTTTAATCTTGAAAAACTATTATCACAAGACCTACCATGAAGTTATCATTTGTGTTCCTGAGATTTTTGAGAGTTTGCAGTGATCAGTCCTATTTAGCCCTGGGTTACTTCACACCATTGTGCTAGGAATAGCTCCAATTTGAACAGATACACATTTTTTTTTTTAACAGATATGTTCAGAACATACAAATGAAACTTTGCAGCTATTATAGAGATTTTCTAATTTAGGCCATTTGCGAAACATGAAACTCAATCTTCAAGGTTGCCTCATTTCACAATGTTATGGATTGTTTTATTATTTTTTTTTGATGTTATGTTAGTTAACCATAATTGGCAAATGTCTGTGATGTAGTCATCTTTAAGGAAGATCATTACAAAATGACATAATATCTAGTTATTCCCTGAAAATGAAATGGCCTCTTTCTTTTGTCTGTTATGGAAAAATCCAGTTTCTGAATAAAAGCTTGATGTTTCTCTTCCCCTTGAACCTCTAATCCCAAATTTATATAGCCTAGGAACTGGGATCAACTTTCTATCAAAGATAAGATCTTTTAGAGCTGGATAGAGATTTAATGTCCTAGGGCAACCCTCCAATTTTACTAGGATGAAGAAACTGGATTGCTGAAAAGTCAAATGATATGCTGAAGGTCACATGACAAGTTAAGGTTAGAACGAAGACTAGATTTCAACTTAATTCAACTTAGCAAACATTTATTCAACATCTATTATGTGGAAGTTGCTGGAACAAAAAAAAACAAACAAAAACAAAACAAAACAAACAAACAAAAAAAAAAAAAACTAAGAAAATAGCTCTTGACTTCAAGGAACATGAAACTGAGGAATATAATACATCCATAGCACATAATGGAAATTCCCAGATGAGGAATTTTCCTTTATTAAAGCAGGTAGGCATCTTCTCTGCAGTTTAAATACTGTAGTCTTACAGAGTTGTCTATAAACCCAGTACATTAAATGTTTTGCTCATGTTCACATAATCAGCATGTGTCAGGTGGGACTTGAAGATAGATCTCTAATATTGCTACAGTGTGTTGCGCTCACATAGATAAATAAAAACAAGATAATTTGGGAAGGAAGAGGGAAGTAAAATTGAGACAATCAGGAAGGATTCACATAGGAGGTGAAGGGCCCTGTGTGAACAATGGTTGAAGAAATTGTGGTATAAGATTGTGACATAATACTGTTGTGCTATAAGAAATAATTAACTCAATGATCTTAGAAAAACATGGAAAGACTCACATGGAATAATGAAAAGTGAAATGATCAGAATATAGGGAATATTGTATATAGCAATAGCAATATTGTTTTAAGAATGACTTTCAGCCATTTGTCTATATAAAACTAATTAATAAATACATAGTCCAAATAAAGGATATATGATGAAAGATGCTATCTGCATCTAGAAAAAGAACTAGTAACTCAAACTATATGTAAAATAATTTTACATGTACATGTGTAAATACACACACACACATACACACACATACCCATATATACCTATTTGAATCTAATAACAATCTCTACAATAGGGTAAGGGGAAGGAAGAAAAAACCTAATTTCATGATAATTTTGAGGTATGTTTGAAAGGAATGACAAGTTGTGCAAAGTCGATTTGCAGTTTCATGTATGATCATCTTTTTTATTATATTATGTTATATAAATGCTTG
Organism: Sminthopsis crassicaudata; assembly: GCF_048593235.1. NCBI lineage: Eukaryota > Metazoa > Chordata > Mammalia > Dasyuromorphia > Dasyuridae > Sminthopsis > Sminthopsis crassicaudata. Next base: position 391,105,960 of record NC_133619.1, on the reverse strand, counting down.
ATTCATTCCATAAATTAGAACCAAAAGAAAAAAGAAAAATGCAGGAACCTATGTACTCCTCTACATTTAGGTTTTTGGCCCTTCTCGCCATGTTTATCCAAAAAAGGCACCATATTTTGCAATGTTCAGCCCCTAATCTGAAAACCTTTACTTCCTCATGCATCTATAAAAGCAAAAATAAATCAACAAACAAAAGGAACAATTTTTGATGATACACTTGATTCTTTTATAAAATCATGACAGTGAAAGGGAGAACATTTTCAGAAGTGATTAAATAGTTATGACAACTATGTCATTTTAAACATTAAAGACAAGTGTATTGTATAATAGATACCATCTTGAATGTCCACAAAATCAATCTCAAATTCCATGGAATTTTTATTTGATTCATCACACTTTTGGACACAGAAATTCTTTAAATGCTTTCAGGCATCAAATGGGCAGTGAGGTGGTGAAGTAGATAGACCACTGAATTCAGGAAGACCTGAGTTCAAATTCAACTTCAGAAGTACTTACTTACACAGAAGTGTGACCCTGAGCAAGTCATTTATTCTTGTTTGCCTCAGTTCCTCATCTGCAAAATGGGCTGTAGAAGAAAATGGCAAACACTCCATTAACTTTGCCAAGAAAACCCCAAAAGAGGTCATAAAGAGGTAGACAGGACTAAAATAACTCAACAACAGGCATCATTTAATTTCTTATGTGATATGTAAAGAATGTTTTCATTTGCTGCCCTTGGAAGAATATTTGAGAGGAACTTTCACTGTGTTATGACTGGTAAAGCTTTTTGTAGCTTGGACAGATTTTATGCAATTTGAAATTGGAATTATGTAGAGCAATTATCAGGAGTGTAACACAGATTTCAGATTCAGCAAGCAGGTGGGGTTAGAAAATGAGTTTTTCATCAGTGGAGAATAAATCTCAGTGAAGGATTAAGGTAGCACAGAAAGCTTCCCAGCCTCCTTCCCTCCCTCCAACTCTATATTCATCATGGAGGGAGCTTTCACAAAATGCAATTAGGAGCAATAGAACCTCAGTGGCAGAAGGCAAAATAAAGAAATACTTCTGTGATCATTCCAGGTCATTAGGTGATTCTGCTTCAAGCCATCAAATAAAAGTGGCACCTGGCATCAGACTCAAGGAAAGGAAGTTTTATTAAGGTTCCCTTCAAAAATATGCTCCCTTTTGATTTCTCCTGTGGTTCTTTTATTTATTACATTTCTGAAGGGGCATATTAGGAAGGGGCCTAAGGGATCATCACAATCCTAATTTGGCATGTTGAATTCTTCATAACTTATGTGTATCTTCTGTAAATTATTGGACATTTTCCAAGTGCTGAATTGGATCTATTTTAGAATAATACCTTTTCCTTACCCCACCTTTAAAAGAACAATGAATTGAATGTGATATGTTTTCTTTGAAAAGTAAAAGCTGAAAAATTATATTTAGGAAAAAAAAGTTCCAACTGTTTGGAGCTGAGAGTAGTATTGTGGGGAACATCTTTTTCATTGGCTTTTGGATCCTGACTTGAGCTTTCTCTCTTATATCTTTTATTATAACCAATATTCACTCTTCAGGGAGAAACAATGGAGTGATATCTTTATAGTCAGACATATTGGTAATAGGCACATGGAAGTGACTTCAGTGGATAAATATTCTCCAAGCACTAGCCTGCAGGCTCTCATTACATAGAGGTTGGGGGCCCAGTGAAAAGATCAAATTCAGCAGAGATAAACTGCACACATTATTTCAGCTAATCAATAATAGGCTTCTGTGAGTAACCACCGCCAACCCTGCTATAGTAGAGGTTTCCTTTCTGAGAATCACTGAGGAGTGAAGATTAGATCACTTTCAGGCCAAAGAGACTTTTAAAGTAACTAAATCTAGAGGGAAACATGCATGTATAAATGATTTTACTATAATGTAATGAAGATCTATTTTATGGATGAAAATGTAGAGACACCATAGCACCAATGTAAGCTGCTTGGTTTGGAGGCGGAGTTGGGGAAGATAAATCTGGCCATTATTATCGGGTTTTCCACATACACCCTATTCAAAACCAACATTTTAAGAGGAGACTATGTAAGACTGCAGCACTATTCATGATAACATTCTAAACTTGCAAGTTCCTAAAGTGAACACTTCAGAACTGAACATGGACGTGTTCTGACTAGAACAAAGTCTTGGCGATAGCTTCCAGTCAAGCATAGCTGTATATTTTGTTCAGTCATTTTGAGAATGAAAACTGTGACTTTTAAGAGGCCCTAGACTCTGCCTCCCTCTTTCTCTTCCAAATATGAATTCAGATAAGTATAATGTTCAGAAATAAGCAACAAAATGGATTCATTTGATTATATGGCTTTTCTGTCTAGGAATTATGGAAACAGGATGTTTTATTTGATCTTGGGATATAATATTACTGATTTTTTTTTTTTTTTGCTAAGGTTAATAAAAAGGAAATTCAATAGATACATTAAAATGTCTGAGATAGTAGCTAAACAGACTCTAGAGTTAGAATACTGACCTCACTGCACTTAAAGGCAGGGAGTCAGAATTCTGACGCCACTGGGCAGAGTGTGTGTGTGTGTGTGTGTGTGTGTGTGTGTGTGTGTGTGTGTGTACATGTACCTGCATTGGGGTGGTAGATTTTGAAAAGTGATTTTTGTGGCCTAGTGTCTTGGAGTTCTTCAATTGAAAGAAAACAGATTCAATTGGTATTTAAACTCCCCTATTACTAGAGACAACTTAAGAATGAAGATTTTCCTTGTCTTAGGTCTTGCCCTTTGCTATACTATTCATCAATATTTAACTACTGGCAAGCAAGCAAAGCCTATTAAGGTTATCTCAAGGACTGTTTAAAATCTGTGGTAATGAGAATCAAAATTCAATCTGAGAAAACTTGGAAAACCTGCCTGGCTAGCAAGCTTTTCTTCCTCTTGTTTCTGTTTTTCTTTCTTTCTTTCTCTTTTTTTTCCTTCTTTTTCCTTAAAAGTTCTCCAGATTTGTGAGCCTAGGGCAACTTTAATTAACATTAGTAAATGTTAGTTAATTAGGTAATGTTCATAAAGTGCTTTGAAGATGAAAAGTGTTTTAGAAATGCTAAGTGCTATCATTATTAATATCAGTAATGGGGGAAAAATTAACCATGCTAAACACTTTTGGGGAAGCTATAGACATTCTAATATGAAATGCTTGGCAACCTGGGACTGTTCATCAGTTCAACTCTTTCTGACTTGTCTATGTGAAAAAGCATATTGAATTCATTGTTTGTATGTCCAGATCTGCCTTCAGAAGCTGTCACCAATGCAGAGCTGTGAGCAATCTGACCTCCAGCTAAACACACCCACAGAAGCCTATATGGGGAAAACATACACACAAATGGCGCACGCTCGAGCGCGCGCACACACACACACACACACACACACACACTCTCACACACACACGGATGTATACTCATAAACTAAATAAAATTATCCCCTCCCCCACCAAATGAGGTCATATTGCATTCTTAACTCTCTACAGTCCCATAAACTCTCACTTGTGGAGAAATTTGAATCATCTCTGCTCTGTTGATCACAGAAAAACAAAACAAAGCAACATAACCAAAACTCCCCAAGCGACAATAGAAGAGAAGGCTTTGGAAACTCAGGTTGGTGCTTCCAAACTGTAATGATTGAGGAAAGAGGGCTAGGGAGAATTTATCAAATAAAAAGGGGGGAAATCATATCTTTTAATATAAAAGCACTTGAGGGATGACTCTTAAACCTCAGACATGATATGTTCATCCATGTTGCTTACTGAACATAAAGCATTTATAGAACATGTTATATCTGGACAGTGCTTCACAACAACTTTTATTAGCTATGCCTTCAAATAGCCCAGGAAAGTAGGTCAATATAATTCCTGTATTACAGATGAGGAAAGAAGTCTTAGATAGGAATTGCACAAGGGTTGATGGGAAATAATATTTTGGAAAAGGATGCTATCTAAAGGCAAAAGTTGTTCGTGATTTTTACTGAACAGAATCGTCATTTCCTTGGAGGTGCTCCATAAGTTGTAAGAAATGGAGTGCTCAAAGTGGCAGGCAGAACTCTAAGGAGTTAATAACTCCATTCTCTTCTGTTCCAGTCACATATGGAAAATTTTGTTCAATACTGGGCACCACTTTTATAAAAGGGCATTGACAAGCTAGAGTGTGACTAGGAAGATGAAAGGTATGGAAAACAAATAATTTTGAGTAATATTTAAATTTCAGCCCACAGAAAAGACAACTTAGGTTTTTTTTAGATATTTAAAGGAAGCTATCATATAATAATAATGTAACACTTATGAATAACTTTTAAGGCTTATGCAACACTTTCTCTACAAGTCTTACCAAGTATCATTAAGTCCATTGTACAGGTGTTGAAACTAAGCTTCAGAGAAGTGAAGGAATTTGTCAGAGTTCACTAGTCTAGTACACATAGGAAAAAAATTGTCTAATTTTCCAATCTAGTCCTGTACAGTTTTCTTTTGGCTGTACAAGCAATAATGATTTGGTATCCAAAAATGATTATTTTTGGTCTCATATTAATGCTTATTTGTTGTTCATTTTACTCATGTCTGGCTCTTTAAAACTCCATTTTGAAGTTTTCTTGGAAAAGATACTGGAATAGTTTGCCATTTCCTTCTTGAGGAAATTCTTGAGTTCATTTTACAGAGGAGAAACTGAGGCAAACAGTTCATGTTTGTCCGGAGTCACCTCTAGTAAGTGTCTGAGGTCAAATCTGAATTCATGAAAATGATATCTTTGGATTCCAAGCCCAGTGCTTTATCCACCATGCCAATTAACTGCCCTATGAATGCTTTTAACTAGCAATAATAAAATGAAGGAGCTGGATTATATGACTACTGTGGCCTCTTTTAACTCTGAATCTATAATCATGTGATCTTATTTGTTATAGTGCTTTTTGGTGACTCAGGATTGCTATCATAGAGAAAGTAATAGTCAAAGTCATGGTGAGATATTCTGGATCCTGTGATTGCTAAAAATCTACAGGATAATGTTCAAACTCTTTATAACTCTCCATATCCTTCTACAATCTCACTCCAATTTACCTTTCGAACTTTCTCTCCCCAATCCCCTACACAAACTTCATTACTTTAGCAGTGATTTATGCATCATTTCCCAAACATACTTTGCACATTCCTTCCTCTGTGCTTCTTAAGTAGAACTCCCCTTGCCTGGAATGATCTCTTCTTCCCTATGCATCAGAAATCTACCCATTCTTTAAAGCTTATCTCAAGATATATCTCCATGGATCTTTCCACAAACAGTGATTTTTTTTCTTCTTCTCTGAACTCTGGTGTTACTTATCATTTCGTTTGATTTTGGTAAATTGCATCATTTATTGAGCACCTACAATATACTATTTATTTCCATCTATCTAGCTAATATCTCCAAATTGAGTCCCTTGTAGTACCCTTGAGAACAGTAATTGTGTTTCTGTTTCTAATACTTAGTCAGTACCCTGCATGTACATAGTAGCATTTATCTATAAATATTTATTGAATGTTTGATCGGAAAATAAAATACTATTTCATATCCGGAGTAATAATTTTAATAGAAGGGCTTCTTCAGATAAATTCATAAATGATAGCTTCAAAATAAGCTTAGGGAAAATATAGAAGCTTTGGATATATATCCCTAATATGTATATGCTAAAACAATGGATCTAAAAAAATGCCCTGTTAATTTCATTTTTGGAGATGGGATACTGGACTGAAGGGAACCAATTCAGTGCATTTCTTCTTAAGGCAAAGAAGTTCCATATTGCATGCAGCAAATAGGCCACAAAATGGAAAATTCACTTGTGGAAAATTGAGAGTTGACTACATTTTAATTAAATTTTTTAAAATTGGAAAACCATTCTTGGGACCAGTAAAATCAAATGTTTTATTTTTAGCCTTATATATAGATATGCACAAGTCAGGACAAAAATGACATGCTAAGATATGACACAAACAGTTAAATAAGCTGTTAATAAATTCCAATGCCATCTAATAATAATACTTTGTGTTTATATAGCATCTTTTTAGAAGGAGCTCAAAGCAGTTTATGAGCTCTGAAAGTTAATGAAGTTGAGAATTTTTCATCTATTGTGGGAATGTCTTCCAGGGCTACAAATCTTTGAGCTGTAAAACTTGCTGCCTATATTTACACATATAGATTATATTAATGTGAAAACTTCAAAAAGTCTGAGTTTCTTTATCCTTGGAGTCACTATAACATGAAGTGTACTGACTGTCCCTTTCTGAGCGACTGGAGGATTCTAATGACATTTAAAATATTTTAATGCATGAAAATATTTTTTAAAATATTGTATTCAGCTGTCTAGAATTGCATTGTCACTATGACAATTACTAAAATATAATGATATCTGTGTTTGTGTTTCTAGTTATTATAAGAATCATTTTGGGGAGGAAGAGAAGGTTTTCCTTTAAGAATTGTTTACTGACATTTTCTGGGTTCATTTTTATTCCAATATGTATCAACTCCTGGAAAAAAATAAGGGAAATATGACAGACAGTTCTCTGAGCATAGTTAAGGGTAAGAATCTAAAAATAAACATCTTGTGATTAAATTGTTAAGTGCTGAATTGATTATTTTCATAGCAATTAGGACACCGATTCATGGAGGATCCTTTACAATGGCTGACTTCAAACCTTACAGGAATCTTCACTCACTAATAGGATTTTAAATTTTCAGTAATAATGAAAATTATGCATATGCTCAATGTCACTATATACTGATTAGCTGATGAGCCTAATCTTTAGATTGGAGATTGTGTGTGGTGATGGCTTTCCTAATTAAAGGGGGCACCATTTTTGGTCATGGAGCACTTCATAACTTATACTTAATTGTTTATTATGAAAATGAATTTTAAAAAGAGCCATCCACAGTTTCCATCCTCCTGAGACCATATAGTCCTTTAAAAGGTTATGAGTGGCAGGTTTGGGGTACCATTTCTGGAGGCAGATATAATTTACTCTGAATATCTGTCATAACAATACATTATAGACCACTAATTCTTGCTCATGAATTATGTTTTGCCTTTCCAACTAGATTCTAAACTCCATGAGGAGGGCAGATTTTTGCATCTCCTCTCTGTGTTTAATAACATCTTGTATATAGTAGAGACCCCAGTGAAAAGATTAGTGATTAATTGTCTCAGAGGTTTGAATTCCCTGACTATTCATATCAAAACCTAAATGCAGGTCACAGTAAGACTTACTTGATTATACTAAGTGTTCCAAAAGTTTTAGTACAGCTTTGTTGAACTTTGAAACTGCACAAAGACTTTTGGGGTACTTTGTGTATTACTATAGAGCTATTCTCCATTTGCTTTATGATTGTAAACTTAAAATCAGAAGAGGTATTTAGAGATTATCTATCACTTAATCAACATTTATTAAACACCTACTATATTCTAGATAGTATGTGAAATCCAATCCTTTCATTTTTATAAATGAGGGAACTGAGGTGCAGAAAGTTCAAAGGACATAAATTAAGTCACATATTTGGTAAATTGTAAGGATGAGACTTGATTTCCAAATGATGAGTCCTTGAATTCCAAAATTAGAGATCTTTCTGTTACATTATGTTGTATCCATGAACAAGTATGGAGAAAAGGAAATAAGAAAAGGAGGAGATAAATATTTATTTAGCACCTACAATGTGCCAGGCCCTATGCTAAACACTATACAAAAATTATCTCATTTAATCCTCACAACAACCCTGGGAGATAGGTGCTATTATGATTCCCATTTTACACTTGAAAAATCTGAGGCAGACAATCTTGCACTGTCACATAGCTAAAATCAGACTGGGATTGAACTCAGATTTAGGCCCAGCACTTTATCCCCTATGATGCTTTCCTAAGCATTTTGTACCTTAACTAAAGGTAGGAGCCAAGCATTTTTTCTCTTTTGTGTTTCAAATCACCAAATAGTAGTTTAATGCTATTTTCCCCCTAAATACACTACACTAGGAAATGAAAGGGGAGGGGGGTTACAAAACTAAGACCTAATCCCAACTTCTAAGAAATCTATCCTGCAAATAGGAGCAATCACAAATATTCCCATTTAACGGTTATCCTTTTAAGGTTTATAAGTAGTTTCTCTCAAAGCAACCCTGTGGAGTAGATTATGTTAAGTATCATAATCTCCATTTTACTGATAGGAAAACTGAAGTTTAGATAAATGACCCATTCCTGTTCACACTGATATTAAGAGTAAGAGCCAGGCTCTAGAAGATACAATCTTTATTTCTAGTCTGGTTGGATTGCTATTCATCAATTAAGTATTTGAAATTTTACTGATGAGGAAATTGAGGCTGGGATAAATGACATTCCTGGTCACATTGTTTATTAAGAGGGGAAGGGCAAGGTTCTTGTAGATAGAAACATTTCCTAGCCAGATTGGATTGTTATTATGTATCTGAAATGCTTGTGTCTTGTCTTTTTTTTTTTTTTTTTTTTTTTTAAATCACAGCTGTGGTCTAGGTCTCTCTACTTTAGGAGGAAAAATCTGTCTTATGAGTACCTAAGAAAGACTACAGCTAGTCTTGAGAGATAGGTATAGGCAAATAGGTAATGGGGTAAGATCAGGCAGGGATAGAAAATATCTTATTGCAGAAATGGGTAGGGAGGAAGAAAAAGAATAGTGGAATAAGAGGAGATAAAAGGGAACAGTTAGGGAAAGGGCAGAACAATGTAAGAACATATTGTGAACAGATATCTGTTTGTTTGCTACATACCATCAATAACAAAGCTATTTATAAGTAAGCTGGAATTTGGATGGATTTATGTCCTTATAAAATTAGTTTTCAGGGAGCTTTGGGCTGCATATAACATGAATTTATAAAATTCCTGAGATGCAGAAATGGAAAAGAGGGAATGTTATCATAAAGTAATTAACTGCACCAACTCTCTAGCTGGAATCATAAAAAAAGGAAAGAAGGGGGTTGGTCTCTTCATTTCCCAGCAGCTGCAGTAGTTGGCAACAAATTGGCTAAAGGCCCTTCTTTGGTTTTGCCCTTGACTCCACAGATCACTTCTTAACTTTATTTTTCTAAATCAACAATCCAACTTGGAAGAAGGTGTGGACCTCCCCTTCTAAGTTGCTTTTTTTTTTTTTTTTTCCTTTCCTCCCTCCCAGCAGTTTCTCCACGTGCAGAGCTGGCCTGGTGAGCTGCTCACAGGTGTAAACAGAGAACAGCTTTGAAACTGGAACTCGGGAATCTGCCCTTCCTCTTCTGGCTTCTGACTGCCATGCAAATAGCTGACATTAGTATTGAGGGTGTGGTCACCAGGTTAGTTGCTAGTGTGTACATTTCTGTAGGTGGAGGTAGAAGGAGAAAGGCCAAGCTTGTCCAGGATGAAAACATAAAGGAGATAAAGTTTATTTTTAAGCTTTTCCAATAATTCCTTCTTATGCCCATTTCTTTTCTCAGTTCCCCTTCCCCTCCTTTCCCATAGACATTGCTGTCTGCCTTTTGATACATATGGAAACTGTTCTGTGAAAAGCATCTGATAAGTCGTTTTTAACCTCAGTACTAATTCAAATATAAAGTAAAACAGACATGCAGAGGTGTGATTATTGTTAATAGTTTATATTTTTAAAAAGTGTTGAAATTGTGTTCCTAATATGGGGATGCATGGTTGGGGGAAAAAAAAAAAGAGCAATAAGACAGTTCCTGTGTTAATGGAGCTTACAATTTTAAACAAGGACCAGTTACTAATGTGCTGATTTAGGAAAGAATTTTGTTTTAGTGTAGTAATGAATTCTTGAAGAGGGACATCCTTCCACCTAGCCAGATTGCAACTCCTCTATAATTTAGAAGAGTTGACTTACTTCATTTTTGGATACTATGCTTCTCCCAAAGCAACTTAAAATTACATGAGCTTTTTTAGCCATCAAGTCACACTGTTGATTTTCATTGGGTTTTCAATCTACCAAAATACCTGCATCTTTTTTACATAGACTGTAGCCATGCCTTCCCACTGATCATTTGACCAGAAAACTTGTATCAGGAGTTTTGGGGACAGTGCAAAGGTATGGTGAAATGTAACATCCCTAATTAATCTTAAAAACTGTATTATGTTTTGATGAGGTTATAAGTTAAATCACTGAATCTTACTTAAAGAAAGAAAGAAAGAAAAAACAACAACAGACTCCCTTAGGACTAAAGGTGGTTCAAATCATATGCTTAGGTACAGGACAGGGAGGGTCAAGTATCTCAGTCCCTGGTGACTGAGAATAGTTTAATTGTTTATCAAGATTTCACATATAATAATTTTGTAAGAAGGCAATCATTTTTTTCTAATATGTACTATTCTTATCAGTTCTTAAAGAAATACCCACAAGATAGAGGAATTTAGGAAGTATCAATAGACTTATTCTAAAAAACAAAATAAAATAAAATCTCACCGTAAGCACTTAAGTTGTACAATTTGAAAAGTTTTCTTTTCATCATTATCACCTACTGTATATAGGTAAATACTAGGTAGTGAAGGAGATCTCTTTACTCTAGAGTTTATATTTAGAAGATGGATGAAATGTATAGCAAGGGAGTCCAGAGTTTGGGAGAGGGAGTTCAGAGTTATTTTATTTAAATTAAAGCTTTTTATTTTCAAAACATATGCATGAATAATTTTCAGCGGTCACCTTTGCAAAACTTTGTGTTTCAAATTTTTTTTCCCTCCCTTCCTCCCATCTCCTCCCCTAGAAGGCAAGTAATCCAATATTTGTGAAACATGTGCAGTTCTTCTAAACATATTTCCACAAATCTTATGTTGCACAAGAAAAATCATATAAAAAAGAAAAAAAGATGAGAAAGAAAACAAAATGCAAGCAAACAACAACGAAAAGAGCAAAAAGACTGTTGTGAGCCACACTCAGTTCCCACAATCCTCTTTCTGGGTGTAGATGCCTCTCTTCATCATAAGATCATTGGAACTGATCTGAATCATCTAATTGTTGAGAAAAGTCATGTCCATTAGAATTGATCTCATATAATCTTGTTGTTGCTGTGTACAATGATTTCCTGGTTTTGGCTAGCAACTTCTTTAAGCTGAGAGGAATTGGGGAAGCTTCCACAGAGTACCTCAAACTGAGCCTCAAAAATGGGTAGGATTTAGTTAGGCATGAGTGGGAAAAGGAGGAATATTCCAGGTAAGGGAATATTATGAACAGGTTGCCTACTCAGACATCAGTGAGTCTGATCTAGCTAGAGTAAAGGCAGAAGTGTGTGCTAGTGCCAGTTCAAATGGACTTAGGAGAATAGATTGTTAAATTTTCAGCGTGATCATTTACATTTTGGAAATTAGATAGTAAAAGATAGTTTCTCTGAAAGTTCTTATTGGCTTGCATCTCTCAAAATCAAGATCAGATTTTTTTTTTTTTGTCTTGACTTTGATTTATTTATTGTTTTTTGGTTGAGGATGAGAAGTCAGTCAGTCAACTGTATTATGTGCTCATATTCTAATGGTGAAGGCAGTATATAAATAACCACATAACTATCAGAAATATGCCTTGTAAATGGAAGGTAACCTAAGAGAGAACAGCTAGGGGAAGGACAGAAAGTGCCTTTTACCTTAAGTCTTGGAAGAAGCTAGAGAAGATAGGAGGCAGAGGTGAAAAAGGAGATTATTCTAGACATAGGTGAAAATTAGCAAGAAGACTGCTATGTTGGAAAATAGAGTTAAAAGGGAGGAGTGAAGTTTAAGAAAACTCAAATATTAAGACAAGGCTAGGTTATAAAAGTGTAAGTCAAGCATGTGATCTACTGAAGTTAATTGAGAAGGGGCATGATGTGGTCAGATCTGGACTTTTGGAAAATCCCATTGGCAGCTAAGGGATAAACTGGAGTTCTCTCACTGCATGAGTGATGAACTAGGAGGGTATTGTTATAATTCAGGTGAGAGATGAGGAGGAGACCCTGTACCAAAATAGTGACTATGTAACTGGAGAGAGAGACAGAGAGACAGAGAGATTTGAGAGATGATATGAAGGTAGAAATGACAAGATCTGACAAAAGTTTGGATACATGGAGTGATTGCAAGTGAGGAGACAGATGACACCATGTGCAATTTAGATGAATAGAGGAATTTAAAAAAAAAAAAAGATAATTTCCTTACTTAATATCTCTGAGGTTAAAGTGTAGTGCCTTGCCCACTGAAATGTAATCTCTGAGGGCAATCTCTTTTGGCTTCATATTCCCAGTGACTACCATAGCACTGTCACATAATTGTTGCTTAAGAAATTCTTACTGACCGATTGAAATGGCCATCCAAGATGTGTAGTTATATGGTCCAGCTCTTGGATTCATTCTTATTGTTGTTGTCCTGTTTTAATGTTATTGTTTTAATGAATTCTTTTATTGTGTTTGTAGGCAGGGGCTTTTCATGAAAGGTACTGTTCTAATACTTCTAATAGATAAATAAAGTATGTTAAAGAGAATGTAAACAAAAAATCCAGTTGAATCATACTGCTTTACAGAGAATGTAGTAAATTGTGACAGAATCTGCTGCTATTTTAATTGAACAGATGTATAACTAAATATTGGTGAAGAGGTGAAGTGTATACTTAACTTTTCCAAAATCTTACACTAACAAACACTTTCACCATTACCTTCATTGGTATGGTAGAATTACCAGCCCCTACCTTTACCTCATGTGTGCATGTTTGTATGAGGTGCTAGATTTCCTGCACTTGCTTAGTTACATAAAGAAAAAAGCAGATAAGAAAAGTGACGACAACCTCAAAGACCCAACTTGTGTAACCATTTTTATCACTTGAAAATGCATGACATAATGTTGGCCACATAAGATACCTGTTTGTGTTTTTATGAATAGGCCACTAAATAACCAAAACCTGGGTACAAAACATTTTTGACCAGTAATACAACTAACTTTGTGAACTACCAGTCCCTTCTCCCACTTTTGGTTTGAATATTTTAGGGCATTTAAATTCAAACAAAAACAAAAGTCCTTGTGCAATCCAGGTAATTTCCTATGGTGCTTTAAAAAAAATTCCATTCTCCTTTTGCCACAGCATTGCTTGAGATACTAGAAAATAATTTAAGCTCTACTTTTCTCCCTTTTTTCTAGAATCAAGAGTTGAAAAGAGAAATCATTATAAAAACAGAGGCTTTTCTTTGATCTATAACTTTTAAAGTTTTCAGCCCCTACATAATTTCTATGATGAAGGCAACCAACTGTGCTGAATGCTATTGTATAAGAACCTGAAGGCATAAGGGCTATTCTACTTCCTGGGATTCTGAGACTGGGGTGATAAGTAGAAATGACAATTACTAACCATCTTTTAAAAGTGGTATGCCAAGTTTCCTTCTGATGTACTTCCAGGGAAAGGATGGTGATTCCTGATAGCAGTTTTGTAGGGAGTGTGTGCCCTGACCTGTGCTAATTCCCAGTTAGTATGGGACAGTGTGCCTTCACTGTCAACTCCTGATGCAAGGGGCTTATGAAAGCTTTCAAAAGGATGAGTCATCTTATTTTTTCCTCTTCCCCCCCACATATTCTCTCTCTCTCATATGCTTTCAAAAGGAAAGAATTGAATTAGGTAATATGTAAGGTATCTTCCTATTTTAATGTTTTCCTAGTTAGTGTTGGACTTTACTCTCCTACTCAAACTCTATGACCCAGTGACACTTGGCCTTCTTACTATTTCTTGCACAAGATATGCTCTCTCTCAACTTAATGCATTTTTACTTGCTCTCTCCCATGCCTAAAAGGCCTCCTGCCTTCTCTGAGCTTTTTTGGCTTCTTTTAAGTTGCAGATAGAATCCCACCTTCTGTAAGAAGTTTTTCCAACCTCCTTTAATGCTAGTGTCTTCCCTCTGATATTTTCTCTTATTTATAATATATAGATCAGGTTTGTATGAAGTTGTTTGCATGTTGTCTCTCCATTAGACTATGAATTCTGTGAGAACTGAAGTTGTTTTCTGCCTTTTCTTGTATCCCCAGAACTTAGCACAGTACTTAGTAAGTACATTTTTATTATTTTTTAACTCCTCCTTTTCCTCCTTCTCCTCCTCTTCCTCTTCTTCTCCTCTCTTCTTTCTTTTTCTCCTTCTTCTTTTCTTCCTCCTGTAATGTTTATTACTTTTTAACTTTCTTCTTCTTCCCCTTTTTCTCCTCCTCCTCCTCCTCCTTCTCCTCTTTCTCTTCCTTCTTCTTCCTCTGTCTTCTTTTGCAACATGGCTAACATGAAAATGTTTTGCAGGATCGCACATGTATAATCTTTGTCACATTGCTTGTCTTTTCAAGGAGAGGGAGAAATGGAGAGAATTTGGAACTCAAATTAAAAAAGAAAAACAAATCTTAAATTTTTTGTTTACATGTAATTGAAAATATAAAAATAAACAATACTAAAAAATAAGTACTTGTTTACTTTGACTTGATGACTCTATGAAATTTTGTTAATTTTGGCTTTGTAACTTGATGCCTAGTACAGTGCCTTTATTACATTTGATGATAGATAAATATTTATTGGATTAGGGAGGGATATGGTTGAATGATCATTTTTAGCTTATGAGATAGATTACTAACCCCTGACTTATGACCTAGTCATAAAAAAGAAATTAAAGAGTAAACTCAAGATAAGCTCCTGGGAAATCTATGGGAAGTGTATACATTGGAAGCTATACTTTCTAAAGTCCTTTCTAAGTCTCATACTCTTAAGAGTATGCATTCATTTGAAGGGTCTTGTTATTGTAGTTTCTGAAAACAAATTAATTAAAACCATAGAGCTTTGTTTTGAGGTTTTGGAAAGGTTTCAGTGATGTGGTTGTTATTGGCAGCTATTCTTCCAGTCTTGTGAATAAAAGAGATCTGGTCTTTGAGTCTTGGTGTGGTCAAAGTGCTGAAGGGTTGCTGATCTTTCTATGGTTCTTGAGAGACTACAATATACCAAGCAGGCCAGATGTGTTACCAGGGACAGTAAAGCGTTGTAGTCCCTCCCCACCATACTTTTACTACACGGTTCATTGGAGAAATATTTTCAGAGGGGGTAGGCTACTCTGTGCATTGTCTATTTCAGTAGGCTTCTAGCTTACTAACAAATAGTTAGATTCCAGAGGGTAATCACCTTCTTTCTATTGGTGTTTGGTGAAAGCTCCCTAAAATCAGATGGATATATTTAATAGAAGTAATAATGATGATTATGATGATAATCATAGCCTATATTTATAAGCCTTCATTCTGAGGAATTCAAAGTGTTTTCCAGACATTGTGCAACTCATCATTCCTATTTCCCTGCAAGGGAAACAGGAGAAGGTATCATTATTACTTCTTTGTAGACAGGGAAAGCCCAAAGAATCAACACTGTGCCCAAAGCTACTGAGCTGGCGCTAGATACATCTTCACTCTTAGGAGTCAATGATCCATTAAGTCATGCAGCTATGCTAGGCCCAATAAATGGCTAATTGACCAAATCTATGTAAATTGATGTGCTGTTCAGATAGACTCTAGGTTCTTTTTGACATCTGTGTCAATGCTTAGGATGGCTAGATAGAAAATCTTACTTTTGAAAGGTTTCTTAAAAGGTAATCTCAATGATTTTATTATAAATCATTTCTAGGACTTCCCAGAAAATGGTCATTTAGCTTGAACATTTCTTTATGTAGCAGTCAATTCTGTTTTCAGAAGGAGTGATTATTATTAGGAGGTTCTTCCTTATATTGAACTCAAATCTACCTTTTTTGAAGCTTTTGGCTATTGATCTCAATTTTAACCTCTGGAGTCAAGTAGAAGAAATAAAATCTCTCTTCCATATGAGAGATCTTCATACTTAAAGACAGATATCATTAGTCATTTCTCATTCCCTTGTGCCAACTTCTTAAATCTTCTCCTCTTAAGCTAAATATTGCCAGTTCATTCTATGCTCAGACAACATGGTTTTGAGTTCCATTGTCAATATAAGTTCCTCTTTCTTTAGTTCAGTTGTAACCAGCTAATTACTTGAGAGAGCCTCTTTCAAAAGCCTGAGCTTGACTCCTCATTTACCCTTGAAGTCCAATCTTCATTTATAAAGAAAAGCATAGTGATTTCTATTTGTCTTCTATTACCCTCCACCTTCCCAAGGTGATACTTAGGAAAGATGTACCTTCTATATGCCACAAGTAAGGAAGACGGTAGTGGTTGGTGGAAGTATAAACATACCTCTCACTGTACTATGTTGAATTGTTTAGTGTTAATTTGCCTAGATCTAAGAGATTAGTAAATGGATCTATCCCACTTTGGTTAAGCTTGTAATTTTTCTGCTTTAACTTGTTTCTTTGTACTTATCAATTTCTAGCAGCTAGATGGTGCAGTGAATAGAGTGCTGATACTGGTGTCAGGAAGATTCAACTCTGGTCTCAGGCATTTCCTAATTGTGTGACCCTAGGCAAGCCATTTCATCCTGTTTGCCTCAGTTTACTTATATGTAAAATGAATTGGAGAGGAAATGACAAATCACTCTAGCATCTTTGCCAAGAAAGCCCCAAAAGGGATCACGAAGAATCATTTTGACTGAAACTATGGAACAATAATAACAGGCTCTTGTCATTGATCCCCAGAGATTCTATTTAGTCTCTTTTGACATCTTAGTGGAGATAATATGGTATAATGGGAATATAAATGGCAAAGTATGGAGTCAAAAACTCTGGAATTAAAAGATTTGGATTCAAATTTTTTCTCTGATACTACCTGTATGATATTGGACAAGAAGTCACTTAGCTTACCTGACTTCAGCTTTCTTAACTGTAAAAGGAGAGTGTTAGATTAAAGGATTAAGATTTCTTCCTATGATCCATTGATCTTTAGCAATACATACAGGCTTCTCCTGAGGACTCTCAATGTATCCTTGATGGGGCTTTGAGAGGAATACATACTAACAAAAGTACCTGGAAGTCTCTTATGAGAAGTACCATATCTATGAGTACGGCCAGGTACTTGATTATGCTCTTTGGGATGTTTTCCTTTAACACCCTGATCTGCTGTGAATTGGATATACATTTTTCACTTAGAACAAAGGAAAAAGCCATGACTTTTAGAGAAGGAAGAAGGTATGAGAGGCTCAATTCTAATGCCAGAATGTTCTTAATTCAGGGTGAACATTGGGTCTAAATGTGGCATTGACTCAATCGTTCTATAAGGTCACTTTTGGTTATAAATTTATGATCTTGCTTTCCTTAGTTCTGAAATAAAGGGGTTTGGATAGATGAGTTTCTATTTCTTTTTTTTTTTTTCTTCCCCCATAGGCTTCTGATTACTCTCTTCCTCAGATACCTAGTATCTGTATACTGCCCTATCTTTGTACAAGGCAATTCTCCTCTGACTTCTCCATCAGTATTTCATCCTTTGCTCTTATTTTGCCTTACTTTCCCATCCTGACGTTTATATTACTGCTTATTTTCATTCTCTTGAAGGCCTTGATACCGGAAGATTGATAATTAGAGACTTTTGGGATACTCTGTATAAGCAACTAAATCAAGCTAAAGTGTTAATAGGGGATAATGTCTTGATATGTTTAACTCTCCACCTCTCCTCCAAATTAATTTTAATAGGGATTTCTGTGGTTAAATTAAAAGGAGTGACTAATGTGTAAACCTCAGGCCTTGGGAGACTGTGGCACTCCCACTTCCTGGTGCTGGTATGTTTTAAAGAGCATGTCTGTTAAGTCAGATTGATGGCCACTGGCATCTTCTATTACTTTTGGTCACATTGTTGTCCTTGTTCTTTGTCAATACACAATCTGGTAATTCCCTTCTTTCTTCTCAGTTTGACCTTGAGAAAGACAGAAAACAAAAATAGGAATGACTTCATAAGGAAGAGATGAAATGGAAGGGAGCAATCTTTTCCTTCCTTTTATGTATCTAAGGTGCTGTGATAGCCTCTATATCCTAGCAACAGCCTTGGAGGTAAGGCAGTGTTTAGTGAGACCCAAAGCAAAGCTGACTTTTGCATAGTGACTTTTAAAAAGCCTTCAAAAGAGAGAGAAACTGCCAATTAAATACTTTGATCTGGACTCCTTCCAACCCCTCCCTTAAAGAATTTGACTTGACTGGTGTCTAGGCAGGGACAGGAAGCTAGGAAGGAAGCCTGCAGCTAAGCATGGACTTCCCAAGTCCATTAAACCAATCCTTTTCGACAAGGTAGGATTTTTTTGTTACCATGATTAGCTTACTAAGATGTGATAAATATATAGCCCAAATTTTATGGTTTTTCCATGCTTTGCTCAGGGAATCTTAGGCCAAACAATTGTAAATCACCTGCAAAATCTGTTCATAATCAATACTGTTAATCAGCAGTTATAAACAGAGCATTTGTGAGTCAATCTTGGGTGGATACCTGACAAAGAAATGTTTACCTCTCTATCCAGTGAAAAGAATAATCATGTTAGATCATCCACAGGAAAGAAGGCAGGGGATATAGAAAAGGGAATTTGCTTGTGGATTCCTTTCTTACTAGGAGCTACACATTTCTCATTCTTTCTTGAGAGTATTGAAGTACTTAGATTTCAATTTGTCAGTGGTAGCAATATTTGGGGAGGTGGGAAGGATAAAGAAGCCCCAAAGGAAAAAAAAATGAAGCAATGTACCTACCCCTTCCTTTAGCAGAGATGAGGGACTATGGGGGAGGAATATTGTCTTTGCTGGCAAACCTGGTAACTGTATCCTTTTGTTTTAATTTTTTTTTCCTTTTCTTTGTTATAACGGAAGGTTTATTGGGTAAGTGGGAGAAATTGATATGTAGAAATGACTGATATTAAAAAAACAAACAACAAAACCCAATGCCTGAAAAAGAAAGAGACAGGGAAGCTTTCCCCTCTTATCAAATGAAATAATGTGCTTTGTAAATCTTAATATATAAATGTGAATTATTATTATAATTATTGCTCTATATCCTCTAGCTCTATTTTTCTTCTTCTTCTTCTTCTTCTTCTTCTTTTTTTTTTTTTCTACTGGTTTCTGTCTACTTTAGTTCAAGCCATCTAAGAGGAAATATGCTTTCTGTTGGTATCTTTTGTTGCCATAGCCTTCTTTAGATTATAATCCCTAGTCTTCCTGACCTCAGGGATATTTACTGTAGATAAATCCTGATTTCCTTGTTCAAAATTTCATTAAGATAAGAGATTCCCAGTGCTTGACCTAGGAATTAGTCACCCTGAGAAGCTAATTTTTTGTGGCCTAAGAGAACAATTCTGTTTACAAAAACAATCTAAAAATACTAAAAACCAAATCTTTAATTACTAAAACTCATATGACAAGTTCTAAGAACCAATTAGAGGTTCATATAATTTTTTTTGTCTTTTCTTTCTTGGGCTAGAAAGTGATCAAGTTCAATTTTTCTTAGGAAGGAGAATATTAGATGGGATGATATACAATTTCTTTTGCTTTAGATCTATAATCCACTGATAAGTGGATTCTTACAATTCCCTAAATGAGGAAATTGAGGCAAGGAGAGACTCAAGCTAATATTTCTAATAGAGGTCTGGTGCTTGTGCAGATCTCATTAACTTGCTTGCTTGATATATTCTTTCCCTGTGGAGGACTCTAAGGAGCTTGTTTCCAAGATGTAACATGTAAATATGTTATTTACATTTAAAGGTGTATAATATGTGATAACATATAAAGGAGGGACTCTGGTATATGTAGAGACATTCTGGAATTGGTTCCCATTAGCTAAATTAAATATGAAGTGGGAGGGAGGCATTAAAGACCTGTCAGCCTCAGCCCCAGCCCCAGTCTTTTGGCTTCATGTGAATCTGGGGAAGTTGTATCAACTGAATCATCTGATGGTATTTGCACCTGAACTATATCCTATTATACCACTGATCAAAAATACATTTATTAGATACCTACCAAATGCTGGACACTGAGGATAAGAAAAAAAATGAAACAATCCCCGACTTCCAAGTTTACATTCTATTTGGAGGGAATATGCATATGCATATGTGAACATACTCAAAATAAATACATAAATCCAAGGCAATGGGATGACAGATGTCATTTCATATAGAAAGTAGTATTTGAGCTGAGGATAGAAGGAAGCTACTAGAAGAATAGAAGATAGAAGGAGTTCTAAGAGTTAGAGGTGACGAGAGGGTACATTCCAGGATTGGGGGAGAGCTATGTATTACATATAGAGAAAGGAGTTAAAATATCATGCATCAAAAAGGACTGATTTGAAGTACTCTGGAGTATTTGAAAGGAAACAGCATATGGCACACTTAAAGCAAAGAACTATGGACAGATCCCTTTGTCTTGTCTCTGCTCCTTAATACTTAAATGAAAGATTGAGGCTACTGGTAGAGTATAAAGCTATTTAAAATATACCTTGCTAAAAAAGGGAGGAACAGAAATCAAATAGCTGACTCTCTTCTTGTGTAGAAAACATGGGTATAGTGAATTGATTCTACTGCACTCTACCTGAATTATCAGCTTTCTCATGCATTTCAGTTACATATTTCTAGTCTTAAAACTGGTCTGTCATGTGATAGCATACAATCCTATGAAGTCTACCTGAGGTTGAAGAATATGCAAATCATTTAAATGGAAACACTATGGAGATGAGCCCTGCTAAGGAGAAGTGGGTTATCCTTGTTTCACCTTTCTTAGAACACTAGCTATGAATGATGAGATAAGTTAGCATGCATTTAGGTAGCTTCTGTCTCATCCCAAACACTCTACTAGGCTCGGAACAGGAGGATTGGATTAAATGGGTCTGTTGCTTTTCAGTTGTGTCCAACTCTTCATGACCCCATGAACTATACTGCCCATGGGATTTTCTTGACAAAGATACTGGAGTGGTTTGCCATTTCCTTCTCTAGTGGATTAAGGAAAACTGAGATTAAGTGATTTTTCCCTGGATTGCATAGCTAGTGAGCGTTTCAGGTCTCAGGTCTTCCTGGCTCCAGGCCTAGCACTCTATCTACAGAACCACCTAGCTGCCAAAAAAAAAAAATAATAATAATAATGAATTTAATAGCAGCTCCCTATATCCTATAGAGCAACTGGGTATTTTGTGCAATAGGAATAGTAGCTCTGTGAACTGTATCTATATTAGTGGTATTTTCATGTCTAAAAAGTGGGTTGGGTAGCTCTCTGAAAGACCACCCTGTGATATCAAAGGGCAATGTGACTCCTGACTGTCTGAGAGAGACCTCTGAGTCTATAAGTCTCTTTACAATATGCATAGTCAGGAAGAATCAGACATGACGGAAATGACCTAACAATAAAAACAGTAACAATACAGAGAATAATTATGGAAGGCAGAACTCAAAGCTAGGCCTCATATTCCCTATATATATATATATATATATATATATATATATATATATATATATATATATATATATATGTATAATTATTATTATTATTATACTACCTCTATATACAATAGGAATACCTCTATGAAAATTGTCCAAATTTCCTCTTAAAAAATCCTATTCTCCTCTGTCCTTCTTCCCTTGAGTATTCCTTAATCTCATCATCTCCAGCATTTTTTGTTTCTGTCAGTATATCTTAAAGCTCAAGATGTTCTATGGTCAAATTAAGTTTGTGAAGTACTGTTGCAGAACATAAGTGATATGAAGTTTC
Source organism: Sminthopsis crassicaudata (assembly GCF_048593235.1). Classification (NCBI taxonomy): domain Eukaryota; kingdom Metazoa; phylum Chordata; class Mammalia; order Dasyuromorphia; family Dasyuridae; genus Sminthopsis; species Sminthopsis crassicaudata. Next base: position 391,084,314 of record NC_133619.1, on the reverse strand, counting down.
TAGCTAGTGCCTTTGTTGTTTGGATTTATAAGAAAGAGAGGAAATGTACATTTTGATTATGATGATGACAATGATAACTGAAATTTATATAGTGCTTCACAGGAGACAAAATGTATTTATTATGATAATTCATCTTTACCAGAACTCTGTGAATTAGATATTATTACTCTCTTAAAAATGAAGAAACTGAGGTTCAGAAAGAGTAAGTGACTTGCCTGTGGTTGCCTAATTAATAAGCATTGGAGGTAGAATTTTTCTGATTTGGGGTTCAGCTCTCTATCCCCTATGACCAGGGGAAAAGCTAGTATTAACTGATAGAACTTAATTGTATCCCAAATTTTGAAAGTTGAGCTAATGTTGCTATGTCAGTACACAGTGAACCTTTTCTCCAATGTGTACTATTATACTGGTAAAGCTGTCAGAGGAGAGTGTGTTCAAATGATTCCTCAGTGTTCTGAGCTTCAAGTACAATACAAAGAGAACAATGTGTGCTGTCCTACCTATATGCATTCAGGTGGGAAAGTGTGTATGTAATGAAGTAATTGAATAAATAACATGAGATATTTATAAGGTGAAATTTGTCTGCATGAAGAGTAGACGATGAATGCAAAATGTAAAATATTTATCTCCTTGCCATTCACTGTTGCCTGTCTTAAATAAGGTCATTTAGTTCATTAATAATAAAGAAGATAGCAAGACATGAATGATCATTCTTGAGGTGATATAAGTCATTATTAATATATGCAAAATGTTTAGGCCTCATGTATCACTGTAGTTTTCTTTATGTCAAATCCTGTAACGTGATGGCTGGCACTATTGTCTTAACTGATACTTAATAATTAGGTGACCTTGGGAAAATCTCGAGCCTCAGTTTATTCATCATCACAGGATAGTGGTGAATAGAACTCTGTGTAAATCTTAAAGTAGTCCTATTAGTATTACTTAATGAATGAGACCTATGATAGAGATGGTAAATGTTGTTTCTTGAAATCTAGAACCTGTATAATGTTAGAGAGAAGGTATAAAAAGAAAGATCAGAACTTGAATTATATAGATACAAAATTTGTTAAGTGATTACTTCTCAGGCACAGGGCTGAGCATTGCACTACAAAAACAAGCAAGGAGAATAGTCCCTGCTCTCAAAGTGCTTATGTTGTTTTGGAGAAATTTCATACATAAAGGAGAGCTATATGGAGGGAGAAGAAATAGGTATCATGGTGTGAAAATGGGCATGTTATCTGAAGTGTAGTCAGCTGAATGAAGAAATGACTGAGGAGGATTTAAGGTATCAATTCATAATCATAGACTGTCGGAACTAGAAAAATCTTAGTTATCTCTCAGCCCAATTCTCTCATTTTACTTTTTCACAGGAATAAACTGAGGTCCAATGAAGAATAATGACTTGCCAAGTTTAGAAGCAAGACTAGTTTCCAATGCCAATTTCAAATCTCCCACAGAGTAATAGAGCTTTTATAAATCATATTATAAGGATTGTATTTTTTAAAAAGCTCTTGCATTGTGGGTGGCAGAAGATAGGACACAATAGGAATCAACTTTGTAAAATAAATTTCAAAACCCTTTGGTCTTTAAAAATTATTTTTAGCCCACATGATTTGCTTTGATCCCATTTTTTTCCAGCCTTATCTTGCTTTCTCCTTCTAGAAATCATAGAATTATGAAAGAAATTATTAAATGCCCAGGATGCAAAGAAAAAGATGATATTTGTCTTCATGAATATTATAGTTCAATATAGAAGGAAGAGAAGAAACAGATATACAAATAACTATGAGTAAAATATAAAGTCCATTGGAGGCTTAGAATAACTAATAGGTAATGTTCATATAGTATACTTTGCACATGTTATCTCTTTGGATTCTTAAAACAACCCTATGAGGGAGGTGATATTATTATCCCCATTTTTCATATGTGGAAACTAAGGCTGAGGGCAATCTGGTGTATTTTCTAGATCTATTTGGGGAAGAATTTTTGGGGGAAGGAAGAGCTCTTTTCTATACTGCTTCCTGCTACTGTGGCATCTTGGCTTCCTCAGTTCACAGACTTTAAATGATTTGCCTCTGGTCTTATATGAGTGTCCAAAGCAGTATTCACATCAAGTTCTCTCTTGACTCTAAATTCAGTGTTTTTTTCCCCACTATGCTATATAGACTCTCTAAATATAAACAAAACGTAGTTCCTGTGTTCCAGATGTCTATGACAGATAGGAGAAAACCACCATACTGAACAGTTTAAATGAATACAATGTCTAACAAATTGGGAAATTAAGGCTTAGAAAAACTAAATAACTCATCCATTACCATAAATCTATTATGTCAAAACTAAGATTTGAACTCAGGTCTCCTTGCCTTTAAGTCTATGACTAGATTTATTCACTGCAGGCTACCTCTCAGTTCTTAGTTGAGAGCAAGAAGTAATTAGTTACTTTTGGTCTGGAGAATTAAGGACAATTTCCTGGAAGAGAAAGCAGTGGAGTTGAACCTTGAAAGCTAGTTTGGTTGGATTATTGACTTGGTGGACAGGAATAACAGGCAATTAAAATAAAAGATAGTTGAGGATAAGGCATGGCAGGCTGAGCAATTTGGACTTTATTCTATAGGGTACTGGAGAAACCCTGAAGGTTTTTGAGTCAGATAATGACATAATCAGAGCTATACTTTAGGAGGATTACTCTGATAATAATGTGTAGGATGGGTTGGATCAGGGAGAAATTGTAGGTGGGAAGACCAGTTAGGTGAGAGATAATTAGGATCTAAAATGGTATGCTGCAATGGTAATAAGAAAGCATATAGGAGAAAGGGTATATAGTACCAACAAGACTTGGCAAGTGATTTGAGGTTGAAGAGAGGGCTTGGGAGAGGGAGGAGTCACATATGACACTGACTTTTCAAGTCTTGGTGATTGAGAGAATTATGGTTCCATTAATAGAAATAAGGAAGTTAGGAAAAAGAGCTGGTTTTGGAGAGTTGGGGGAATTTGATGAACACAATTTTATACTCATTGAAACCGGAGTTCTGATAGATGTATAAACAGAAATACCCAACAGATAGTTGGGATGGGCTAGATATTAAGATGTTAGGACTAGGTATTGATATTTATATACTAGAGATAGTTAGCTATGTAGAAGTGATATATAAAGGTGTAGGAGTAGGTTAAAATGCCAAGGCAAAGAACTAAAAAAGACAAAAAAATTACAAATCAGAGTCCTGGCAATAGCTCCTTCTAGCTAGCTTTCTGCTGCTGCTACTGCTGCTATTACTACTACTACTACTACTACTACTACTACTACTACTACTACTACTACTACTACTACTACTACTACTAAAGAGCTAACAACTTAATGATATAGGCTTGTAATATAATATAGGCATGATATGTCAAATAATCTAATATATTATATAACATAAACTCATAATATAGTACTCTAAAGTTTGCAGAATACATGGGACTCAAAACTCTTGGTGTTCTTAAAGCTTCTAAAAGTTTTCAATTGTACCAGATCTAACACTCTGTCCACTATGGTATCTCTTTACAAGGTAAAGAGTGTTAGGAGATATTAAGTGGAAAGGAAAGGTGAGAGGAGAAAGCATATTAGTGATCTGTATTTTTTGAAAGCCTTCTTCCTACCTATAGTATGAAATGGAGGGAGCCATATAGGTACTTATGCTATTGTTGTTGTTGTTTGTCCTTCATTCTGGAAAAGGATCATAACATCAGGGAGGTTATGCCATGACATGCAAGTGAATTGGATTTAAGTAAGATAGGGCTCTGCAAACTCACTTGCCTTACTTTCCCCTCCAGCATCATCTGGATCCAAAAGATGGGGAGATGACATGTAAATAGGTAAAAAGTTAAATAAAAGCATAATATTTAAGTAGCACTTCAAGAAAATAATAGAAAAAATGTTGTAATAATATAAGATTAATTTTCAGATGAGTGTTGTTAGTCCTAAATACATACAGAAAGGATAGCTCACATTAGGTTAAGAGAGTCAGGGAAGATTTTCAGGAGAAGGAAAATCAAACTGAGTCCAGTGAGTTGAGTAGGATCTTAATAGACAATGAATATGAAGGAAGGCATTCCAGACAGGGAGCAAAGAGGTGTAAAACACAAGAATAGTTATTACTTAAAGGGCACTGCTTAGGAGTTAACTGTTAAAATGTAGGCAATTTTTGTTAATTGATTTATAGCAATATAAATAACCTGCATCCTGAATTTGTTTACTTTATACATACATTCTTTGGATTCTGGAGACTCTGAAGAGGAAAGAGGTATACCATGGCAGAACAGAAACTATAACCAAGAGGGCACCATTTGAATCTGAAATAGATTAAGGCATAAAAACAATAAAAAAGTAGAAATTTCTAGATCACTGCATTCTTTCATGTCTTCATGTTATAAGATGCTCATTCTTATTCTGTTGAGAGAGTGACAGAAAGAAGAAACTTCTTAAGCTTAGTGAACTTGAGGTTAAGGATTATTATTTTCTAATAAAAGGAGTTATCTTTTCTTTACTAACCCCAGATATCACCAGCAAATATTAAGGAAGCACCTACTATGTGGTGCTCCTAGGACCTGTGTGTTAGAAAGTTTGCTGAGATTCTTTTAATTTTTTCTTCTTGCTTTGAAAGAATGCTTTTTGGGGAGAAAAGAAAATGGGGATCTTTTGTCTGCTTCTTAATGCACATGTGCATCTTTGAATGGATTTATTATAGAATTCAAGAACAGAAGATTTCAGAAATTAAGTCTCAGGATACTTAAAATAGACATGTGGTAATGTTTCTTTTTATTTTAAAGCAAAGCAATCTGCCAGGCAGGTGAGATGGTTGAGAGATGATCACAATATAATAGCCAGAAACCTAGATGCTATTCCTATCAGTAAATATTTCCAATTCAACCTCTTGATAAATGTTTTAAATTTTATCCTAGCAATTAAGATTTTAAAACGTGTAAAAATTTTCTTGGGTCCCATAAATTATGGAGGTGACTATCCCCCAATATATATCAAGCTTCAAAATGAAATCCATGCATCGCCTGTTCTTTCTTTGCATTTGTCTAAATTTGGGGAGATCAATGGTAACTGGCAAGAAAAAAAATCAGGAACTTACTTTTGACAATTAGGCAACTATTTCTCTTCTCTTACTGATATAATTTCTTCCTTTATTCTCTATATCACTATTTTATTTAGCAACCAGAGACAAGAAAGAAAGAATTTAATTAGGTATTCAATGGGATAATTCTAGATAGGATCATGTAAGTCTGTACTCTTAGAATTGGAAAGGAATTCAAAGGTCATCCAGCCTGGCCTTTATTGTCTCCTCCACAGTATTCAGACAGGTGGTTAGAATCCCCACCCCACCCCTATTTTTTATTGTTTTATTTTTTTCTGGTTGTACATGCACATTCATTTTTAAAATATGCATTTCTATATGAATCATGTTGGAAAAAAAATCATAACAAAAGGGAAAATGAGGAAAAAAAAAGAAAAAAGAAAAAAAAAAGAGAACATAGCATATGTTGATTTATATTCAGTCTCCATTATTTTCTCTTTGGATGAAGATGGTATTATTTATCCAAAATTTATTGAGATTTCCTTGGATCATTGAACTTCTGAAAAGAACCAAGTCTTTCATAGGTGATCATTGCACAATCTTGCTGTAACTATAATGTATTACTGGTTCTCAGCATCAGTTTATATAAATCTTCCCAGGCCTTTCTAAAATTAATCTTTTTATCATTTTTATAGAAGAATAATATTATGACTTTCATTCCCTAATTGATGGGCATCTACTCCCTCACCCCTCTTTTAAATACATGAGGATAATCCTACCACTGCAAAACAAAACAAAACAAAACAAAATGATTTGTAGTTCTTTCAATATCACTTTATGTAGCATATATATATATATATATATATATGTACGTTTTTTGAAGGCAGGGACTTTTTTTGCTATTGGAACTGTGTTTCTTGTATGTAGAAGGCACTTAATGTACCATTACTGGATCAAATTAGATACTTAATACATAATTATTTGATCTAATTGGATCTAATTTGAGATTAAAAAAAAAATTTCTCTATTACCATCTTGGCTAATTTCCTCATCTCCCTTTACTTCCTCTCCTCTTCCTACCCATTGCAATTACTCCAGCCCATTAAAGTCCTTTATGAAATATGGTTCTGAGAACTAATTACATAATTCCAGATGTGTAGATTTTTTGAAAGGTATAAGCAAAGGAAGCCAGTGCTACCATATTTAAACTTTTCCATTTGAGAAATTGGAAAAAATAAACATCGTCTGCTCAGTATATATGTAATAGGGAATTGCCCTCTTTGGCTCATCTTCTTTTACAATGATACATGATAGCAGTGGTGAGGGCCTGTGGGCTTGGTAACTTAGAGTAAATAAGAAAATAAAAAGGATAAAGATCTGTAAGAAGAAAACAATGACAACCAGTGGAAGTCTCAGTAGGACTTTTTCCCCCTCATCTAATATCAGGAAGGTAGTAGGGGGCTCAAAGGGGATAGAAGAAGGTCAATAACAAACAATAATAAACAAAACTTGCCAGTTTTGTCCAAGGATGACCCTAAGTGAAGATGTGGCTGATAAAAACAGTTATTTTTATTTTGTTTTAGAATGCAGTCTGAGGGACCATCTAGGTGGTGACTCTGATCCTGGAGTGAGGAGGACCTTAGTTTAAGTTTGGCCTCAGTCATTTACTAGCTTTGTGACTCTGGGCAAGTCACTTAATTTCCCCCATTTCCCCATCCTACATTGTCTCACAAAAGAAAGAAAAAGAAAGACAGAAAGAAAGAAAGACAGAAAGAAAGACAGAAAGAAAGAAAGAAAAAAAGAAAGAGAAAGAAAGAAAGAAAGAAAGAAAGAAAGAAAGAAAGAAAGAAAGAAAGAAAGAAAGAAAGAAAGAAAGAAGTGGAGATTGAGATAGAGAAAAGAGAGAAGAGACGGAGAGAGAGGCTGAGGTAGAGACACACAGAGAGAGAGACTGAAGTAGAGACACAGAGAGAGAGAGAGCCAGAGAGAGACATAGACACACACACAGACAGACAGACAGACACACAAACACAGAGGGAGAGACAGAGAAGGAGACAAAGGGAAACAGAGGGAGACAGAGAGAGATGGGGGGGGCGGGAGGGAAGGGTGGAAAGAGGGAAAGAAGAAGAAGGAGGGAAGGGAAGGAAGGAAGGAGGGAAGGAGAGACCACACTGTTAGAGCCATGCCCCCTCCTATGTTCAGGCTAACAGTCATTTTAGATACAGGAAGACAGGATACTTTAAAACAATGACTATTAATTTCAAATTTGAAGAAGTAGATATCTTTTAAATGTTCATGTTTGAAGACAGAACACTGGAAAAAAAATAACACTGGAATTAAAGTCAGAAACTGCCACTCCTGGAGACCTCAAGTAAGTGGCAGAAATTAGATTTTCTCTTGCTAGTTGGGATTCTGTGGATGTTACTTCTTCATCTTTGGGAAAAGAGAAAAAGAAGGCCCTAAAAGGAAACCAATCAAGGTGGTATCCACTGTCCCAAAATGATGGTTGTATATAAACAACATTCTCTAAATTCTTTCTTTTAAAATCCTTCAAAGAACCTCATTCCTTATCCCTTGCCATCCCTCTATGAGAGATGCTCAGGAACCCTAGAATCCTGATAAAAGAAGATCTGATAACAGCTGTAGGAATCCATCCCCCCCTCTGCCTCCTCCACTCCTTGCAGTATTCCAGAGCCCCCTGCTCAGTTAGCAGGGGACTTGGAGCTAGAGGGTGTGAAGCTGTTCCTTCTGTTTGCACCTCTCAAAATCCCTTATCAGGAGCCTCTGGGGGAAAGCACACAATTAGACAATGACATACTCCTTGACAGGAGCACAGACAAAAATACTCAGGCTTTTTGGCAGATCTAATAGTTTTTGTAGTTTACTGATAGAGGGTAAGGTTTAGTAAAATGCGGACTTCCTGAGAAATTTATGATGAAGAAGGGAAAAAAGGCTTACACCCTGACCATATCACCCCTCTATTCAATAAACTCCAGTGGCTCCCTATTACCTCTAGGATCAAATATAAAATACTTCATTTTTAACATTTTTCAGACTCTGACCCCTTCTTACCTTTCCAGTCTTCTTATATCTTACTTTCCTTCATGTACTATATGATGAAATAACACCCTTACTATTCTTCACACAAGAACCCCTCTTCTGAACTCCATGCGATTTCATCGGCTTTCTGTAAGACTTGGAAAACTCTCACTCATCTCTGTTTCTTTATTCTTTGGCTTTCTTTAAGTCACAGCTAAAAGCCACTTTCTATAGGAAATCTTTCCAGATCACTCTTTTATTATCCTCAATTTATCCTGTACATATCTTGTTAGAACATATTGTTTTCATGTTGTTCTCTCATTAGAATGAGCATGTACTGGTTTTTACTTTTCTTTATATCCCCAATCCATATCACAGTGCCTTAATGGAATGAGGGAAGGAAAAGAAGAAAAGAAACAAGCATTTATTAGAGGCTGTTATGTGCTGGGTGTTGTGATAAACAGTTTACAAATATTATCTCATTTTATCCTCACAGCAATCCTATGAAATAGGTTTTATGATTTTACAGTTCCTTAACCATTTTATGATTTAGGAAACTGAGGGAAGACAGTGTGACTTGACCAGGGTCATACAGCTAATAAATATCTGAGGCTGAATTTGAGCTTAGACCAGATCCAGCACTCTACCCACTATATCACTTAACTGCTGCAGCAGGCTATTGTATAGCTGTCAATTGTTGACCGACTGAAGAAAAGTTCAAGGGAGGGGTGATAATTATGTGGGGACAGGTGAAGTCCCCAGTTCTGCTGTTGTGCATTATGATTATTTATCAATTATAGTGGAAATTCACAGTCTACTTTAATCAAGTCAAACCTCAAAACAGTTTCCTATTATATGGGTTTAGAATCTGTAATTTAAAAAATCCTATATTCCCTTTCTGCCCCCCATTTTAACCTCTCTTACCCAATCATTTACACTAAAACTCATGCCTAATTCATTTCTTCTTCCTTACTTTTTAAAACATTGAAAACAACAAAGCCAAAAACTGTATTACATATTTTTTTAGGGGGGGAAGGAAAACTTCTTTTTTCTTGTTTTTTGGGGGGGGGTGGAGAGAGGAGGCTATTAGATTGTGACCTTTTAGAGGACAACGACTTATTTACTTCAGTAATGTCCAGTGCTTAGCATGGAATTGTTGAAGTAGGGTGATTATCAGGTACCCTTAATATATATATATATATTTTGAAGTGTTTAATGAAGTCTAAGTTGTAATTAGAAGAAAACACAAGATGACATTGTCCATCTGAGGTTTATTTTTAGATACATGAATTTTTTTGTGCTTTTGAAGGCAATGTTTTATGATACAATGGAAGAAACACTGACTTAGTAATTAGGGATCTGTGTTCAAATCCTACCTGTGCCTCATCTAACACATGAAAGGTTTAAACTAGATCATAGTATGATGTTAAAATTGGAAAATACCAAAGATTGAACTAAAAAGTAAATTGAAAATAATTTTAGCAAAATAGCAAGATATAAAGTAAATCCACATAAATCATCAGTATTCCTATATATAAATAGGAAATCTACTTCATGAATATCAACTGGATTAGGTACTAACTGGGTTTCTGGCTATGGCTGATTGATCAAGACTTTCTGAATTACATAACTCTTTAATAGATGGATCCAAGAAAATTTCTGGATTGTTGTAAGTACTAAAACTGGGTGACTGGCAATTTCCAGTTGAGTCAGCATTATGTTAGTTAATACATTAATGTACCATATTTTTTTGGGGGGGGGGGCGGGGAGGGAGGCCATGAAGACAGTGGGAAGCAGGCACTATAAAGCACTTAGAGCTTGGTGAGACATTGAAAACTCCAAGGTGATCTCCTGCATTTCAAGCTATTGTAAGTTGTCTTGACTTTTATTTTGGCATTTCAACTCTGCCTCATTCAAATGCAATTCACTTCAAGTCATTCCTGTGATATCATTGATTCTCTTAAAAAATAATGGATGAACAACACCAAATAAGAGAGTAAATTCCAAATGGTAATTGGCTCCATTGTGTTTGAGTTCCTAATAATTTTTTTTTTGAATGTCTGAGAAGAGTAAAAAAATAGCATGTAATGGCTAAATCATTTGATGATAGTTATTAGAATCTGAGAGGAGGATTTGCCTATTTTTAGTTGATCACACTATGAAATCCATACTCTGTTATAGAATGTTTGTCAATGCCCAAAGTTCAATTCTGAGACCTAGCAAAAAGTGAGGGTATGATATCATAGAAAGAAATCATTTTTTTGAGGTGGTGTTATTACAAGAAGCCCACTTCATTCACATTTCAGATGGTATTTTCAAATGAAAAATATAAAACTAGGGGCAGCTAGTTAGTATAGTGGAAAGAGCACCAGCCCTAAAGTCAGGGGGACCTGATTTCAATTTTGACCTCAGTCACTTAATACTTCTTGGCTATATGGCCCTGGGCAAGTCACTTAACCCCAATTGGCTCAGAGAAAAAAAAAGAAAAGAAAGAAAGCTATAAAGCTAATTGTATCAATTTTCAGTTATATGGTTAAAGATATTACTGTTTTTTTCAGTCAGGGACTTTCTCTGTTTAATTGTCACCATCAACTATTTAAAATACTTTCAGAAAAAGCAAAGAATAATACTCTGAAATGGGATATGTAGTCATTATTCTTTGAAATAGTTAATCATTATTGGTGTTGGAATGTGAAGTCAAATATTCTGACTCCAAGTTCAGTACTATTTCTGCTGTATCTTGTGGTCTTCCTTTTAGCAGCTATTTATTGAACACCTACTAGCAGTGAGCTAGATGCTGTGGAGGTTTGAGAGAAGTATAAGCTGTGCTCCCTGATCCTTAAGCCCTAATAAACTAGGAGAAATAAGATAGAATCACATAAAGATCTGAAGAGAGACAGGTATGAATACAAGGGACAAATGTGATAAATGGCTTTAAAAGGCACAAGGAAGGCAGTTAGAGAAGATATCAGAGAGAAGTTTTGGCTGGGCTTCATTAAGAAGTAGTTTTGGTTTGAAGGTTGGGTGTGTAGAGGAATTGTCTGGGGAGGTAATGTATAGACTCATATAAATATGTCATGTATTAAGAATAGTAATAAAGCCATTTTGGCTAAACATAAATGGTAGTAATGTATAATAATCCTGGGAAAGTAGGTTAGGGCTGGGTAGTAAAGAGATTTAAATGTCAATTAGAGTATTTATATTTGAAGCAATAGGAAGTCAATAGAGTTTATTTTGTGGGGGAGTGACATTATCATGGCCTATAATTTAGTAAAATCCTGTGTGGAGAATAGGTTGTATGGAGATCAATTAGGAGATTGTTTTAATTGTCCAAGCAAATAGTAATAAACGATTGAACTTGGGTGATGTGGTTATGTGAGAGGAGAGAGAAGGGAATATAAGAGATGTTGTGGAGGTAGAAAGGATAAGAATAGGCAAGTGATGGGATATGTGTTTTATAGTCAACATCCTAAAGCAAATCACTTTAGTTACACTTAGCAAATACAATGTCATGTATATATATATATATATATATATATATATATATATATATATATATATATATATATATATATATATATATATATATATATATATATTGCCAGTCTTTATCATTGCTTGGTAAATTAATGTCTGCTTATGTAAAAAAATATAGTACAAAGATAAAAAAATATTTTTGTCATTTTTTATCTGTAACTCCAAGAAAATTTATTTACTTTTGTTCCTTTTTGATAAGGAAACATTAAACTTCTCCTATGTTTTGTAAAATTTGTTAAATTAAATGAGATTTTTTTGTTTCAATTTACTTTGATTTCAGGATGCCAATAAGTGTCTTGACTTTAAACTTAATAAGTTTGTGTATGATGTATCTTATATGAAGGAGACCAATGTATTTGTAAATATCACTTTTGTTCTTTGGTTCAATTAAGCCTCTAGATTCAAGCACAAAGCCATTACCTTTCAATTCTGGGCGTATGTTAAGACTTTTATACTTATCAGAATTTCATTTGGATCTGCTAAAATTGGGAGAAAATTCCTCTAGGAGATGTCTTAATATGTGTCTTTTTTTTTGAGCCATTTAGCTTGATCCATTTACATTAAATAATTGATAAATTGTTTTGGAATACTCCCTTTTTGACCTGGAAACTATTCTTAGTTTTGTTCAGGATTTGTAATAATTGATTTCAGGATAGGCAGAACCATCAGAGGTTTATACCACTTCCCTGAAAGATGCCATGGTTCATTTCAATAGCTCTTGACATTATTGTGTCAGTAGCATATTTTCATGAGTTTTCCTTTTGGACATTATCATTTTGCTTGGTTCATGTATTATCTGTTTTCACTATGTGAATCAGATATTAGTGTAGAACCCAAATGAAAGGCTTTATGATCAATAAAACTAATATAATTATTATCCTGAACTGAAATGACTTATTAAATAATTATCAAATTATTTCTGAGCCTTTTTGGCACACTATTTTCTTCTATTTTATGTAATATCTTGTTTTTTTTTTAGTTCTACTTTAATTTAGTTTAGTTCTCTTTAGTTTATCTATTTCTTTAAAATCTATAAATTTATAAACTGTATTTCTTTTATATATACTTTAAAGTACCCAAACATGTAATTGACCTATTTTTGTAAGAGTCACTGATGATCTTGTCTTTTGATTTGAGAATCAGATTATCCTTCTTATTGATTTTTATAGAGGACCCTCCAGCTACTGTTTTTAGACTTTGCACTGGCATTTATCTATGCCTGAAATGTTTTCTCACCTTAATTCCATCTTATAGAATTTTGTTTTCTTTTCAAAAATCTGCTTAAGAAACATATATCTTCTACATCTGAAGCCTCTCCTAATTCCTCTAATTGATAATTTCTTTCTTACCAAATATTTGTCAAGTAATTTTTTTTGGCATTTTCCATTTTATGTACATTTCCATTTTATGTAATTTTATGTAATTTCCATTTTATGTACATGCCCTCAGCCCTCTGAATATAAGCTCCTTGAGGACAGGGGCTGTTTTTTTTTTTTTTACTTTTGTATCTCCAGTACCAAAAATGGTATCTGGAACATAATAAGCATCTAAATGGTTGTTGATTGATTAATTTATTTGTGAAGTCTTCTGTTAAAGAAAAAGATGGACTGTATAAATGAGAGGAAGCTAGTATGGTGCTTTGCTAATACTTCATGTGCTACTGTGAAACATTTGGTAAGTATGGGTTTTAAAAAACATTGTTGCCTTTCTTTTAAAAAAAATAATTATTTTTATTAAGAAGCATTTTTTTCTTTGTCCCACTGGGAAAAAAGAAAGAGAAAACCTATAAATATATGCATAGTTAAGCAGAACAAATTTCCATCTTGCCCATGCCAGAAATATATATTTTATTTTGCATCTTGTATGCTTCAGCTTTCTGTCAGAAGGTAAGTAGAATGCTTTATCACTGGTTGTCTGGAATTGTGGTTGCTCAATGTTTTAAAATCTTTTAAAGTTGTTTTGTCATTAAAATGGTGTTGTGTAAATGTTTCTCTTGATTCTGTTCATTCATTCTACCTAGTCTTTCCAGACTTCTCTAAAACAATATCTTTCATAATTTCTTATGTCAAAATGATATTCCATTACATTCACATACTATAATTTACTCAGTCATTCGCCAATTGATGGGTACTCTCTTAGCTTCCAGTTCTTTGCCATTAGAAAAAGTGATACTTGTTTACATGAGTTCCTTTTCCTCTTTTTTTGATCTCTTTGGAGTTGTTAGCTGAGTAGTAATATCTCTGAGCCAAAGTGTATGCACAATTTGACAACTTTGAGGCATATTTCAAAATGCCTTCCATTTTGTAGCAATGCTAGACTTTTGGGTCCTTCCTTTGATATACCTGTTATTTTGTTCCTTACATTAATGGTGCACAAGTTTCCTGTTCTGCATTTGATTTAACACATATTTTCATTGTGTTGGCCTTCTTATGACCACATATAGATAACTAGAACTTTTTATATCCTTCTTCATTTATTTTCTTTTTTGGCTCTCTCTCTCTCTCTCTCTCTCTCTGATTTATTTGTATTTCAAGCCACTGTAGTTTTTGATTGTTACAAATTTAAAATATTGTTCCTTGCACTACTGTTTTACTTTAATCTTTTGATTTTGTTTTCAATTGCTAATTAAAGGAATATGGATTTTCTAATACTTTTGTTTTCTATATTCCTTTTCACATATTTCTTCTCCCATCTATTTATCCTTTATGTAAATATCTATTTGCCTTTAATTGACCATTACTGTGTTCAGATTTTCTTTTGCACATATCACCTAGATATTGAGGTAGTTTTGAAATACCTTTCCTCAGATATTCAATAAATTTTCTTATCATTTCCACAATAATGAGATTTGATACCTAGATTCTTTCATAGTTCCACTCTTCCTTCTATGATTATTATAGTAACATCTCATAGTTCCACTTTTCTTTCCATGGTTTTTAAAATAGTAACATCTGTTGCATCTATTGTTGTATGTAGATACTGAAATTGACTTTCTGTCAAAGATTGTAGAATAATGTGTTTATTTATGATGGATATAACAAATGCTAGCTTCTTAAAATTACTTCAATATGGAATAGTTGCTTTGCTCATTGGATTGGTGCCATAAAGCTCACAGAATCTTTTCAAATTCCAGTCTAAGTATGTCCATTTTTTCTCCAACTTATTTAAATCTTGGGATTCCTAAAATCTGTTTTGCTTTTAGGTAAAAATTCTAGATTTCGTGTTATATGAAAATTTTTAATGTCCAATTTTTTCAACCTTTCCCTCTTTACATTTTAATAACTCCTTGATTAAGTCTAATTTAATTTAATCTGGATTTTGAGATGAAGTTATTTCTTGTGATTATCCTCATTTGCCTGATGTGATATTTTGTTGTATGAGGTCAATGTTGACACAAAGAGATGTGGTAGATTTGGCCCATAATTAGAAAAATGGTTCCAGCTTTGTTATGATACAGTAATTGTGCCTAAAGAAAACATTCATATCTTTAGATCATTTCATATATACTTGTGCTTTGACCACCTTAGGAGTTATATGCACTGAAGTGTTTTAAGTATGTATTGGTATTTCTGATTTGTTCCACAGTATCTTGAGTTTCTATAGAACCAACATGAAGGGAGTAACACTTGCTCCAGTGTCAGGTTAAATATCATGACTGTTTCAAGTAGGGCAAGCCTGTAACTTCCCTTTTTAGGAGCAAATGCACTATATTGACTAACCCAAACAGTGGTATGGGTGGAGACCAATTTGTCAGCATTTTAGAGTTTCTGGAAAGGCTTCAGCTACTATAGTGGTCTCAGGGTATATGAAGTATCTACTGTACACTCAATGCATATCATGCTGGCTGATGTCACTGTTTTTTTTTTTTTTTTTAACCTATATGTTATGGATGATATTTTGGGCTTTGAATATATCCTTGGTATACTTCTAATATCATACAGGACTATTAGAATTTATCTCATCCTATTCCCAAATGATTTTGATTTCTCCTTTTAAATCTCTATATTTTTTAAGGAACTTTGTTCAATATAGCTTAAAGATTTTGAATATTTGGTATGGTTAAGTCTATAAAAGGCCATTCTTAAATTTTTATGGATCAATGTTATATCCAGCTGTTTGCGAGCAATAATTTAGTCTCTGGTAATAGTTCAATTCTAGGATAGTTTATCATTTGCCAATTTTAAAGAGTATTTTGTCCTTGTCTGTAGCTGAAGTATTGGGATTTGGAGTTGATCTGCCTATAAAAGGTAGTGAGCTTCTTTGTGTAATGCTAGCTATCAGCTAATTCCTGTCTAATTAGGAATTCAGTAATTATGGTGATGTGCTGCAAAGTTTTTGCCATTTCCTTGCATGAACTTCATTGATTACTAAGACTGAGTGCCTTAAGGATATGTTATGTAATTTCCAGTGGAAATGAATTGCCATCATAAACTTCACTTAAATGAAAACAACAAAACCAAACTAAACCCTGCATTATAGCCATTTTATCTTTGATTTTTTTCCTCAGTGTATTGTTGGCTGACTTCATGTCGATGTTACCTTTTGAGGGTGTTTTAATTCCACCCTTGAGTTTTAGCCACTTTATAAATTTCATTTGGAGGTAAACCTATTTCAACTACATTAGACAAGTCTAGAGGTATTTCTTTACTATTATTTCTTGGTGAAGTGTTTTCTCATTCCAAAAGTATCTCTGTAGGTTTTTGACCTGTTTATTAGCTTGTTTACGAATGTCTAACAACAATCTTATTTTTTTGGTGATAAAGTATTAATATAATTAAGATAGCTATCATAAGATTATCTTTTATTGCTATTATTGTTATTATTCTTACCTCTTGGTAGCTAGTAAATAAGAGCCAGATAATAGTTGATTATCATCTTCTGTTTACTGCCTCTTGCATTAATACTCCGCAGTTAGGATTGAGATATTCAATTCATTTAATGCATGCTTTCTGATGATAATTCTTTATTAAACTACTTGAGAGATGCACAACACAGGAGACAGGCTGTAACACATATGACCAATCAATATTAGCTGATGCTATGATCTCACTCTCGGAAATCATCCTTATGAGCTAATACACCTAATGAGAATGTATTAGTTATTGGTTTGATGAAAGTAGGTAGTATAATCTAATTCCTACTGGCTCTTAGATGCTCCCACCTTAAAACAATAATGAGATCAAGGAATGTTAATATGGATATACTCAATTGCACATGACAAATTTATATCACTGGGGACAAAGTACCAATCCTTAAGCTTCAGAAGTCCAAAGAGTCCAGGAAGAGGTTTAATGGCTAAACCACTAAAAAGAGACCTAGTCTATCCTCTTATTATATACTACATGTGAATTTATAGATAATAAATATTCTCTTTGTATATCTGATATGGAAATTTTGCTTAATTCTCTTTCCATGTAGGAAAGAACCCAAGGAGGTCCTTCTTTCAGCTTTCAAAGTGGAGTATTATATGCTATGTAAAGATATGGGAAAGAGGCTAGAGAGATTCTCACCTTGCAAAATGATCCTGATATATGGAAAACCAAAATGATGTGAGCTAGATAAATCAACAAATAAAAATAATACTAGTGCAGCTACAGCCTACTGCAAACTGATTTTTTTCTCCCCAACTGTTCTTTCTTACTGGTTTTTGACTTGTAATTTCATCAGCAGGAAGTATCCTTTTATGGATAGAGAATAATTTTTTTCTTGTCTTCTCATCTCTTCGTATTAATGTTTTTCCCTCCTAGAACATCTTCATAGAGATTTTATCCAACTTTTTGTAAATTTTTTTGCTCATTTTTTTAATAACCATGAATACCATTGTTCTGACTACATATTCTCTCTTATTCTCCCTATATGACCAGTCTACTTTCCCTGTTCATGTCTTTTGTAATATTGTTATACCTTTTTTTCCCCTGTAGTAAAGCCCACTGGGAAACAGCTCCAGTCTTCTCATTGCCAAGTGAATTCTTTTTAGTTCATTTTTAAGGGACCATGGTATTTCATGACTTATCCACATAGTATTTTCAATAGAATGTTAATGATAAGAAGACAGACTGCAAAGGTCTGGACTAGCTCTTCTTGTCAGGATAAGCAAATGTCCTTGCCCCACGTTGGGCGCCAATTGTAACGAGCTGTCGTCTCCAGAAGCTGCTGGATCGCTCTCTGGGAAGAGATCTGCTGTGTCTACTACAATCTCTCAGACAGATTCTTCTTCCTGTAATGAACCGTTGTCTCCAGGCAGTTGCTGTTAACTCTTGTCCTTAGAAGTGACTTCCCTTCCTGCAGAGAGCCCCGTCAGGCCTGATGTAATGCAGAGAGTCTTCTTCTTTCTCTGAGAGTCCTCTCTTTTATTCTCCCAGAGAATGGGCGTGGGATAATGCAAGGGCTTCTGGGAAGAACCACCCTAGCCAATGAGCTTGCCCCCTCTATCAAGTCAACCTGAGTTCTCACCTTGTAATTGTCCAGAAAACCTGAATTCTCACCTTGTCACTATCCAGACAACCTCAGTTCTCACTTAGTAATCCTAACATCTCCCCCTTTCTTTTGATTTAGAACATAGGACAGTCATGACCTTGAAACATAAATCCATCAATATGGGAAATATTACAGATAATTACATAAATGACCTTGGAACATAAATCCATCAATATGGGAAGTATTACAGATAATTACATAAATTACATAAGCACATAGTAACATAGTAATGTAACACATGCTAGAAGTATATAACATAATCATAATCAAATAATCATAAATTGAAAATTTATAAATGTCCATAAGTCCATTGTCCATTAGTCTCATCTTGTGTGAGGAAGTCCAATGATTCCTGCTGGTTTTTAAAGTTCTTTAACAGTCTTCTTATTATCCATGCTCTTTCAGTGTCAGATGTTTCTTAGATCTTCTCCTTTATTTTGAGGTCTTTCTCTTTTTCTGTCTCTCTCTGATGGACAAGGCGAATATGACTCGTTGGTACCCATCTGATTCCTTCTCCTGCTGAAGAAATACAAGCAAACCCTCTCTCCCAGGCAGTTAACCTATCTGGTCCCTTCCATTCACCACTTTCTGGATCTCTCCACATCACCTGGCGATTATCTAAGGACAGTGGAGATGCTCTCACTGGACACTGCCCTTCTGGTGGGTTATAAAACCTGTCTGCTGGAGCCAGTGCATCTTTGTCAAAAATTAGAAAATTAATGGTATAGAGAACTAAATTTAGAAGTTCCCTAGGGCTACCTGTGGCTCCCCCTTTCTTTTGTTTTTGGAGGAGTGTCTTAATATCTCTGTTTCTTCTCTCTACTATTGCCTGCCCTTGAGGATTAAAGGGTATGCCCGTGGTATGTAAAATCTTATACTGTGCACAAAAGTGTGTAAAATGTTTGGACGTATATGCAGGTCCATTGTCTGTTTTTATTGCTTGTGGCACACCCATAATTGCAAAAGCTTGTATAAGGAATTCAGTGACCACTCGGGCTGTCTCTTTTGCTGCTGGCATTGCAAATGTGAATCCTGAAAAGGTGTCTACCACGACATGAATAAAAGATAGACGACCAAAAGATTTATAATGGGTCACATCCATTTGCCAGATTTCATTGGGTCTCAAACCACGAGGATTCTTCCCTGGAGGGAGTGTAGGAGCATGGAAAGGAAGACAAGCTGTACAGCTTTTTACTATGCTCCTAGCTTCCTCTCTTGTGATTCCAAATTGTAAACGTAAAGCTCGAGCAGCCTGATGATATTTAGAATGAGATTCTTGTGCTTCCTGAAATAAAGGACTACTGGCTAACATGGTTAGAAGGCTATCTGCCTTTGAATTTCCATCAAAAATGGGACCTGGAAGTCCACTATGTGAGTGGACATGCAAGATATAAATCTTGCCTGGATGTTTTCTCACTTGCTCTTGAAGTTCCTTAAAGAGCTGATAAATATTGGAGGCTGCAAATTTTATTTGGGCTGTGGCAATTCTTTGTACTACACCTACTGAATAGGCTGAATCAGTAATTATATTTACGTCTCCTGGGTAATAAGTGAGAGCTAGCATGATAGCAAATAATTCATTCTGTTGAGTGGATTGAAAAGGAGTCCTGATTACTCTCTTTATGGTTAAATCATGAGAGTATATGGCACAAATATTTTCTTTGGAGGCATCTGTAAAGATTGTTGGTCCTTTAAGAGGAACCTTAGAAACCTTTTCTTCAAAAATCCATCGCCAATTATGTAGTAGCCGGGTAATCTTTAATGGAGATCCATGTGCAAAATTTGGAGCGGTGGCCAATAAAATTTGCCATTCTGGGATGGTCTCACAGCATACATTAATCTGTGCGTTAGTATAGAATGTGTATATTTTTTCAGGACTTATCCCAGATAATTGTGTTACTCTCTTAATAGCCTTTAATAAAATCCTAGCCACAAGCACTGGGTAAGGTGTAAGGCTTTGTTCTGGTTGTGCTGGGAGGTTCACCCACTCAATCACTCTGTCTCCTTGATGAAGGACTGCTGTGGGTGCCTCTTTTGTAGCAAAAACTGATATTTCCAAGGGTTTTTGAGTGACTCTTTCAACCACATTGGATAAAGCCAGTTCAACTTCTCTCAAAGCCTTTTGTGCTTCTTTTGTAAGCTGGCGTGGTGAATTTAAAGCACTGTCTCCCCTTAAAATGTCATAGAGAGGTTGTAGTTGATTGGTAGTTAAGCCTAACACTGGACGCATCCATTGGATATCTCCTATTAATTTTTGAAAGTCATTTAAGGTGTTCAACTTCTCTGTTCTTAAAGAAAGCTTTTGTACTGTAAGCACCTTAGGATATACTTCATATCCTAAATATTGAAAAGGAGCATGTCTTTGAATTTTTTCTGTAGCTATATGCAGTTTGTAGTACTTTAATGTTTCCATGGTCCTTTGTAGACATGCCTCTAACATTTGTTCCTCAGGTGCACATCCCAAAATATCATCCATATAATGTAACAATATTACTTTTGGAAAGGCTTTTCTTACTGGAGCAAGAGCAGCTGCAACATACATTTGGCACATAGTAGGGCTGTTTTTCATTCCCTGTGGCAAAACTGTCCATTCATATCTTTTATAAGGCTCAGCCAAATTAACACTAGGCACTGAAAAAGCAAATCTTTTCATATCCTCCTTATCTAGAGGAATAGAATAGAAACAATCCTTAATGTCTATAACCCATAGAGGCCATTCTCTTGGCAACTGAGTAGGAGATGGAAGTCCAGGCTGAAGAGTTCCCATAGTTTCCATCTGTTCATTTACTCTTCTTAGATCAGTTATCATCCTCCATTTTCCAGATTTCTTTTTCACCACAAATACTGGGGAATTCCAAGGACTTAGAGAAGGCCGCAAGTGTCCTTGGTCAAGTTGTTCTTGCACTATGTCTAATAAGGCCTGAATTTTATCACTTCTTAAGGGCCACTGTTCTACCCACACTGGTGAATCAGTCTTCCACTGAATAGGAACTGGTGAAAGTGCAGGTAGGCCTTCAACAGCAGCCCTGCCTAAAAAGCCGAAGTGCTTATTTGTAATCCTATCTGCTGTAAAATGTCTCTTCCCCACAGATTGATGGGGATTTTTTCAACCACAAAAGGAGTAAAAGCTCCTGTTTCTCCTTCAAATACCCATCTCAAAGGTCTAGCACTAACTTCTGCTGCTATTGATCCTCCCACCCCAGACATATAGGTGTCTGCTTTAATCTTTGGCCAGTGACCGGGCCAATTGGCACCTCTAATAACTGTACGATCTGCACCCGTGTCTACCAATCCTTCAAATGGTATTCCGTTTATATAAATAGTAAGCATAGGTCGGTCAGCTGTCACAGCTGCTGTCCAATATATTCCTGGATTTTGTTCATTGGAGTCAAAATCTAGGCGACTATCACTAGGTTGCTTATTAGGGGTCCGTAACAATAAGCCTGATGCTACTACTTCTCCTGGTTGATAAATCACACGTTGTCTGCCTGTGTTAGTGACTGGGATATTAGATACACGTTCTCCAGTCTCCCACATCAGTGTATGGATGGACACTGTTTTGTAGGCACTCTCAGAAGGTGAAATGGTCAAGCCTACTGTGCCTGGAGGCAAAGGATCCATAGGCTCAACAGGAACAGATTTCACTTCTCCAGGGAGTATCTCGGTAGTCTCTACTGCACACAACTCTATTTTTCCTAATTTCAATCCCTTTCTTCCATCTGATTGCCTTTTGGCTGATTGATCATGTCTTAAAATTCTCTGGATGTAACCTCGGCTGCCATCATGCCCCACTTGGGGGGCTGAAGCTGGGCCCCACCTGTCATTTCCCTGTGTCAATCTACATTCGGAGGCCCAGTGGAGGCCCTTGTGACATTTTGGACATGGAGTTTTAGGTCTTCTCTCACCCTGTCTTCTCACTGTATCTCCATATCTACACTGAGCTCTTAGATGCCCAATTTTTCCACATTGAAAACATCGCCGAGTTTCTCTAGAAGGCCCTTGCCAGGAGGGACCCTGTCTTTCCACATTCATCATTGTCCGGGTGTAAAAAGCATTTGTTCCCACTGTAGCACAGCGTCTTATGATCTCCTCTAAAGGAGCATCTTTGTCTAATCCCCATATAATTCTTTTGCAAATCTCATTGGCATTTTCCTTAGCCAGATGTCTGGTCATTATTTCTGTAGCTGAATTTTCTCCAATAGTTCTTTTGACAGCAGTTTGCAAACGTCCCACAAAATCTGCAAAAGGTTCATTGGGACCTTGCTGTATTTTAGTGAAAGCCTCTCCACGATCTTTCTGTCCAGGAAGGACACCCCAAGCTTTTATTGCAGCCTTAGCAATTTGTTCATATATTGTCATAGTATAATTAATCTGTTCCGAATTCTCTCCATATTGACCTTCACCAGCTAAGTGCTCAAAAGTGAATTGTGTGTTAACTCCTATTTCCAAATTGCATCTGACTTGAATTTTACATAATTCATGAAATTCCGCAAGCCATAATAAATTTTCTCCAGGCTCCAGACATGTCCTTGCTATGGATTTCCAATCATTCGGGGTTAGGACTTCATAAGACAAACCATCTAGTAACATTTTGACATAAGCTGATGTAGCCCCATAAAGGGTACAACCTTTTTTCAAATCCTTAATTGTATTCAAATCTAAAGGTGCATATCTTCTCCTTTTTTTACCTACAGAGTCAGTATTTTCAATCACAGGATATGCATGTATAAAATCACTTATATCCTGTCCTTCTCTCTTAGCTTTAACCAATGCTTTTTCTAATCTTGTCATAGGCTTAGGCTTCTTCACAGGCAATTCAGTTTGTGTTTCTGCCTCTTCCCCTCTTTCTTCCTCCATCTCTGAAGCTGGGGTTGATGTGGGCCTGTCAATAATCTGTTCTCTAGGCAGGGTTGAAGCTTCTTCAAGAGAATCATACCATAATTCCTCATTTAAATCCTCTTGCTCTAGGGAAAGATCTTGATCTTTCCTTTTTTCCTCACACTTCCTCCTCTGTTCATTTTTAGAACTTTTCCTTCTCCTACAACTTGCTTGATAGTTTAAGGCTAATTGAACTATGTTGTAGATATAAAATACTTCTGCAGAAATTGAACGAGGCCCATTTTTTGCTTGAAATTCTTTCATTTCATATCCCACTAGCTTCCATTTATCTACATCTATCTTTTCTTCCTCTAAGAACCAAGGGGATGTGCGTCTTAATGCAGCCAAGAGTTTAGCAATCTGTACCCAGGTTACAAGTAAACTCTGCTCCTCAATTATCTTGATTATACTCTCTATAGTACCACTCCTGAATGGAGCTGAGGTTGCGTCTGGGGCTGAGGTTGAGTCGGCTGAGGTCCAGGGATTGAATATAGCTAACATCTGCCCCATTTCAGCTATAAGAGATTCCTGGTTTAGCCCTTAACAAGTTAAGTTCCTTATTTATCTATTAGCACGCTCACTTAATCTTTAACAAAGTTTCCTCGTTACTCACGGTTCTGGGTCAGAGAGACTGAGATCTAGATTGGAAGCTTTTCCACTGGAATCAGGACTGTGTCTGTCCCTGTTCGGGCGCCAAATTGCAAAGGTCTGGACTAGCTCTTCTTGTCAGGATAAGCAAATGTCCTTGCCCCACGTTGGGCGCCAATTGTAACGAGCTGTCGTCTCCAGAAGCTGCTGGATCGCTCTCTGGGAAGAGATCTGCTGTGTCTACTACAATCTCTCAGACAGATTCTTCTTCCTGTAATGAACCGTTGTCTCCAGGCAGTTGCTGTTAACTCTTGTCCTTAGAAGTGACTTCCCTTCCTGCAGAGAGCCCCGTCAGGCCTGATGTAATGCAGAGAGTCTTCTTCTTTCTCTGAGAGTCCTCTCTTTTATTCTCCCAGAGAATGGGCGTGGGATAATGCAAGGGCTTCTGGGAAGAACCACCCTAGCCAATGAGCTTGCCCCCTCTATCAAGTCAACCTGAGTTCTCACCTTGTAATTGTCCAGAAAACCTGAATTCTCACCTTGTCACTATCCAGACAACCTCAGTTCTCACTTAGTAATCCTAACAACAGACCATTATGACTGTGAGAAATTGGGAATATTGGATGAGCTATGCAATTACAGAAGGTAGATCCAGTCCATTCATGTTCTCTTTCTCCCAGAGAACAGATGACTAAGGGTTGACACACTAAAGAATGAAATTTATTCTGCTTGTCTCCAGAGAGCAAAACTTGTAGTAATGTATAGGATTTCCAAATATACAAATTTAGGCTTGAGGTTAGGAAAAACATCCTAATAATTAAATTTATACAAAAGTAGAATAAATTCCCCTTGGAGTAGAATGAGAAAACTAGAGGCAAAGACTGTATTACTATCTTTCAGGTAAGTTGAAGAAGGGATTCTCATTCAGGTGCATGTTGCACTAATTGTTTTCAGAATTACCTTCCATTTCTGAGATTCTGTAGTATCAAATTCCAGACCCAGCTTATTGCTGTAGTCTATAATACAAGCAAGCAAGGAAGTAAAGAATTATTGATTGTGTGTCTATTATGTGGTCTTGCTACAACCCTGGGAGGTAAGTCCCAGGGTCACATAGCAAATGTCTAAGGTCAAATTTGAACTCAGGTCTTTGACTCCAGGTCCAGCTTTCGATTCACTATGGTCCCTAGTTAAACACAAAATCAAAATGAACATAAAAAGGACTTAGGTGAGCTATCCTTTCTATAATGCTAGATAGAAGCTGTCTATTTGTTCAATGCCATAGTCTTGATAAGGAGGGGAAAACATATCTAGGGTTCACATTTTTACTTCTTACTTTCTTCATGTGGAATGGGGGTGGAATGGTTGGAAGGGGAAGGAAGATATCCCAAAGGCTTCATCTCTAAAGAATCTTTTTCTGAAGAATGACTCAATATATAGTATGGAAGTCTGCCTTTGGTGTTAAGAAAACAAATGGAAGGGTTCCATTCCTCCCTCTCCTTTTATTTGGATCATTAAAGGTGAAAAGTTGAATCTTGTCACTGATGAAGTAGTACAGGATCCATCCAAACAAGAGCTTTGCAATCTCCAATTTATTCATGTTTAAGTAGTTGGCTATCTAATCTGTTTAGCTGACTAACAAAGTGAATCATTTGAGCCCAAACAGAAGTGTACCTGAGAAGGTTATCCCCTCTCCACTCCCCACCCCGAACGTTTGCTCTATTTTCTCTTATTCTTTCTTTTTCTTTCCCTGGTATAACTATGGTCAGTTTTTTAAAAAACAACTAAATCTATTGTCAAGCATTCTGATTTGAATATGCAAGTAGGTTGTTAAAATAATTTTTTTTGAGGTTCAACTCAGGGAACTAGATTATTCAGAGGTATGGTGTGCCACATATGAAGAATTATCCTGAACACACATAAAATATATAGTTCCCCAAACAAATTTTATGCTTTATACCATCAAGAAGTTAAATGATGTATCTATTATATTTATACTTAAATTTGTCAAAGTTAGGATTAGAAACCAAGTCTTCCCAAGTCCCAAATTTTCCCACTCTCTGCTATGTCATGCTGCTTTTCAAGGTAGAAAATAATACTTAAATATTTCATGAAACTGGCTTTCGTTCACTAGACACAGGTCACGTGTATTTGAATCAAATTGCCTCAGGACTTTGTAGAGCCTGAAGATTGTTCCATCAGATAATTAAGGGAAAAAAAAATTGACATCTTGAGCATTTGAAATTTAAGACATGCGTATGTCTATAGAACTGGCTTAAAAGGTATTTAAGGATAGATCTTCCTGATTTCTTACCTAATCCATATTTTCATTTTTCAGTCTGTTTTCTCCCTATAGTACAATAAGCCCTCAATTAACCAAAATTTTCAATTAATTGGACTTTATTTCTATGTTTCACTTCTAGTAGAGAGAGGCAAATGCCAATAAACTAACTCAGATGGGTTTTTATTCAACAAACACATTTTTAGGATATGACTTGGAGTCAGCACAAATTTAACTCATTCTCTTTATATAATGGAGATTTAGATTAGACTTTTGCTTCAGACACTAGCATGTCCAAGGGTAACTCCTAACCCTGTCAGAGTCGGTTCTCTCATCTTCAGATTAGGGATAAAGGTATCATAACCCTAGAACTAAACAGGATATCAAATGATCTGTTCCCTTCATGTTAGAGATGAGAGGGAAAAGGATCATTCTTATAAGAGTCAGAAAAGGGAAAAATATGTATAGTGGTCACATTACATTGGGGATCTTATCAGATAATGCATGTAAAATGCTTTAGAAACTTCACACAGCGGACATTATTCTATACCTACAGGTAAAAATTGTGTGAGAAACATCAAGATTTAGGGTCATGACTCTTTTGAGTTGTATGACCTTAAGTCAAAACTAATCGGTTTTTTCCCCCAGTGAATGTGAAAAAAAAGTATTTCATTATTCTTTCAAAGTATTGTGGTTAATTGGAAATTGTGTTGTAAGCTTTGGGGCGTTGGGTGGTGGTGTGTGTATGTGGTAGTGGTAGAAAACAAAAACAAAAAATCAAATGAATTTCATGTCTAAGTTAAATATTTGAATGGAAAGGCATCTCATATTTCATTAACATGGAAGACATTTAATTTTTATTTCAGATATATTTTGCAATCTATATGAAATTAAACTTTTACCAAAGTAGCTTAAGAAATACTATCCCCATCAATTTCAGCAAGTTTGTTTTGATATGATCTGTAAGGAAAAGGGGTTACCTTTAGGTGATTTCTACCTAAGGAAGAACTTTAAATATATAATTAAAAATTCAGGTAGAAAAATATTAATGAAAACAAATATTACTTTGAGTATCAGGATTAGCCTTTGTTTTACTTTTTCCTTCCTCTTTCTCTCCCTCCCGTTCTCCTTCTCTGTGTCTCTTGGTCTCTGTCTCTGTGTCTGTCTCTTTCTGTTTCTGTCTCTGTCTCTGTGTCTGTCACTGTCTGTCTGTATGTCTCCCCCCTCTCTTTGCTCTTTTCTTTCTTTTTCTCTACTTGTCATAGGCCTGTAGTACCATTAACATTACATTAACAGGATGTCTGGAACAGGTCTTTTCAGACCCTAACCCTAAATTGGTCCCAGAGTGGTATGGGACTATTTGTCATTTCCAATTAACTTGTTTGAGATTCTGCAGGAACATTCTTGAGAAATACACATTTTCTTTTTTTATTCATGTATTACCTCCTTTAGCCATGGATTTTTAAGCCTTTAACGTGATGAATCATAAAAGCACATGCAAGTTGATATTGGTTGCAATCCTAGACAAAGTCAGTGTGTAATAGCCCAATAATTATAAGGAAGATATGATGTGAATGTTGCAAGAAGGCAGGAGTAAATCTTTTGGGTGTACACCTTATGCCACCATGTTTGGGTGTGTGAAAGAACCCATAACCTTACTTTCAGATGGTTTGCAGTACAGTTGTCTTGTCTAGCTAAATTTCTATCTCAATCAGTTATGGGTAACTTTTACCCCATATGCTTCTGCACCAATCATCCAGAATACTGGGTCCAGATGTCACTTCTCTATTGTAATTACATAATATCTTGCCTATAGCCTTTTCTTTGTCTATGCTATTACATATCTAATAGATCCTCTTTTTTCTCCAAGTTCAAATGGGAAATGTTAAATGCAATTTTTTTTTCAGAATCATCAGATTACCCAATATCATACATTTTGCATAGGGCCCACCCATTCTTAGCTATGCTATTCCTGGTTTTACCCACTTAGTAAAGCATTAATAAATGTTTGTTGACTGAGGGACTGATTTAGTCTCACTGTTTCCTGTGTCAGCAATTGTCCTCAATGTTCTTACAAAAGAGATACTCATGTAAACTGATCAAAAATAGAATTATAAGAAGAAACTGAGTGCATAAGTTGTTTTTTAAAAGATTATTTCCTATGTTTATTAAATTTTCTAACATCTTTAAATATTGAGTTAAATGGACCAGTACTTATTTTTATGACTTGGCTGAATATATTTATCCAGTATTTGATAAAGCTTAATCAAATAGACTTTTGATTTAGCAAAAAACTTGAAATGAAATCTCTAACCCATTGTCCTTCAGAAAGTTAGGAGTTCTTTCTACTCTTGGCTAACTTCTTGCTGGTTATTAATTACTGGCTTGGATGCCTTGCCTCTATCTGCTGAAGGCTAATGTCCAGATGTCAAAAGCATTAGAAAGATGAGGCTGTATGTTCCTCAGTTTTTAGGAGAATATTGATTTGAGGTGTCTTTTCCTTCTTTTCCCCTGTCCAGGAGCACCCACAATATCATCTCATTTGTGGGTTATGAATCTCAAGGCCTGGGTCTATAATAAGGTAAGGAGTTACCTTAATTTTAAAGAAGCTTTTTTGTTGGAACAGAATTTGATTGAATTTATCAGGATCTCCATTTTGTTGGAGCCTAAACTTTTTGCCTAGTTTTCTTACTCTTTTATATGCCAACTCTCTCTCCATGAGTTAGAGAAGGTTAAGGAAGGAAAGTGGTGTTAACTACCTGAATTTTTAAAAGAAGATTGATTTATTTTTTAATGAAAAAAATTATTTTCTCTTTCTTTCCTCTTAATTTCCCCCATAATCTTTATAAATATAAATGTGATTATACACACATATTCACATATATACATATGCATATACATTTCAAATAAAATTTATTTCAAAGAAATAAATTCTTATATTCTTCCTGGACTTTAGCTTGCTTTTTGATACATATGAATTTCTTCTATCTTGATTTGTGCCTCCATTATGTGCCTGATTCCCTTGCTCTAGATACCTAGCTCATTAAAAAAAAAAAAAAAAAAGTTACTTCCATAATTCCTTCTGTGTAAGGGTCCTTTAAATGGGCGGCCACAGTGCAACAGGAGATTGAGTTGTCCAGAAGTAATTTCTGTGGATATAGGATTACCCTGTGGGTAGGATCCTGTGGGTAGGATCCTGGCCATAATGAATAGCTTCGTAATGGGTGACGGCTCTCTTGCTGATTGGCTGTGTGTATGACCTCACAAGTTCTTTATAAGCCCACTGCAGGCAGCAAGTCTCTCTCTTTAACCTGGCTCCCTAGCCTGGGGTAGCTGAGCCAAGCTGATGGATAGCCAAGAGGTAAGGAGTTTGGTAGTGAACACATGGGTCTTCAGACCAGGTGTTCACTAGGGAGTTAACAAGTCAGGGAATTAAGTCAAGGCATTAGGTGAGTAGGTATAATAAAGGCTTTTAAGTTTACACATGGCTGTTCTTGAGCATGTTATTGGTTATTAAACTATAGATTCAAGAAATCGTGGTCAGAGACCTTTGAAGGCCTCAGAGAAGGCAAGCCGGGTAGAGTTGACACTGCAAAGGTAAGTGGTCAAAGGTACTCTGTTGGGCCTAGGACAGACTGGTAATAGTAACTGCTAGGAGGGCATGTTACACTTCTGTCTTATTCTGGCATATGGACTCCAATCATCTAGTCTGGCTTTCATAGTCTTGGTTACTAATTCCATGCTCTTTTCCTTCTAATCTCTTGGTGATGATGGCAGGGGGGGAAGTTTAGGGAACTGAATACTTGAGTTTCCTGGGCAGGGTCAAAACAACTTCACAGAACAAATAGTCCAAATTCTCATGATTCTAAATTGCTAGGAAGAATTTGCAGGGATTGGTAATTGGTGGTGATGGGGTGAAGGGAGGATTACCAGTCCACTATTCTTTCTTTTCTGCCATAATCTTCTACGCTGGAAAAATACAGGTTATTTTAGAGCAGAGGTGTCAAAATCAAAGCCTATAGACTATGGCCACTCACAAAACTTCTGTGCTGTTCAACCAGATCAAAATGTAATTGGGAAATGTTAATAAAATAAAAATATAATACAACACAGATAATGTTAATTCATGTTTTTCTAAGTCAATATTCAGTCCCCAGTTATCTGTTTTTGTTTAAGTTCAACATCACTGCTCTAGAGAAGAGCTCGTTAAACTTTTTCCACTCCTGACCACCTTACCCAAGTTTTTATGTGATCCTAAGTATATTAGGTATTTAAGGTAGGTATACAAACATTTATTGATAATAATAATAATAATAATAATAATAATAATAATAATAATAATAATAATAATAATAATTTTGTAACCTCTCACATTCAGTTGTGACTTACAGTTTAAAAAGCTTTGCTCTAGGGGGTGCCAGACAAATACCTAATTTTGGATGGTCAGACTTGTGAAAATAAATGACACTGAAGCAGTTAGATGGTACAGTGAATAGAGCATCAGTCTTAAATTCAGGAGAACCTGATTTCAAATTTGACCTCAGACATTTAAGATATACTAGCTATGTGACCTTGGGTCACTTAACCCCAATTGTCTCATCAAAAAAAGAAAAAAAAAAAAGGAAATGACACCACCTCATTTGCAGCACATGCCTGTGAAGCACCTGCAGATATCTGGAGTATTTCATATTTTTTCAAGATGTTTATTTTTTTATAATAATAGTTTTTTATTTTTCAAAATACAAAGATAATTTTCAGCATTCACCCTTGCAAAATCTTGTGTTTCAAATTTTTCTTCCCCTCCCCAGACAGTAAGTAATTGAATATAGGTTAAATATGTATGTCCTATTTTAAACAAGACAAATGAATAGAATTCAATTCAATAATCATTTATTATGTTATACTAGCCAATTAGAAAATGTTTACGGACTGAGTGAATTTCATTTTTTAATTCTGTATAGGTGCTAGTGAACATGTAAATACAAGAATAGATATAAAGAAGTCCTTCCTTGCATTTTTTTTCTTTCCTAGTTTATTTTCAACAGGATTGAGGGAGTGAGTGGGAAGTGAAGAATATGTTCACCACAAAGGAAAACAATATTTCCCAGAATGCCAAAAATTCATGTTTATGCCATCAAGGTTCATCAAACAAAAAACTTCTAGAGATAAGCCAGGCTGATGTATACAGAATTAGAGACTGGTTTGGGAACAAGACAGCAACCAGAACAACATTTTAAGCACCTCTTATGTGCTTGGCATTGTTTTAGGCACAGAGAATATAGACATAAAAAGCAATACAGTACCTGACCTCAATTAAGTCATGCTCCTGTGGGAATAGAATAAATTCATGGATTAAAAAAAAGCAACACAGGAGATAGACAAAATAAAAACAAGGTATTAGGTATTAATTCCTCGGAAAATAAGGAAAGTCCCTGGAGGAGGTTATAGAAGCTGGGTCTTAAAGTGAACTAGGGGTTCCAAGAGGCAGAGGTTATGAGGGCACATACTGAAAATTGAGAGTATGTCCATTGATTGGGGGGTGGTTGAATAAGCTGCGTTATATGACTGTGATGAAATATTATTGTGCTATAAGAAATTATGAGCAGGATAATGTTAGAAAAAAAACTTAGGAAGAGTTATATTAACTGATGCAAAATAAAGAGAGCAGAACTAGGAGAACATGTACACATAAACTGCAATATTGTAAAATGATGAACTGTGAATGACTTAGCTATTCTCAGCAATACAGTGATCCAAAACAATTCTGAAGGACATTTGTTGAAAAATGCTATCCACCTTCAGAGTATGAAATAATAGCATCTGAATGCAGATTAGAGCATACTTTTAAATCTTTATCTTTCTTCTTTATTTTTTCCTGGTTTGTCTTGTCTTTCATAACATGACTACAATGGAAATATGTTTTGCAAGATTGTACAAATATAGTCTATTAAATTGCTTGCTTTTTCAAGGAAGGGGTAAAAGAGATAAGAGAGGGAGAAAATTTAGAACTCAAAATAAAAAATAAAACAAAACATCTAAATGTTAAAAATTATTATTAAATATAATTGGGAAAATATTTTTAAATTTCAGAAAACAAAAGGAATATCATTTTGGCAGGTGAATGGAGGATACACTGGGGAGGGAAGGCAATAAATTCTTGGAGAACAATTGGAGGTTGTTGCATTAATCCAGGTGAAAGGTTGTGAGAATCTAAATTAGGGTTGTAATATAAGTAGAGAGAAAGGGGGTGAATACAAACTAAATTGAGGAGGTGGACTTGGCAATTGATACATAAATTTCAATGCCATTTTTGTTCAAGTGAGAGTTGAAGTCATGGGAGTGAGTGGGATTATGAAGGGACAGTAGGTAGGGCCAAGAGCTAACACTTGGGGAATGTGCACCTTAAAGGGTTGGAAAGAGATCATGCAGTGAGTCAAGGAGACATAAAAGGGTGATTAGAGGTGGAGAAAGAAAACCAGGAAATTGTTTTCCTTCTAAATCTAAAGGAAGACAGAGTATACACAAAGGGGAAGGCTAAAATGCCAAATACTACAGATATGCCAAAGTGAATGAAAATAACAAAGAAAAAAAATCTAAATTGATAATTAGAAGTTTATTGGTTACCTTTGAGCAGTAGTAGAGTGATGGGGGGTAGAAGCAAGAATTTGCTAGTGAATGTTTAACTATCAGGTCTTTGGGGGCAAAAGTACATCCCATATTCTTTTAAGTGTGACCTGCATTTTTAACATTTTTTCTGTCATTTTTTAAAAGTTGAGACAATCAAAAAACAATAAATCAAACACTTATCTGTAATATTTGCTGATTTCTGAGGCATAATTGCTCATACTGAAAATTTTACAACCATACTGACTCCTGAGTCACTATGAACTGGCTCCTGCACACTCCTGGATAGAAGATAAATTATATAGGTGTGAGAAGACAATGAGTGGTGAGGTTGTAGAAAGTGTTTTCAGGAATTTGGACAGTGAAGGAAAAGAGAGAGGGGATGGCATTTGGAAAGGGTAGATGGGTCAAAGAAAGGTATTTTGGAGGGTTTGAGGGGATGACATGTTTGTAGGCAAGTTGGAAGGAATCATTATTAGTGAAGGAAAACTTGAGTAGACGTGAGAGGAGTGAGATGATTTTAGGGGAATGATGTTCTAGAAGTGTAAAGCAATATGGAATGAAGGGAACAGGTAAAAAGACTGACTTGTGGAACCCAGATCTGAATCTGGAGGAAAAAAAGAGTAAGTCATGATGCTGAAGAGCTTTGAGGTTTAAAGCAAAGAAAGTCATTGAAGAAGTTCAAGTAACATGATTTTTACCTTTTTAGTGAAATAATTGGCTAAGTCATATGCTCTAAGTGTAAGGTTAAGGCCACGAGAAATAAGGAAAAATTTGGAACAATCATGGTCGGAATGAGAGAAGTTGATAAGAATTCAAATCTTGACTCGGACTTAGTGATTTTGTGAACCTGGGCAAGGTTTACTTCTTACCTTCAGTTTTCTCTTCTATAAAATGGGTGTGACAGTAGCACCTATCTTACAGGTTGTTGGGAGGATCAAAGGAGATAATTTATAATATGTTTTGCAAAATTTAAAGCACTGCATAGAAATGCTATTATCATCATCATTATCATTGTTTGTTGAGCAACTGAAAAGACTCAACTGAAATTACACACAATAAATTGGTAGTAATATAAAGGACAAAATCACCTGGATTTCATAGCTTTTCTCCAGTAATATACAATGCAGCAGGAACAAAGAAAGCCAGTGGTGGATGGTAGCTAAGAATGAGCTATCGAGGTGAAACAGAAGACTTTGGTATAAAAGAGGTGGGGGAGGCAGGGATTATGGATGAAATATTCCTGAGAAGTGACTATTAAAATATTTAAGTGCAGGTGTCATGGTATAGGAACACTGAATAAAGTAGAGACAAAGTAGATGAGATTAGATTGCAAATAACAGAGGATCTATTTGATCCTACAGGTTTTAGAAACTATTGGGCTTTAATGAATGGGCTAGGAAGGGAAGAAGTGACAGTGGAAACTTCATTGTAGGAAAATTGAGGGACCACTTTAATTTTGTGTTTATATTCCCAACACTGAATCAGTCCAAAGCTTAGCATATAACAGAGACTTAATAAATGTTTTAATTTCCTTTACTCTCATATGATCTTTCCCATGTATTTTTTTTTGAGTCACTGAAAACAAGTTATCCTTGGTGTTGAGTGGATAGAACACTAGCCCGCTGAACTTGAAGTCTGCATTCAAATCTGCCTTCGACTGTTTAACCCTGGGAAAAATCATTTGAACCATATCTACCTCGGTTTTTTTTTTTTTTTTCATCTGAAAATGCCATAATAGCAGTTGCTTCCCGGGGTTGTTGTGAGGATAAAATGAGAAAACTTTTAAGTGCTTTGCAAATCTTAAAATATATTTAAAAGTGATCTGACATTATTATTATATTAGCTTTTTCTTCCTAGAAGTCCCCAAGCTCTAAGAGTACTTGGCATGAGAATAAGAATTCTTAACCTATGTTCCATGAATTTGAATAAAACTGATTTCCTTTGTAAGACATTGTGTATTTTATTTTTGCATTAAAACCATTATGTTGAGAAGAGATAGGCTCAGAAAAAGGTATAAGACTTTAAAAAGGTTAAGTATAAACCCCTGACTTAGAAGAAAGTTTTGTGAATGCAAGGCTATTCTAGGATTCTTTTCCAGTTATACAACTTACTACTTCTTTTCTTAAGTGGTTGTGCTTATGAATAGCAGGAGGCACCTGGCATTTGAGTATAATGTGTACCCATACATTAAATACTCATGAAATCCTTGGTCTTTTACATCATACCCTTTATTGTTCATTGCTCACAGTTTCTAATACAGCCTTTTCATTTTCTTTCAGTCACTGCCAATATTTATCTTTCATTTCTCCTGTTCCCCACAATTATCAACCTCTAAACACTATCAAAATTGTCCCTAGGCATCTAAACTTTAAATGCAATTGTAACTTTTCCATTTGGGGCCTTGTTTCATTAAACAAATATGTGGGTGCTACATGATTTTGCAGCAGATATTGTTTATGTGGGAGTTGGATTTGTACTGTGTTTACAGCTAAAGAGAAAAAATTTCAACACTTTATTGGACGTGTACTGGCATGTGGGTGAGGTTGGAGAAAATAATTGAGTGTTGAAATCAAATACAGGCCTGGGAAAATACTCCTTTTTGATGGTACAGCTGAGGAAGGTCAACAGCTGGAAGTATACAGATCTTTAGGGTAAGGCTTCTTGTCAAAAAAAAAAAAAGTGCCCTCATTTGAGATAGCCAACCCTAAAGAAATGAGGGCAATCTTATTGCTACATTTTAGGAGCAGGAAAAAATATGATTGCACAACAGGAAGCATGCACCTTCACACCCATCATACAGTTGTCTCTTCCCTTCCTCCAAAAGCCATTTTTCAAGGCATGCAATAAACTGAGAGTTTGTGACCTCTTTACTTGAAGATGTATTTATATTCCTTGTAGGAAATGGTACACACTATTTTTTTGCACATAGACTGGCTATTTAAAACACATAGTGCTCAGGATTTGCAACTGGCACTTGTTGTGTGGAATAGCACAATTTGCCTTCTTTCCTACATGGGCCACAATTAGAAATCTTAAGGGTTGTTGTAATTTGTATCAACTATGCAGATTATCTTTTGCCCACTACCTTTAAGGAGAGAGATTTTATTAGACTAATTATGTAATTATGGTCTCTGCAATACCAAGACCAGAAAGAATATTAACATATTATCCTGTCTTCAGTATAATCATATCTTACCCATCATTCCAAACACATGAAAAACCTCATCTTTGTTTTAAATCTACCTCCCCCCATTTTCACCTCTCTAGTCAAGAAAATAAGCGATTTTGGAAATCATTTCAGTATTTACTGATTCTCACTATCAAGAAATTCTTCCTTTTGCACATAACCCACTTGTATTGATGTATACAAAACCAATTCCTGTCTCAAGGGATCATGGATTTAGAACTGTAAGGGACTTTAGAGACCACCAAATTCAGCCTTTTTGTTTTATGAATGAGGAAAAAAAGGGAAGACAGCTAAGTGGCACAGTGGATAGAGTACTACTCCTGAAGTAAGGAGGACCTGGGTTCAAAGGTGACCTCAGATTAGCTAACTAGCTGTGTGATCCTGGGCAAGTCACTTAACCCCATCTCCTCCCTGCAAAATACAAAATAATAATAATAATAATAATAATAATAATTTAACAAGTTTTAAGGGGGTAGGATTAGAACTTGGGTGTATCTACTCCAAGTTCAGATCTCAATCTCCCAGGGTTCCTTTTAGTCATGAAAGAAAGATTTTGGTTGTCAAATGTATATGCAAAAAAATCATTCACAGATTTGGGCTCAATCCTGTTAGTTCTTCTCTCTGAATAAACCTTATGGATCAGTCCCAATCCAGTCTAAGCTCCTGGGAGCATCAATATTTGGCCACGTTTCTTTGTAAGCAATAAGGTAAAGCATTTAACAACAAACAACAGCAAAGTAACAGCAGCAACAGTTCTATTGCGGCAGACATAATCAAGATAGGATAGTTGAAATAGCCCCTTTAGTGAAACCTTCTCAGCATCTAGGTCAGTACCATCCCTTCCTATTCACACTATAATACTAATCACAGTTACTCAGTGAAAAATTCAGGAAAAAGACTTGGGGACTTTGGTAGAGGGGCATCTGTTTTGCTTTTTTCCAATTCTCCCCCACTCCTGCCTCTACCTCTGCCCCAAATACTGCTTCTACAAGCACTGCATCTGGGATCAGGAAGATCTGAATTCCAATTTGGCCTCATACACTTAACTAGCTATATGATCCTATGCAAGTCACTTAATTCCTGCCTGCTTTAGTTTCCTCAACTGTAAACTGGGGATCATAATAGCACCTATCTTTTCTGGGGTTTTGGTGAGGCACAGTACCTAGCACAGAATAGGTGTTTAATAAATGCTTATTTTCCCCTTCTATTACTGCTGTTGCAGAGAACACCTAGCTTTCTCTCTTGTTTTTCAATTTAAAAGGCTATTTTCAATCCATTATTTTTTTCTTAGCAGCATAATCAGCAGCTCTTGTCTAGTTTCCTTATTCCTTGAGGCTGCCAACCCCATCTCCCCCAGAAGTTGCATCAAGCTGCTATTCATGCATCTCCTGAAATTTAGACATTTGCCCCAGGCTGGCCCCTAACCTCCTTGCTAGGGTATAGGGGAAGGAACTACCTGGATGAGATACTTGCTCTCTGGATATCATTTTCCTGATCTGAAAAGT
The DNA here is from genome assembly GCF_048593235.1 of Sminthopsis crassicaudata. Classification (NCBI taxonomy): domain Eukaryota; kingdom Metazoa; phylum Chordata; class Mammalia; order Dasyuromorphia; family Dasyuridae; genus Sminthopsis; species Sminthopsis crassicaudata. The sequence goes on along the minus strand of NC_133619.1, from coordinate 391,047,132 downwards.
AAGATATTGGACTAGATGATCTTAAAGGTATGTTTATAGCTCTAAATATGATTTTATGATTATTATCATAGAATTAGACATTGCTTAGTTACAGACAGGTGCAATTTCTATAGTGTTATATGTTGAAATACAATTCAATGTATGTATTTCAACATATATATGTATATATATATACATATATACGTATATGTATGTATATACATATATATACGTATATATGTGTGTGTGTGTATATATATATATATATATAAATATATATATATATATATAAATATATATATATATATACATGCTATTATTTGAGTGACATCTCTCCACAAAGGCAAATCTTAGCTGTGTGCCAGCTAGAATCATTGGACCACAGGAGTGGCTACCTTGATCATCATCTCTGAGTTGCTAACTATCAACTTGGTTATTGGACAAATAACCCAGATGCTTTTGTGATGATCTGCTTTCATTTTATAACAATTTCCTCACTCTCTGTGTGGATGTCCTTGAGTCCACTGGTTTGAGATTCTGTTCATGCCTCTGAGTAGCCTAAGTAATACTGAGTCATTTCTCTTCCTTAAAAAAATATTTCTAAAGGTGGCTTATGTGGCCTTAGAATATCTGAAGCTCAAATAGTGGCAGTATTTGGGTGGCTTTTGAATCTAAACCTTATATCCAGTACAGGCAAAAACTGCCCTCAAACTGGAGCAAATTTGATGTTTTTTCTGTCCCCTCTTGGGTACCCAATTTCAGTTTCTTTTTCATCTAGATTTTGATTTGTATCTTCCATATGTAGGCCATGATCTGGTGCCAGCTATCCACCTGCAGCTTCTAGATAGGTAAGAATGATAATAATAATGCCATTTTAATGCTTTAAAGTTTGCAAAACAATTTACAAAGATTATCTCATTTTTATTCTCACAACAATCTGGGACATAGCTGCTATTTATTATCTCTATTGTTCAGATGAGGAAACTGAGGTTAAATGATTTAAATACTGGCAGCCCTTCCCATCCTGCCCAGCTTGGTATCTCATATGCCAGGATTTTCTAATTTTGTTTTTGATGCCCCAAAAGCACGCAGTTTATTTTTGAGACATTAGCTGTAAACTTCTTCTTTGCATGTTGCAATTGCATTTTTGGTTCTAGATGGTAACCAGGTACTCAGAGACAGAATTTTGGATTTGAAGCCAGAAGAGCTTTCTCTGTTACTTGACAACCTATGTGGAAATTACAAGATGTATGTATGTTCACAGAGGACTGGTATCCCTCGTGTAAGGACTGCTGAGCCTTTTTTTTTTTCAGGTTTGTTTTCCTTTGATGTCCACTTGCCACTCAACTTCAACCTGTGACTTTAAACAGCCTTAGCATGTGCAGTGGCTACACTCTGAGAAACCATTTGGCAGACTGGCTTAAACCAGGTTAAGAGTAATTGATATGCTTCAAACCATTGGTTTGAATTACTCCTTACTCCTTATGTAAGTAGTACGTTGGTGAATTAGGAGGTATCTACCTGAAGTATATTAATATTTTCTTAGTAGAATAACTGTATATGAACAATTTGTTCCAATGGACCATGAACATAAAGGAAACAGAAGCTGGGGAGTACTTAGAACTCAATTAGATATCAAAGATGCCGAGGTCATGAACTGTATTCTGAGCCATTTCTAGTCATCGTGACTTTCATCTTGTGACTGGACATGAAATGATTCGGGAACAGAAAGCGAGGCTGACAACTTTGTGTGATTCTACCTCACTTTAATCCAATTTATGTTTGAGTCAAAAGACATAACCCATACTGTTTTACCATGTTTTTTTTTACCTATCTCAAAGTCTTGTGATGACAGGCAAGTGAGAAAGCAACAGGTGCAGAATACACTGGCAGCTATAGTCAAATCCTGGACACAGGTGGCCCAAGTCATAAGGTCAATTGGATTGAAGTAGCAGTGGGATTTGACAGCTGCCTGGGTATCTGGGAAGCCTTTTTAAAGGACTGCACTGCTCACCTCCTGGGATGAGGAAGATGCTATAAACATTGTCTGCTTCACCTAATCTAACCCTGGCCTGATTACTATGGCAGGAGGGGATCCTATCTTGAAGTTGAAACACAAAAAAGGTATAAAAATTTTTATTTGATGATTTCATTCATCATTGGTACGTGAAATGTGCTCATGTTCATGAACAATAAAAATTCTGTGGACCTGAACGATGAACAGCTCTTCTGAGAGAACTCAGCAAGTATTGCATCAAAATAGCAGTCCTGAGTGAAACAAGGCTGGCAAAAGAAGACCAGCTTACTGAAGTTGATGATGGATACATTTTTTCTGGAATGGCCACAGTGATGAGAAGTGCTGTGAAGCTGGTGTTGGTTTTGCAATCAAAACTAATCTAGTCAATGAACTTATATGCCTCATAAAAGGAATTAATGTCAGGATCGTGAAAATGTGATTTCCACTTGCAGGAAAGCACCATGCTACCATCATCAGTGCATAAACTCTCATCATGATGAACCCTGATGAAGTCAAAGAAATATTTAATGTAACATCGAGACCTAATCATCAATATATTGAAAGAGAACAAGCTTGCACTTTTGGGTGATTTTAATGCCAGAGGAGACACAAATTATTATACATGGTAGGGAGAGTCAGGTACAACAGCAATGATCACTTATTACTGAAGATTTGTGCATCTCATGCCCTTTTCATTACCAACACTCTCTTCTATTTACTTAAATGAAATAAAACTTCATGGATGCACCCTCACAGCAAACATCAACATTTAATAGACTATGCCATTATAAGGAGAAGAAACAGTAGCATGTGAGAATAACAAAGGTACTGAATGCTGGACTGAACATAGACTTATCCTGTCCAAGCTAACCATTCACATCGAACAAAAGTAGCAGTCCCTACACAAGATGACTTTCAGAAGGCTTAATGGCAACAGTTTACATTCCCTCTGGTTGAATAGTTTGTTGGTAACTTGCAGGGAAAGCTGACTACAATGTAGCAGAAAAAAAGAGTGGGCATCTTTCAGAGATTTGATTTAAAGCATTGCTTTTACTCAGCTGGACCAGAATATTTGCAAACATCTGGATTGATAAAAATGATGGGGAAATTCAGGAGCTGCTAAGAAAACAAACAAACAAAAAATCCCCAACAACTCCATAGGGTATACCAGCAGAATTTTCTGTCTGTTACTAAATAGGAAGCATTTAAAGCACAAGTGAAGTGACAAGGTAGAAGTAAAAATTCAGTTTTATTCTGATAGTAATATCTAAAATGCTTCTATGAAGTTTTGAAGGCAATTTATGGGTCAAACACCTATGGCATATCTCAACTACTCAGTGCTGATGGATCCATATTGATTAGTGATAAGGACATGATTCTGGATGATGGGCTAAACATTTTCATAGTGTTTGCAACAGACCATCATCAAGCAATGCTGAAGTCTCAGGTTGAATTTAATCCCTTTCTAGATGAACTTCTAATTGGAGAAGAAATTTTGAATGCCATTAGGTTCCTCTTGGGTGGCAAAGTGACTGGTGTTGATTCTATCCAAACTGAGATTTACAAGTTATCAGGTCCAATGTTCATACAAAAGGTGACTGAAATGTTCCAGTTTACATGGCAAGAGGAGATTATCCCACAGGAGTTCAATGATACTTCCACTATTCATCTCTATAAAGACAAAGGAAATAGATAATTCCATGACAATCACAGGAGGGTATTTCTCTTAATATTTGTTGGCAATCTTTTTTTTTTTTTTTGACAGAGCCCTCCTTAATAGAGTGATCCTTCTCTTGGAAGATAGTTGTCTACTTGAGAGTCAGTGTGGCTTCAAAAAGGGTTGGGTAATGGTAATATAGTGTTTACTTCCCTATAATCCCAGAAGAATTGAAAAAAAATATCAAATGCTCTTGGATAGTTTGAGCAAATAATACCAATCAAACTCTCAAGAAACGATTTTACTGACCTAGAAAAAATAACAACAAAATTCATCTGGAAGAACAAAAGGTCAAGAATTTCAAGAAGATTAATGAAAAGGCTGCAAGCCAAGACCAAAGTAGAGGAAGAGTTGGTGTGTGACTTTTTGTTGGCAGATGATCGAGTACTCAATGCATTCTCTGAAGCTGAGATACAACAGACTATGGATCACTGCCCTTCTATTTATACTAATTTTCCCCTGACAATTTACACCAAGAATACAGAAGGGCCAGAACTGCACCAACTTTAAGAGGAACCATTGGATTCATCAAATGGAGATTATTTTGAATGCTGTGGATAAATTCACTGGCAGTATACTTTCCAAAGATTTATACATAGGATGATATTGATGTATGCATTACCAGAGTTAGTTCAGGCATCAAAAGAAACAGTGGTAGAGAAGAAGTATTAGGCTGTCTACCAAATAAATATCTCTACAGAGCTATTATGCTGACCTCATTGCTTCATGCTTGTGAATCCAGGATGGTGTACCAGTTCCATGCCAGGAAACTGAATCATTTCCATTTGATTGTCTTAAGAAGATTCTGAAGATCACCTGGCAAAGTAAAGTATTGCCACTGAGGTCCTTTCTTGAGCTGAACTGAGATTCAAATTCAAATTATTTTGCAGAGAACCCAACTCTTGTTCAAAAGCCAAACATATGGTTGCCTAAAATATTATTTTTTGAAGAACTCACATAAAGCAAGAATCCATGTGGATGTCAGAAGAAGCATCAAATGGACACTCTTGAGAATTGTGAGACATAGGAGATATTGGCATAGGACTAACCAGCATCAAACATGGTGATGTCTATGAGCAAAACAGAATTGCTGTTGCCTAAAAGATGCACAAATTTAGATAATTTCCACTCCAAATGTTCATATGAATATTTGTATTTCTATCTATGGTGGATCCTTTCACGCTTCTTTTAGTCTGATCAGCCATAGTTAGACACACTTTACCTTTATCCCAACATAATAATGTCATTTTTGTCTTTTCAGGCATGAAGGACAGCAACCATGTTACATTGGGCTCAATTCTCTGGGCTCAGTTTCCTAATTTATTAAATGAGAGATCCAATTAGATGACTTTGGAGATCCCCTCTAGGCCTATATCCATTATTCTTTTTCAATGCTCTTTTAAAACATTACTTCCACTTCTTTTTAATTCATTTTTTAATTAATAAAAATTAGTTCTCCATCCTCAATCCACCACAACATTGGAAAACAAACCAAATTAAACGTTTTCTGTGAGTAGATGAATAATGTTTCTTCATTAGTTCTCTGGCATCATGGTTGGTCATTCTATTCTTCAGAGATTTTAAGTCTTTCAAAGTCTTTGTTTTTATCACATGGTTGTATTGTATAAATCTTCTCCTGTTTATTTCACTCTGAATCAGTTCACACAGTTTTCCCAGATTTCAAAGCAATTGTCTCTTTCATAATTTTTTAAACTTTTTATTTTTTATTTTTTGCTGAGGCAATGGAGGGTAAGTGACTTGCCCAGCATCACACAGCTAGGAAGTGTTAGGTGTCTGAGGCCGGATTTGAACTCAGGTCCTCCTGACTTCAGGGATAGTGCTTTATCCACTATGCTGTCTAGCTGCCCCATAATTTCTTACAGTTCAATAGTGTTCCATTATCTTAATATATCATAATTTGGTCATCTATCCTCTAAAAATTTACTTTCCAATTCTTTGCAATTACAAGAATTGCTATATATTTTTGTATTGATGCCTCACTCATAGTCCACTGCTTCTGACAAGAGGCAAGAGGCATGCTTTACCTTCGGTCCTCTAAATCACTCTCCCAAATCTTTTAAAATATGTACTCTCATTAGTAAAACATTTTTGATTAAGCATCACCAATATGTATATATTTGTAAATTGCATATGCCAAACTAATATAATAAATTCTAAAGCATATGCAAATATTTTTTAAAAGATTAAAATGAAATAAATAATATTGAAATCTTTTTAATAGTTACATTCTTGGGGATTGATGGCATAAAGAACCCTGCTCTCATTAAAATTATATATATATATATATATGTATATATATACATATATATACATACATATGCATATATGTACATAACTAGTGAAAACAAAGTCAATGAATATATTTCATTGCTTTTTTAATTAAAGCTTTTTATTTTCAAAATATATACATAAATAATTTTCAACATTTACTCTTACAAAATGTTGTGTTCTAATGTTTTCCTTCCTTCCCTTCTACCCTCTGCCCTAGACAGCAAGTGATACAATATATATTAAATGTGCATTTATTTCATTACTTTTGAAAATCTTAGTTTAAAACTGTATGGTATAGAGGTGTTTATATTTGGTTCTATCTTCAATATTTAATTCTATTATAGCTGAAAAAGATGGTCCATAAAGATACTGTCTTCTATATGTGATTGAACTATTTGAACTGTTGCTTTGGGAGCAACCTTCCTGAAACACACTATAGCAGCAGTTAACCTTTTTTTTTTTTTTTTTTTTTTTTTTTTAATCTTTTTGTGCTTCCTGCTTTTATTGATTTTGTTTGGGCATTCCTAATTTCACCCCTTCCTAGATCAGTGAGCCTCCCTCGTCATCCTGGGGATAAGATAGAATGAAAGCCCCAGGAGAACATCAAGATGCTTGCATCTTTGGGAACCATTTTCCTTCTCCTGGATTGCCCTTAGCTGCAGATTCCTGTCTATACTAGAGCATATATTTCACATATCTTCTTTTCTGATCCTGGAAGAGTCCTTGCTCCTAGGAAGCAGAATTTACCTGTTCTTCTTGCAATTAGGGTCCCCCTGAGGGTCCTTGAAGCATAGGATCAAGGGATATAACATATGCTTTGTTACTGCGTGAAAGGGAGATGTGAAAGACAGGGATCATGGTGAATGAATGCCTCCTGCTTGTCGGTCCAAAGGGTCTCACCCATAGAAAGTTCTCAATAAATATTTGTTAATGGAGAGCCTGCTTTCCTATTCTGGCATAAATAGGGGGAAGAAAACCAGCTGAGGTTTTCCCTATGTTGCTCTCCTTTGTTTTAACATTTTCTTCAGTCCCTCAGGGAATTGCTTTCCATACCCACTGGAATATATACAGCACAATTTGGAAACCACTGCCTGAAAGTCATGTAAATTTATAATTCCATGAACCCTCTGGTTATGGATTTAGGCCATTAAAATTGATTTTTAAAGTCAACATAGTATTTGAATCAAGTTATGTCATAGGCTTTCCATTTCCTTTCTCCTTACTTATGCCAATGATTGGGTACATACTTTTAAGTAATGTTTCATTTTCAAATGAAAAAAAAAAGAACTAAAACATTAACTACAGTAACTGCTAAAGACTAGAATTCACTTTTTGTGCTTTAGACTTAGACCTGGAGTTTATTTTCTCTGAAGAATATGCTTTTCAATTGTATCTGTTTGATAAATTTTCTCTCCTGTCCCTCATATTCAAATATATGTATATGCATGTATAAATATGAATTAACTTTACAAAGTACTTTGTAAAACCTTTTATAGAATATACAGAATATGATTGTTATATAGATACTTATATAGACATGTAGGTAGATATCATACATATGTATATGGAAACTATCTATCATGAATGTACAATAATAACTACATATGCAAATACACATATCTCATCATGGGCAGCATGGCATTATGAACAGAGGACCAAGCTGGTGGTTAAGAAGAGCTAGGTTTAGAGCTTTCGTGATTAGCAAATGATTGAAAATAGCAGGTCACTTGAACTTTCAATACCTCAGACAAGTCACTGAGATAAAAATATTATGGAACAATTCCTAATCTGCATTAAGTAGGTGGGATTTCCATGTGGGGAAGGTCCATATATAGGCCCCAAATAACAGATCTATATGTAAATTATTATTAATTTCATTATTATTAATTTATATAAAGCTACATTTATATAGCACTTGCTGTGTAGTAGGCTCTGTGCTAAGTGCTTTACTAATATTATTTCACTTGATTCCTACAACCTGGGAGGTAGATACTATTATTAACCTATTTTATAGATGAAAAAAGTGAGGGAGATAGGGGTCCAGTAAGTTGTTCAGAATCATACAGATAGTAAGGGTATGAATTCATATCTTCTTGACTACAGGTCTGGTGTGCTATCTACCTTTCTATATAGATGTGTGTGTGTATACATCTATATGTCTGTCAATGTATGTAGATATATAAATACACATCTATATAGATAGCTAGGTGGTGCAGTAGATAGTGCTAGACCTGGAGTTTTTAATCCACATATTTACATATATGTATATGTGTGTGTTTTAACAAAATATATATCCTATTTGTAGCTTACTATGCCAGTGGAAACAGATCTGGATTAAAATCATACACACACACACACACACACACACACACAGAGCTCTTTGTAGTCATGAGCATTTTGGTCTCTAGAAAGCCTATGGGATAAAATCTATTATTTTCTGAAATGATTGAGCAAAACAAGACTGATTTATAATACCTATCAATACGGCAGCATCTCAGGATGTGCCATTTTTCCTATGAGGAGATTGATGATCCTTTGTACCACCATTCTTAGTTCAATTTTTCTTTCAGAAAATAAAATAATAACCATAGTTGCACTTTGGTTTGGATTTTTACTGTGTTTTTGTGAAATTTCTATACTGATTTGCATTAAAAAAAACCTTTTTTCCATCTGAGTTTTCTCCTATGCTGATATGATTTCAAGGGTTCTTATTGGCTTAGATGAAAAGTGTTGGGAAGTTTGAAGAAATTATTTTTATTTAAAAATTTCAAACAAAGCATCATTTACTATAATGAACAGCAAAATTCTAATAGTACATTAGTGCATTAATTTTTAATGCTTTTATAAGAGATTTAGTCATATCTAAAAAAAGACTGCATAGTCTATGCCACGGTGCATGGCCCTGTGTTTTGTGGTTTATACTTTAACCTCCGTTTGTTTCAGTCATGTCTGATTCTTTGGCAGAGATACAGGAGTGGCTTGCTGTTTCCTTCTCTAGCTCATTTAGATGGCCCTGGATGAAATGGCTCAGTGGATAGAATGATGAGTATGGAATTAGGAGGACCTTAGTTCAAATTTGGCTTGAGACACTTAGTATCTGTATGAGCCTGGGCAAGTTATTTAACCTTGCTTGTCTCAGTTTCCTCATCTGTAAAATGAGCTCGAGAAGGAAACAGTAAACCACTCCCAGTATCTTTGCCAAGAAAACCCAAAATAAAAAATTTGGAGAGTTAGACTAAAATGACTCAACAAAACAACTAGGTCTCACCTGGAGCTCCATAAGTATTTTTTAAAAGTCAGACTAAGCAGAGAAGAGCAGCAGACAATTATTTCCTTTATAAATTATTTGGAGGTCTTCCATATGGCTATAAATCCTAAGAAATTCTCCTTCTAGGAAGTGTTACTAAGCTTTAGATATGACCTTGATGACTAAGAGTTACATCTTCTGAATTTGGGGCCAGCTCAGCCACTTTAACAGTGCTCCAATTCAAGCTTCCTTTATTAAGTGCCAAGAGCTGAGAAGAGTGGAATCACAAAGACCAGGATGACTCTTTTGTCTCCATTTCTTGGTGTCTGTCTCTCTCTCTCTCTCTCTCTCTCTCTCTCTCTCTCTCTCTCTCTCTCATTTATATAATAGTAAACATCCACTTTGTGCTGGATTGTTGTTCACTTATTTATGTTGTGACTGATTCTTTGTAGCTTTATTTGGAATTTTCTTGACAGAGATAGTAGAATAATTTGCTATTTCCTTCTCCCATCTCATTTTTCAGATGAGGAACTGAGATTAAACAGAGTTAGGTGATTTACCCAGAATCACACAGCTAATAAGTATCAGAGATCAGATTTGAACGCAGGAAGATGAGTCTCTGATTCCAGGTCCAATCCTTTACTCTGAAAAAGTGTACTTGAATCAAGGACAGCAGAGTACTTAAGCACCCACTCTGTGATTAGAATAGATTTACTATACTTTTAGTATGTGCTGGATAATTAGAATTAAATTATAAGCAAAAAGACATAGTTTGGGGAATCAGAGATTGAGTGAGTTTGGATAGAAACAGGGTTGGATAGATGCTTTCTCATATAGAGGACATTTACTAAACTATGTGCTCCTGAGTAAGTCATTAAACCTTTACATGCCTCAGGCAACTTCCCAGGATTTATTTGCTAAGTCATAGACAGGCTGCATCTGTAAAGGGAATTTTCCTCTTGGGGGCTTTTTATAAGGACAAAATTACCAATTCCATGTATATGCTAGATCCTGTTTCAGGTACTGGGGATACAAAAACAGATGTGTCTAGATGAACCTAAAGAAGTATGTAATCTTTTTTTAAGTTATTATTTTGTTTTCTTCCCTAGTTACATGAAAAGTATATAATCTAATGTGATTAGTATGGGGTGGCGGGAGAGATATAATGATGACCAAAAAAAAAAAAATATGGTTAACTTCTGGGTTCTTGGGTAAATTATATGATGTTTTTTCTCATCATAAGCTTTTTCGTTTATAAAAGAGAGTAAAGACCAAACCTGGAATTTCATTGTTGTAGTGAATTCCTGTCAAGAAAATGTTCTACAAGAACTAGTTAGTACCCCTTCTGCAATTATGTCATGGGATTACTTTTAGGAATTAATTTGAACAGCCCAACCTCTTTGGAACAACTGAGTCATCTGTTTCTCCCATGAAGGGGTATTGTAACACCTGAGAAGACCAAGACTGGAGTAGAAGAGGTCACTGATTTGGAGTTTCCAAGTCCTGATGGACCTCAAGTAATTATCATCAAGCATGATTTTTTTGTTTTCTGGTGAGGAGTAGAGTTAAGAGGAAGTGATAGAATGGCCTTCTAGCAGTCTCTGAATCCAGTAGATGCTCTTGGTCCTTATTACTTGAGGGAATGGTCCACATGTACATGCCATCAGTCTTTCAGAAGTTAATCTATATTTTTCCAGGGATATTCTTATCTATCCCTGTGTGTGATTGGGGGGGGGGAAGGGGAAGGTAAAGGAAGAGGGAAACAAGGAAAAAAAGAGGGAGAGAGGGAGGGAGAAACAGAGTGACAGAGAGAGAGAGACAGACAGAGATTGAAACAGGAAATCTGGTCTACTTAACAGGATTTTCTCAGAAATTTGTTTAAATGTAGAGAAAAAGTCACATCATGACTGATCAGCTTTTTCTCTGTCTTCTGAGGGTTAGATTAGGGATTTTTATTGTTATACTGGTAAACAGATTATGTCCAATCATATGAGGGCCAATTAATTTAACTAAGACTTTTTTTGGACGAGGGGAAAGTTATATTTATTTCCTAATATGAAAGGTTCAGTGGAGAATCATTCCTTTCACCAGTCCTAGAATTTCAGTCTGAATTATTGACTAGAATGTTTGGATACTGGACAATCATCTCTGGATTGGTTGAGGTGTGAATCTGAAAACAGAGGAATAGATGGAATGGATGAAATGACCTCTTGGGTTTTTTTTTTTTTCCAGATTTATGATTCTTCAACTTGGTAACCATAAGTCTGAAGAGTGAGAAGCAAACAGGAAAAATATTCTGAAGATAATGGCAACATCAGTGTCTCTGTTGCCTTCTGCTGAAATAACTTCTCTAATCATAATCTTACAACAGAATCATCAAATGATAAGACAGATGTTAGGCAATAATATCGTTTTTGTAATGTTTTGAATTGGATACTAACATGAAGTTCACTTCAGTGGGGAATTCATGTCATGTTACAAAATCTTTAGAAAAAAAAAGCATTATAACAATCCCTACAGATGCTCATTAAAATTATTTTGAAATTATGCTGTTATATGATTGGGGGATTTTCAGAGTCTCCATAGATTTGCCCTGCAATAATGATATCTTTATTGCTGTGTTTATTTTGCATTAACATTTTCTAACCAAATTTGAATTTCCTGCTCAGATCAAGATGTTTACACTTTCTCAAAACTGAATGGGCTGCCTGTGATGGAAATCTTATGCCAAGTGAAATAACTACATTATCTCCAAAACTGATTTCCCTAATACAGAAGACCAACTTGTTAAAAAATGTTTTAAACCAAACCAAAATTTGAAAAAAAATCATTTACTGAGCAGTTTCTATGTGCAAAGCACTTTTTTGCATGATATTGAGAGTGTGAAGGAATAGACCATATGTTCCCTGCCCTCAAAGAGTTGATAATCCAGTCAGGGAAGCAAAGCAGAGGTATGAAGTAACATGAGAACAAGGATAAAGATGTATTATTATTAGCATCAAGAATATAATGAACTTGATGGTGTCATCAAAATAGCAATAGTTTTTGTTGTTGTTTAGTTGGGTCTGACTCTTTGTGACCTCATTTAGGTTGTTTTGGCAAAGATACTAGAATGGATCACCATTTCCTTCTCATGCTCATTTTATAGATAAGGGAGTGGAGGTAAATAGAGGTAAGTGACTTGCAAGTGTCTAAAGCTGGATTTGAACTCAAGCCTTCCTGGACTCTAGACCCATTGCTCTGTCTACTGCACCATCTAATTGTCCCAAGCAACAGTTTAGGCAAACTTTATAAAATGTATTATAATGTTTGAAATGGGTAGAAACTGAACTTAAAAAAGAATTTGTTTATACAAAGTACTAAATAGGACACAGTGGGAAATATGGTACAAGAGGGGATTTTTTGGTTGATTTTAAACCAGTGTCTAAGATGGTTAATATCCTTATGCATAGACATAAATTCATTGCTTCCTTCTACAACAATAATCAAATATAAAATCTTTTATTTAGCTTTTCCTATTTCTCCTCTCACTCTTATTATTAGTGTTTCTGAGACTGTCTTCCATTCACACATCACCTCCCCCTATATGTGTATTTTTTGTATCTTCAATTAAAATGCAAGCTCCTCAAGGACAGAGACCAGGTTTATGCTTTCCTATGTATCCCCAGCACATATCACAATATTTGGTACACAGATAAGAGTTGAATAAATAGTTATTTACTACTGATTGTTGTAATTACTGATTGCTATGTATGAATACAATGATATTGTACAATGCAATGATACTTATGAATAACTATGTGAATGCAACTATATATGACTACAATTTATGAAAACAATATATTCTTAATAAAAAGTAGGCATGTTTCAAAGTGGAATACTGGATCATTAAGAAGCCAGAGGGAAGAAGGATAAAGGTAGGACTTAATTTTCTATGGAGTACTATTGGTTATAGAGAACTTCCTAGATATTGATGTCAATGGTTGCAATGGAATTCTCTTCCTTACACCTAATTTCAGTTATTGACAATCTAGGATAGTGATACATATTTGGTTTGCTATCATCTTTAATGAAATGTCAACTCTTGGTTTGATATAAAGCCCAAAGTTCATACTTTCTTTCAGTGTTGAAGGATGCTGCATATACTTATATACTTAAGTCCGAGTCATTCAGTAATTTTTAAAATTGAATAACCCAAAGCTTGATGCCCCAAGCATTGGAATGATTTTGGAAAACAAAGTGTAATAGTAAAAAAAACTTTAGGAGCATTTCACTTTTCAGTGAATATTATGCAAATCATATTGTTGGACATCATTTTTGAATCTTAAACTTGAAAATGAAAACTTTTTATAACATGGTTGTAGTCCTGTTCCTTGAGTCCTGAGCACTAAAAATACATTTTAAAATTAATAATAAAAAAATCTACTCTATTGCACCTTTTGCATATGAGCCTTTATCAACACTACCTTTGAATAGTTCTAGAGCCTCCTATGGTGCAAATGTCTCTGTTTAACTAACACTCTTTATTTTATTACATTCAAAATGTACTTGTGAAAAGGAAAGTGCTTTGTATTGCTGTTATAGCTTCAACAATGTGATTATTTAGCACTTTTCTGAGGCTGATTTCCTGGTTAGTATTTATATAGTCCCACATACAAGCATCTGAAGAGTGTAAACAGTAAAGGAAGAATTGGAATTATTTAGCATATTTTAGGAGGAGGATGACAAAAAGTAACTACAAGAAAGGTAGCAAAGAGGATGTTTCTAAGAAGTGACATAGTTCTTAGTCTCCTTTTTAACAAAAGTCCTCTAAATATGTATAGAAAATGATGGAAATTATCATTTATTATATCTAAAAATGAAACTCAAAAAGATCTTAAAGTATGACTTCATTAGGAATATCATAGCAAAGGTTATTGTATTATATTTCTCTTTGACGATTCATGACAATGGCTTTGTGGAAATGGATACAGTGATCAAATCTGATTCGTGCAACTTGAGTCCACTTTTCACAAGTTCCACTCACAAACCCATCCATAAAAAGTTTCAAACCTAAAATTTTGTGATGAATTTCCCAGTTGAAATGCTGTCAGGAAAAGAACTGGGCCTTCTAATCCTGAGCTACCTCTACAGAAACCCTTCTATTTATAATTCTCCAGAATGCAGCATTGGGGGATGAGCAAAAATGTTTTGGCTGACCTACATTCCTGTGACTGTACCCAAAGGAAAGGAGCCACCAGGGCCATTACCCAAATCTGATTTTATGAAGTAAACTTTCAGTTTGAGGGAGGTGGGGTGGGGCACTGGTGAGCTGAGCCCCCTGATTACTTACTGATATATTAACACGTTTTCTTAAAGAATCTGGTCTCAGTGGTATTAATGAGAAACCAATTTCAGCCTCAGTTTCCAAATCAATAAATTAAGAATAAAGATACCTGCCCAATTTTATCTAATAAAGTTCTTAGAAGAATAAAATGAATCTGAAAGCACCTTGAAAAGCACAAAGTGCTAAAATACAAGTTATTCATAGCTTCTGGGATACTTTAACACAGTGTTTGAAATCAATCCAATTAGTGGATAAGAAATGTCAGAACTTCTAGGTGATTAACCTCCTTGATTGCAGGGAGTATCTTCCTTTTTTGTCTATATCCCTACTGCATAACAGAGTGCTTTGCACATAGTAAGTGCTTAATAAATTGTTCATTCATTCAACTCATATGAAGAGGAGCCTTTCTGGTGCTATAATTCTATTGCCCTTTGTCTGATTAGGTTGAGTTAGTCATAATACCTTGGAAGCAAATACAAAATTAAGTAAACTCATCACATCCTGGGAACAAGGTAGAAGATGGGCTTCTGACATCCTTTTGTGTTTGACTATCACAATGACAGAAATTCCACTGGTAAAATAGAATGGGTAGGAGTTTTCTTTTTGGAAGTTGTAGGATTTATTGCAGCTCATTCCTATGACTGAATTAAGGTAATCCAGGAAAATGGAGTTGGCTGAATCTTCCTGGACTGTTCCTGGTTATTAAGATATGCCCAAGTAATAATAAAATATTCCTTCTGAATCAAGAGAAGCAAAATTATCTTTATTAATTAAATGCTATTGTAGACAAGAAAACATTTTTGTCAGGGTACCGGTACTGAAGTCAGGAGGACCTGAGTTCAAATCTAGTTTCGGACACTTAACTCTTCCTAGCTGTGTGACCCTGGACAAGTCATTTAACCCCAATAGTCTCAGGAAAAAAAAAAAAGACATTGTCAGGGGATTGGTAAAAATGTTAGAAAATGAGAATAACACTTATTCCTCAGTTGTGAGATGAATGAATTGACTGAATTCTATAGTTTAGCATAAAGTTTTTATATTTATTCAAATTTGTTCATTTATCTTGGTCATACCAAAGAGACTCTTGGCTTGATAGAAGAAACACTATTTTTTCAAAGCAGACAATTGAGGAAATGTAACCAAGTTAAAGACTAATCATTCTTAGAATCATAGATATTTTTTCTTTTTATTAGTTTTAATTAGAAATATTCTGATCCAAGTGAGGTAGAGTGACTCCTTTGTACTTAGAAGTCATATGTTCATATACTTAACCTTCTTTGGTTTTGGTTCTTCATCTACAAAAATGAGGGAGTTAGATAGCTGGCTTTCAAGCTCCTTTTTCCCTTCTACATCTATGTTCCTGTTATCCTATGAATTTTCTCATTTTTATTGGTGAGGAAGCTGAGGTCTACAAAGTCATGACTTCCCTGTGCATATAGAACTAGTAGATAGCAAAATCAGATCCAGAGTCTCCCGAATCCCAGTATAATGAGTTCTATTGCATCATACTATTTCTCTCTGTTAGTATGGAACTTCTGCTTTTCAAAATCCTTTAAGTTAATTTATGAAGTCCTTGACTATGTCTCTTCATTTTTATAACTCTCATTTTATAGGTGAAGCTAGAGAGACAATAAAAAAATAACTTAGACAAAATCCTAAATGGACAGAGATTGAATCTCAGTGTGACACTCTCAATTCTTGAGTCTGGTGCTTAGCAGTTAGGACTTTAGACAGGCCCTTGACAAGGCCAAATAAATAATTTTTTTTCCCTTTCTATTTTTCCATTTCCTTTTGCTTAGGTAATTATAGAAATTGTTATTAATGGTCTAGTTTAGTGATTCTGAGCTTATCTCAATTGTCAATGAGAACTTATTTTCCCTTTTTTCACATTTATGTCTAAGGGAGATAACATGGACCACAACCCATGTTTCCATGGACTTAAATTTGAGAATTGCTACTTACTCTTAAGTACACTGTACTCCAAAAGGTCCAGCAAATAGAGGAGACTAAATATTGGAGTGAGAATGAATGAATTTAATTTGTTAGAAGAAAGGGTGGAGTTTAGTTGGGACATGAGGGAGAGGGTGTAGACTGAGACTGAGATCTCGCTGGTGGTCTTTATCTTACAATGAAGAGATTTTTTTTGGGCCAAATATACTTGACCAGGGCTGTATTTTCAGCTGCACTATGTGCACTATGTGTCACTATGTAACAGAAAGAGTCTAATGGTAAAGTGACATCTTATTAGACCCCGTAAGCAAACTACAATTGAGTTTAATAAAGAAATAGTAATATGTAAGCATGTTTCATGTCTGTGTGAGGTTAATGGCAAAGGCTAAAGACTTTTCAAAGAAAGAAAGCAAACGATATACTAGATTCTTTAAAGAATCTAAAAGTTATTGTAATGGGTTGGATAGGATTGAGAAAATTTAGTTTGTACAGTGTATCATGCCAGGGAGAGTTTATTGTCCTTTGGGGACTGTCTCAAGTGTTTATTTGTAAGTTTGGCAGATCAACCCTGCAAATGATCCAACACTTAGGTTTCCCAGACCCCTTTAGGGAGGCTAACATAGCAAGGCAAGTCATTCAATCCCTGACAATGGCCCACCTGCCATCTAAATCCAACTAGGAGAAGATCCTAGTCCTAGAATGGCTCAAAGTGTTTCCAGAATGAGTTGGGAGTCAGAACAGAAAATGCTCAGGTAAATGAACTTTACCAACTTCCTGCCTCCTTGCTCATTATCATGAATTAGTATTTTAGTATTCTTACTTCCTATGAGGATAATAGCTCTTTTCCTTCCCCTTGCCATTTTGAGGGTGGATGCCCTAGAAGATATTGTACCCCTGCTTTCCCTTATGCTACTGGAGCCCCACTTCCTATTGGCATTGTGTGAAGAAGCCTCCCTTCAATCCTTTGAGTTCTTGGCATGGAGTTTTGTGTGGGGGTGTGTTTTTCCTGTTTTCTAACTCACATTTTGTTTTGTGGGGTGGGAATAATCTTTGTCCAGATGGTCCCCATTCCAGGACATTTTGCAGAATATCCATGAGCCAGCAACCATAGGGGGATTTTTTTTTCAACTTAGGAAGAGCCCCCATGTTGCTCCATGTTGCCAGACTTTCCTGTAAATCTCAAGACATGTTCCTTTTTGCAAACAAAACACCCCCAAACACTGGTTTTTGTTGGTTAAAAAAAAAAAAAAGAATAAATCTGTGGCAAATTTTTACAAAAAACCAAACTGCTTAAAAGGGACAGTTTTCAGTTCTTTCAGTAGCCTGGCAAAACCTTTCCTGTTTTCCTGCTTTGCTTTTAATGCAAAGCTCTTAAGACTCTGAAAACATCTCAGAGTACATGTTCTTGTGTGGATGCTCTAAAGAAGCCTCACTCCCGGACACAATACCAACATAACAAAAAACCCCCAACCCAGAACAAACCTGAATTCTTTAGAAATGTATCACGTGGAATATGCCAGATTGCAAAAGAAAGCACAGTCTTTTAGAGGCAGCATAATTTATGTTTATTATGTTCTTTCAAGAGATGCTCCATCCTTTTTTTGTCTAGTTTTCTCCCTTATACTATAGACATCTGCTCATGGATAAAATGACTAAAGAGAAGGACATTATTCCCCAGTCCTGACTTCATCCAGTGTTGCTTACCAACCTCACACACCTCACATTGTTCTCTTCCTGTTTGAAGAGCTATCCTTTCAGGCTTTCTTTTCCTTCTTTAGCATCAGCCCCCTTTCCCCCTCCGTCATTGTCTTCGAGTGCACAGGATCTGTCTCAGTAAAAGGATGTTGTACTGGATGACTACTCCTGTGGAGGGCTTTTAAACACTTTAACATGTGGCATCATTGTTACAGCTGTCATTGCTGTCTTGGAATTTATTCTCAGCTCTGAGAAAGGCTTTTAGCCATGTGTCAGGCAGCACTTCGGCAGAAATTGCCAAAGAGTGAGATTTATATCCAGCTCTTTCTCAGGGCTGGGAGAGATTTTGCCGCAAGCTGCTTCAGGCCTGATGGTTGCCTGGACCATAGTTTGGCTGTCGGTGATCTACAGCTGACCAATTTATTGGGGGCACTGTGCTGAGGACAAATCACCTCAATTGAGATGACAGGTATTTTGGATAGCTTCTTCTTGGATGGTGAAGAATTCTCCCATACTATTTGTCCATGTTTTCCAGAATCCTGTATAAGTGGGGAAATATCTGGTTATTGTTGTTCATTCTCAAAAAGGACCTAATGACATCACTACATTGAGGTCCAGGTATAGTGGGTCTGATTATGGCTGACAGACCAATATGAGTTCAGGCGGTTCTATTGCAAGTCAGGCACAAGGAAATACAGCTTCCACTTAGAATGTCTACCTTCATTACTCAAAATGAGGCACAGAAGGAAACTGTAGTGGTATTTTTGTCATTATCATGAAGGAGTAGCATTAGGAACAACCCTGAAAGGGACAAAGCACAAGATTAGCTTGTTCATACTCTGTGCTGCTTGTCCCCAGGAACCACCTTTCTTGCAATGTGACATCTCTTTGCTGTTGCTCATCCTTTGGTCTTGATCAAAGATAATGAAATGTCTTGTCTTATAGAAGTTAGCTCTGCTTACAGATAGTGATGCTTTCCTGGAAAGTTTGTTGGCTGGACCCTGGGTGGGTTTTTATGTTTTAATTTAATTCTGTATTAATTTCAATTAATTGGTTGACTAGGTTGAATTTCAATCTAGTAAAATCTGGTCAAATTCTCATTTTTGCTCAGCATTTAGTATCTGTATGAAGCAAAGAGTAACTATTTGAAAACTTCTAAGTTGAAAATGGTCTACAAGACTTTTAAAAGGCAACCAGATGACTGGATCCCTAAATCAGGGATCCAGAAAGGATGAGACAGGAGACCATATCAGGGTCTGATTTTTTCATTGTTTTTCTCCTTTTATTTCTCTCTACTACATTAATGAGTCCCTGAGAAAATTAAATAATCTCTCTGAAGCTCAGTTTCTTCAAATAAAAAATTAGGAAGTTGGACTTAGTGATTTCTAAGAATCATTCTTCATTCAATCTATAAGCAAATGAGCAAAAAAACAAAAATAAAAACAAAAAAACTATGCACAAATACTGAGTGGATCTAAGATCCCTAGTGTACAAGAATCCAACCATAGAGTATCTTGGATGGTGAATAAGGCTATCAATCAAGTTTGCAAAACAGGGTTATATATCTTAGTATTTAGAAGTGATAGAAATATTTTAATAATTTTTTATTTTTCCAATAGTTTTCAACATTTACCTTCGCAAAACCTTTTTGCTCTCTTCCTTTCTCCATTCCCTCCCATTGAGAGCTAGCAATCCAATATAGTTTTAAAATGTGCAATTCTTCTAAATATGTTTTCATATTCATCATGTTGCACAAAAAAATTTGATCAAAAGGTGAAAGAAAAAAATGAGAAAAAAAAAGCCAAGTAAATAAACTAACAAGAGCAATCGAAGTGAACATACTATGCTTTGACAGCTGAAGAACTGAAGCCCAGGAACATAGCACAATTTGTTCTAGATCACACATAAGTAGCCATGCCAGAATTTGAACTTAAGTCCTCTGACTGATGCTTTTACAAGATCAGAGAAATGACCTATCATTTTAGAGTACCAGCTTTAGGGTGGTTCTAGTTTCAGGGGGAGGCTGAGGTGGTGACACAGTATTGTAAGACATTTTAAAAATAACAATTCCCAATATTTCAAATACTGAAATCCTGGTATCCACGAATTCTATTTCATTACTTCACTGAACTAGTCTGTTTCATGAGAGGGAAAAAAAGAACACATATCAGTAGACAACCAATAAAACAATTCTGAAAATTTAGTCTAGAGTGGCTAAAGGCCCACCATACACTCCTGGATGTCTACTCTTGGTAGAGGAAGATGAGTATTTTGGGTATAATCTTGGCTGAAGGCTCATGACATTGTTTTCTTAAATATTTGATTCCAGTACCACCCCAGTTCTGGGGATGGAAGCCAGGAGAAACCACACAGAGAAGCAAAGCCCAGGCTTGTTTACACCTTCTATTCCTCCTCAGCTTTTGCAAGATGAAAAAGCATGGGAACCAGTGTCAGAACACAAGACTTGACACACAAGAAGTTAAAGGGAGGCAAAGAGAAGGAGGTGGCAGGAGAGGTGTGGAACTCTCCCAAGAAAAGTCTTAAATGTTTGCCCTGGGTGGTCTGGTGTTTGAAGGGAAAAGAACTAACCCCTGTTTCCTTCTACCTCACCACTTCCTAATACTGACTCAGTCAGCCTTTATTTATTGATTTTCTTTGTCTCCTGGTCTACCCTCCCAAAGTCTTCAACAGTGGTTGCTTCTGCACAGATTTCTTAGGAAGAGAAAGATAACTTTTAAAAACAGTGATAGTGTTGCCTTCCAGGGAATCTTTCTTGGGGCCAGTAAGTAGGGTGAGTTGTCATTGAGGGACAGTGAAGTTCTGGAATCCAGAATCTTAATCCATTTGCCCTCCATCCTCAGTCTTAGACATAGACTCAGTCTTATTCTAGGAAACTAACAATATGAAGCAATTGTCCACAAAACAAATAAAAGCAGCAAATGTGACCTTAGGCGATCTAAAGAAATGTTTAATGCTTAGAGAAAGAATCAATTATCCTATTGTGGATTACATGTAGAGAATAGCATTCTGTTCTATGGTTTAAGAGAGACATTGGAAAATTAGAAAGTATTCAAAGTGTGATGATTAGGATGGTAAAGGGCTTGGAAACCATGTTATAGGAGAAAAATCAGAGTTTAGAAAACATGTCTTAGTAGGAGATATGTCTTTAAAATTTTGAAAAGTTGGGGCAGCTAGGTGGTGCAGTGGGTAGAGCACCAGCCCTGAAGTTAGGAGGACCTGAGTCCAAATCTGGTCTCAGACACTTAACACTTCCTGGCTGTGTGACCTTGGGCAAGTCACTTAACCCCAGTTGCGTCAGGAAAAAAAAATTGAAAAGTTACTATAATGAAAATGGCAGATATTCTATATGGCCACATGGGCAAGACTTAAGATTAATTAACCCAAGTTGGGTGAGAAAAGGGATATATTGTGGCCTAACAAAACTCCTCAACAATGAATAGGCTGCTTCTTAAAGCACTACAAATAACAACCCATCAATGCTCATTATGTCCAGCCATTTTCATACCATGAGACCTGCACTCTGACTATCCTCCTCCTCAAATCATTCTCTTTGGAACCTGGATTTTGCCTCTTGGACCCTGGGCTCTTATTGTTAATTTTTCTTCTTATCTTGCCTAGAAATAAACCTCTACTTTCTTTTTTTTGAACATTTTTTTATTAATTTTTATAATTATAACATTTTTTTTGACAGTACATATGTATAGGTAGTTTTTTTTTTTTTTTTTTTACAACATTATCCCTTGTACTCCCTTCTGTTCAGAGTTTTTCCCCTCCTTCCCTCCACCCCCTGCCCTAGATGGCAGGCATTCCCATACATATTAAATATCTTATAGTATATCTTAGGTACAATATATATGTGCAGAACCGAATTTTTGTTGTTGTTGTTGCAAAGGAAGGATTGTATTCTCAAGGTAAAAATAATCTGGGAAGAGAAACAAAACAAAACAAAACAAAACAAAAAAACAATGCTCTCAGTTTACACTCATTTCCCAGTGTCCCTTTTCTGGGTGTAGCTGATTCTGTCCATCATTAATCAATTGGAATTGGATTAGCTCTTCTCTATGTTGAAGATATCCACTTCCATCAGAATACATCCTCATACAGTATCATTGTTGAAGTGTATAATGATCTTCTGGTTCTGCTCGTTTCACTCAGCATCAGTTGATATAAGTCTCTCCAAGCCTCTATGTATTCCTCCTGTTGGTCATTTCTTACAGAACAACAATATTCCATAACATTCATATACCATAATTTACTCAACCATTCTCCAATTGATGGACATCCATTCATCTTCCAGCTTCTAGCCACTATGAAAAGGGCTGCCACAAACATTTTGGCACATGCAGGTCCCTTTCCCTTCTTTAGTATTTCCTTGGGATATAAGCCCAGTAGTAGTATGGCTGGGTCAAAGGGTATGCACATTTTGATAACTTTTTGGGCATAGTTCCCAATTGCTCTCCAGAATGGCTGGATTCTTTCACAACTCCACCAACAATGCATCAGTGTCCCAGTTTTCCCACAGCCCCTCCAACATTCATCGTTATTTGTTCCTGTCATCTTAGCCAATCTGACAGGTGTGTAATGATATCTCAGAGTTGTCTTAATTTGCATTTCTCGGATCAATAGTGATTTGGAACATTCTTTCATATGAGTGGGAATAGTTTTAATTTCATCATCTGAAAATTGTTCATATCCTTTGACCATTTATCAATTGGAGAATGGCTTGATTTCTTATAAATTAAAGTCAATTCTCTGTATATTTTGCAGATGAGGCCTTTATCATAACTTTTAACTGTAAAAATGTTTTCCCAATTTGTTACTTCCCTTCTAATCTTGTTTGCATTAGTTTTGTTTGTGCAGAAACTTTTTAATTTGGCATAATCAAAATGTTCTATTTTGTGATCAATAATGGTTTCTAGTTCTCCCTTGGACACAAACTCCTTACTCCTCCACAAGTCTAAGAGGTAAACCATCCCATGTTCCTCCAATTTATTTATGATTTCGTTTTTTATGCCTAAATCTTGGACCCATTTTGATCTTATCTTAGTATGTGGTGTTAAATGTGGGTCCATGCCTAGTTTCTGCCATATTAATTTCCAGTTTTCCCAGCAGTTTTTGTCAAATAATGAATTCTTATCCCAAGATTTGGGATCTTTGGGTTTATCAAACACTAGATTGCTATTTTTATTCACTATCTTGCCCTGTGAACCTAACCTATGCCACTGATCAACTAGTCTATTTCTTAGCCAATACCAAATGGTTTTGGTGACTGTTGCTTTATAATACAGTTCTAGATCAGGTACAGCTAGACCACCTTCATTTAATTTTTTTTTCATTACTTCTCTTGAAGTTCTCAACCTTTTGTTCTTCCATATGAATTCTGTTGTTATTTTTTCTAGGTCATTAAATTCTTGGGAGTCTGATTGGTATAGCACTAAATAAATAGATTAGTTTAGGGAGTATTGTCATCTTCATTATATTCTCTTGGCCTATCCAAGAGCACTGAATGTCTTTCCAATTATTTAAATCTGACTTTATTTTTGTGGCAAGTGTTTCGTAATTTTGCTCATATAATTCCTGACTCTCCTTTGGTAGATATATTCTCAAATATTTTATACTATCGACCGTTATTTTGAATGGAATTTCTCTTTGTATCTCTTGCTGTTGGATTGTGTTGGTAATGTATAAAAATGCTGAGGATTTAAGTGGATTTATTTTGTATCCTGCAACTTTGCTAAAACTCTGAATTATTTCTAATAGCTTTTTAGCAGAGTCTTTGGGGTTCTCTAAGTATACCATCATGACCTCTACTTTCAATATGTACTTTTTAGACATTTCCAAACCATTTCACATCTATATCATCTACTTTTCAGATTTAAAAAATATATATATATATATATATATATATATATATATATATATATATATATATATATATATATATATATATATATATATATATATATATATATATATATATATATATATATATATGCTGCCTTTTCTCACTGAGATGTAAGCCTACAGGAACATTCTTGATTGCTTATATTATTCACATTGCCTGGCACATAGGAAGTATTTAATAAGTGCTTCATTAATTGTCAATTTAGAAAATATTCTTGCATTGTGTTATTGATTGAATGAATAAAAAAGCATTTAAATGCTTTCTATGTAAGAAGCATTTTGCTAAGCACTAGGAAGCAAATATAAAAGCAAAGAGAATGATAAATTCTTTCTTCAAGGGGCTTTCATTCTAATGGGGAAAACAAAAGAAATTGTTAAATGGTGTTCAGGCTAGGACACTTCAATCTGGAAAGTTAAAGGCATGGTCACTGGAGAAAAGATTGACACATCCTATTCAGGAACAATGGCAAAGCTAATTTGAGCATGGTTTATGATTCCAGAACTGAAAGTGGATGGAGCTAGAAGAAATAAAGATTGTTGGTTGAGACTGAGGACGACATGGCTGGAGATAAGTAAATCATTATGGTTAGAACCTTCCAGATTTAGTGATCCAAGAGAGGCAGCTAACTATCAGAAGAACATGGTTCTAGTGCAGAAATTATTCTAGAATGTTAACTTTTAGTGTGAATAAGCAAGATGTTGTCAAGGTCATGGAGTAGGGGACCACAGAAAAAAATGTGAATTGAAACATGGTGATAAGGCTTTCCTGAGAAAGAAATCTCAGAAAGTAACAAATAAGAAGAACCTGACTCCAGACTGAACTAGATCACCTCAAAGATTTCTCCCAGATCTCAGGCTATAACAACAGACAGAAAATGTCAGCATGGATTGGGAAGCTACTCCATGGATGGAGTCCTCATGTGTTTCTGGAAGGTCTAGCTTTCCTAACTCTATTGAAAACTGATCATGTGATCTTAGGGTCTTTAGCTTTGACTTGTATCATATAGAGACAATGATCACACTATAAATCTAATTTATACAAGATTTGTGAATGACAACCTTTAAGCATATAGCTATACTTTTATACTCCAAAATAATTATGACATGACTCCCACTCCATCCATCCCTATTTCTTTTTAAAAATTAATTTATTTATTAATTCAATATTTTTCCCAGTTACATTCAAAACAATTAAAAATATTTTTAAGTTCTAGGTTCTTTCCCTTATTTTCACCCACAATTAAGAAACCACTTGTGAAGTTATGTAAAACATTTCCATAAAAGTCAAGTTGTGAAAGAAAACATAGGTCTCCAACCTAATGAAAATAAAAACCCTCAAGAAAAATTATTAAAATTAAAGAGAGAGAGAAATAGAGAATGCTTTGAACTGTATTCAGACACAATTAGTTCTTTCTCTGGATATGGACAGGATTTTTCATCATTAGTCCTTCAGAGTTGTTGTGTAGATGATTTTTACTACTGAGAATGACAGTCATTTACAGCTGGTCATCCCAGAACATTGCTATTACTTTATATACAGTATATTTCACTTTGTTCACGGAGGACTTTCCAGGTTTTTTTTTTCCTGAGAGCATCTTGATCATCATTTCGCAGAAAACAATAATATTCCATCAGAGAAACTTGCTTTGAAAGTTTTTTTCACACTTACTGTGGCTAATTGTATTTTCCCCTTTCTCTCTTTCCTTTCACTCTGTCCCTCTTCAAAAGTGTTTTACTACCCACCACAACCTCCCCCAATATGCCCTCTCTTTTATCACCTTCCCCCTTTCCATATCCCATTCCTTTCCTATTTTCCTGAAACCCTACCTCTTTCTAACGTCTCCAATTCAATTTGATTGTCTACTTTGTGTCTGTATTTGCTTGGATGGATTTTCTGTACTATAACTATTTTCTATACTGTAACCCTCATACCCATCTTTGGAGGTAGATACTATTATTATCTCCCATTTTAGAGATAAAGAAATCAAGACAGAGAGAAGTTAAATTACTTGCCCAGGGTCACAACAAATATTTTAGTCCAGACTAGACTCAAGTCTCGCTGACTCTAAGTGCTCTTCCCATCACGCCAAGTGGCTTCTTGTATTCCACACACAAGAAAAGTAGACACAAGTCTAAAGTAAAATCTTTAATCTAACTGATCCTTCCTAATATGCTTCTTAGGGGCAAGGACTGTTTTGGTTTTTATCTTTGCCTTCACAGACTAGCACATTGCCTGATGCATATAGGTTCTTAATGAATGCTTATTGATTAACTGGTATTGTTTGAAAACATGGCTTGATTGGCAAGTCAGGAATAGCCATGGCAAAATCGGTTCCATTTACAGAATAACAGGTAGGGCAAGATGGGGAATGCAGTTACCTTACACCCTGGAGCGTTTGAAAATCAAATTGAATCAAAAAATAAAACATAACTAAACAGTCTGCTCCTGTATCTTGCTGCCTGACTGATCTTCTGGTCTTAATCTGTGTTCTTGCAACCAGTTTCCTGTTCTTCTTTGCCAAAAGAAACCTTTGAACTGACCTGGCCTGTTCTTTGGTTTATGCTTGCTTGATTTCAAATTTGTTCATTTGGCCTCCCTGGAGGAGATTGTAATCACTGGCAAGTGTTAAACCAGGAGGGATGCAGCAAGTGGGGCTTCATAGAGTGGAGAAGCCAAAATCACCCCCATATGCAGCAATGTGGATCTGTAGAAACTCCCCTATATTGTTTTTGATTGTAAATAATTTGGGTTTGGAGCCTTTTTGCACATTTCTGAATCCTTAGAGGTCCCAGGAAATATGTCACAATAGCTCTTCCAATTTGCAAGAGAGACAAATTGAATATCATTTAAGTATAATTTGGTGCTTCAATATCTCTTGTATCAGATGTTCATGAAGAAATGGAATTTATCTTTTTAAATAAAACTTAAATTATTAGAGAATAACAATCTTAATCTTTGAATTCACTGTCTGTAACACTATTTCTCCAAGATCACAGGATGCCTACACACATGTAGTTAGAATAGTCTTTTAGTAGCACTTACCTTCAGTAAGTTTTATTATCTCCAACTTAGAGATAAAAACAACTGAACTATTGGAAAAACCCTCCATTTCTATGTGCGATCTATTGCACTGCAATATTTTGCAGATGAACAATAGAAAAAAAAACCACACCTTTTCACTGGATGAATGATCTTAACATAAAGTTGAAATTTAGTAGATTGTCCTCTGGTTACACAAAGTTGAGGGAAAAAGAAGGAGGGAGGGAAGAGAGGGGGCCATATTAACAGACAATCAACAGCTGACTTAAGGCATGTGATATGGTCACTGAAGGGTTTTGTTTTAAAGTTCCTGCTGCTTAATATATCTTGTAGGGCCTGGAATGTGTCTAGGATTTGCAATAAACTTTCTGACTATCATTTCTAGTGGTTGTATTTAAGGTTATCTTCTCTGAATTCCAAAAATGACCATACAAAATTCTCATAATTCTAGTATTATTTAGAAATTTAGAATCATGGAATTTGTGGCTGTGGAAAGGACTTTAGGAATCATCCTGTGTAACCTCTTCATTTTTCTGGGAAAGAAGAAAGGCCTAAAGTAGTGAAATGATGTGGCTGTCCTGAAACCAACTAGTGACTGGGTGGGGGAAGGTGGGATGGGAAGTGGGGAGTACCACCTGTGGTGACTAAATACATATCATATGCCAGGCACTCTGGTGAGCACTTCACAACAATCTTGTGAAATAGGTGCTATCATCCCTCATTTTACCATTGAGTAAATGGAGGCAGACAGAAGTTAAGTGACTTAATTAGGATCATACAGATAGTAACTAAGGCTGGATTTTTTTTTTGGATAGTATTTTATATTTTCATACATGCAACACTAGTTTTCAACAGTCAGCTTTGTAAAATCTTGTAGTTCCAAATTTTTCATCCTCCCTCCCTCTTCTCCCCTCCCCAAGACAGCAAGTAATCTGATATAGGTTAAACATGTGCAATTCTTCTAAATATATTTCCATATTTGTTATGTGTGCAAGAAAAATCAGATCAGAAGGAAAAAAATACAAGCAAATAAACAACAACAAAAAGTTAACATATTATGCTTTGATCTGCGTTCAGTTTCCATAGATCTCTCATAGTACAGGTGGCATTTTCCATCACAAGTCTATTGATATTTTAAGGATATATTTGTACTCAAATCTTCTTGATATCAGGCTCAGTATTCTATCCAATTTTAGTTGGAATTTTCAAGGTACTTTTCTTTTCCTCCCTTGCTTTGTGCTATAATAGGAGGATTAGATAACTATATGCAGTTGTTCATTTATCTTAGCTATGTATGTTCTTTTTCTATGTGTAGAATTTATTGGTAAGGAAAAAAAAATACTCAGTTATATTGGTACCCATTTTACCTGCATCCTAGTATTACTGGTTCCTGGGATGTAGCATTCTTTGTATTACTCAGCTTAGCTATCCTGCCTGTTGGAGAAAAAAAGGAAAGAGAAGAGAGACCACTACAGTGAGAATTTCAAACAACTTGAGAAATCATTTCACTCATTTGAGATGTGAGTAAACTGACACCCTTAAAAGGGAATTAACTTAACAAAGATCATATAGCCAGGAAGTGGCCCTATTCTGACTGATTCAAATCCAATGCTCTTCCAAAGAATTCTTGGAAATCAGTAAATATTTATTGAGCATCTATTATGTGCACAATCCACAAGTAGGGTGAAGGACGTAAGAGGCAATCTGCTCTAATGGGAAGAATGTAGGATTTGTAGAGACCTTGTTCAAGTCTTGACCTCAGATATTTGCTTGCTAAGTGATCCTGTTATTTATGTCTCAGTCTTCTCAACTGTAAAATGTTAGGAACATCTATTTTATGTGGTGGTTATGAGAGTCAAATGAGATGATGTAGCCTTGTGCAAACCTCAAATTGCTATATAAATGTGAGTTATTATTTTTGGGTGAAAAAGAAAAGCATGTTCCAAGAGCTCCTGCTTTGGAGGGCCTGAAGTTGAGTTGGGGAAGCAAAAAGTTTGACTGAAATTATTAAAGAAGTGATTGTAAAGTCATGGGAATTGTCAGTGCAACAGGCATTCATAGAAGAGAGGGCGTAATCAGTATTGGATGAGGTTTCAGTGAGGTTATGGGATCTGTGATGGGCCTGGGAAGAGATGTACTTTAAAGCAAGTTTAGGACATCCAGGTAGATTTCTTTCAGTAACTTGAAATATTCCCTGGACAGAGATAAAGGCAAGATCTTGCTCAGCCAGTTTTTCACACATCTTCTATTTCCTTTCTCCCTATGTGTGCATGTTTTGAAAATTGTATTGTTTCTTATCTAGCTTGAGAGTAGCTGTAGCAGCCCAATAACTCTTTTCCAAGTAACTCAGTGCTTGGAAACTCCCCATCATTAGCATGAGACCATTAGGCAAACAGCCTCACTTCTCTCCCTTTAATTCCTGTTTTTGTACAGAACCTCTTCCAGACACCCTCCAAGACTATCATAATGCCCCCATCTAGAAATCAGAGGCCATATTTTGAGGATTTACAAAATTGTGCTCTTCCTTGATAAATGTTAAGGACTATAAGAACAATAATAACAGTTAGCAATTTTTTATACAATGCTTTAAGGTTTACAAAAAATTTTATATGTAATCTCTCAATTGTTCCTCATATTAACCCTGTACAGTAAGTGCTATTATTATTAATCCGTTTTTACAGATGGGGAAACTGAGGCTGAGAGGGGTTAAGTGTCTTTCTCAGGATCACATAACTAGTAAATATTTGTGGTAGGATTAGATCTTCCTGATTTCAACACTTATTCATGCTACAGATTCCTGTATAAGCATGCAAAGAATAAAAATATGATATAAATATGTTGATTAAACTACTCCATAATTATGGACAATTGAGGTCCTATTACAACCAAGACAATCAGCCAACAAGCATTTATTAAAGAACGAAATCATAAATAAATTGGAGGAACATGGGATGGTTTACCTCTCAGACTTGTGGAGGAGGAAGGAGTTTGTGTCCAAGGGAGAACTAGAGACCATTATTGATCACAAAATGGAAAATTTTGATTACACCAAATTAAAAAGTTTCTGCACAAACAAAACTAATGCCAACAAGATTAGAAGGGAAGTAACAAATTGGGAAAACATTTTTACAGTTAAAGGTTCTGATAAAGGCCTCATCTCCAAAATACACAGAGAATTGACTTTAATTTATAAGAAATCAAGCCATTCTCCAATTGATAAATGGTCAAAGGATATGAACAGACAATTTTCAGATGATGAAATTAAAACTATTCCCACTCATATGAAAGAGTGTTCCAAATCACTATTGATCCGAGAAATGCAAATTAAGACAACTCTGAGATATCATTACACACCTGTCAGATTGGCTAAGATGACAGGAACAAATAACGATGAATGTTGGAGGGGCTGTGGGAAAACTGGGACACTGATGCATTGTTGGTGGAGTTGTGAAAGAATCCAGCCATTCTGGAGAGCAATTGGGAACTATGCCCAAAAAGTTATCAAAATGTGCATACCCTTTGACCTAGCCATACTACTACTGGGCTTATATCCCAAGGAAATACTAAAGAAGGGAAAGGGACCTGCATGTGCCAAAATGTTTGTGGCAGCCCTTTTCATAGTGGCTAGAAGCTGGAAGATGAATGGATGTCCATCAATTGGAGAATGGTTGGGTAAATTATGGTATATGAATGTTATGGAATATTATTGTTCTGTAAGAAATGACCAGCAGGATGAATACAGAGAGGCTTGGAGAGACTTACATCAACTGATGCTAAGTGAAATGAGCAGAACCAGAAGATCATTATACACTTCAACAATGATACTGTATGAGGATGTATTCTGATGGAAGTGGATATCTTCAACATAGAGAAGAGCTAATCCAATTCCAATTGATTAATGATGGACAGAATCAGCTACATCCAGAAAAGGAACACTGGGAAATGAGTGTAAACTGTTATTTTTACCTTCTGAATTCAATTCTTCCTGTGCAACAAGAAATTCGGTTCTACACACATATATTGTATCTAGAATATATTGTAATATATTTAACATGTATAAGACTGCCTGCCATCTGGGGGAGGGAGTTGGGGGAGGAAGGGAAAAAATATGCACAGAAGTAAGTGCAAGGGATAATGTTGTAAAAAATTACCCATGCATATGTACTGTTAAAAAAAATTATAATTATAAAATAAAATTTAAAAAATTAAAAAAAAAGTCAAAGGAGAAAAAACAAAAACAAAACAAAAAAACAAAACAAAACAAAACAAAACAAAAAAAAAACCAAGCATTTATTAAATAGTAGCAGCACAAAGGAAAAAGTGAATTGGATCTAGACCTAGGGGACATCCAAAGTTAGTAGACACATCTTGGATACAGACCCAGCAAAAAAAGACTGAGAAGGAAAAATCTGGCATGTAGAAAAAGCAGGAGAGAGCAGTGTCATGAAACCTTAAGAAAAACCACAGGATGAGGAGAAAAGAGGATCATCAATAATGTTGAAGGTTGCCAAGAGATGGGTCATGAAGACAGAGGATTGGGAAGAGGCCATCAGGTTTGACAATTAAGGGATCATTGAGAACTCTGGAAAGGACAGCTTAAGAGGGTTAAGAAAAAAAATAGATAACAGAATTAGGTTAGGTCAGTCTGAGAAAACTGAGAAACTGAGTCATGGAGCAACAAAGTTGATCTAATGTTAGGTCACGTGGGAGTCAATCTGTGGATTGAGTAAGGAATCAGTGAGCATGTCCTATTTTAGGTCTTGGGTGAAAGAAAAATTTTTTTTTGGTGGGAAAGAGGGAAACTAAAAACCTTAAACTAGTAATCCTAATTGAACAGACTAGATCTTGGCAGGTCAGAGCAGTTGGGTATCTGCCAAGGGAACAGAGGTGATAGGTTAGCGTGAGTGCCAGTTAAATAACTGGGCCTTCCCTCTCATTCACCACTCCTAAGTCCCCAGCTGACCTCCAAGCACAGAGTTCTAAGCTCGTGTCACCCAGGCAGCTGGCAGTAGGACTGAATCTGGATTCATGGGACTCTTTGGCTGTCACTTTGGTTTCTATCTTTACGTGCTGTTCCCTAGTCTGCATCTTTTTGCTCCCTTCTCTTATTCCTGACTCAGACTTGTCTCCTACTCTGTTTATCCCATCACTCTTTCCCTTTCTTGAGGATATCCATTTTTCTGGATAAGAAAATGAGAATTTGCTTCCCTGGTTTCCTAAGGTACCTTGCCCCTTGAAGAGTGGAAATCAAATCTAACTCTCTTCCCCCCAAAGAAAAAAATTCTATATAAGATTTTCCTTCATTTTTATGTAGGTTACTAAAAGACTTTACTTTATATTTTGTCTATTAAGAAACATTTTTTTCTTCCAATCCCTCTTAATTCTAGTGTCTTCCCTCTCTTAAATATTTCCTATTTATTCTATATATAGCTTGTTTCTATATATTTGTTTCTACATTGTCCCTTCATTAGACTGTAAGTTTTTTGAGGATAGGCTATGTATTTTACTCCTCCCTCGTCTTTCCTTCCTTCCTTCCTTCCTTCCTTCCTTCCTTCCTTCCTTCCTTCCTTCCTTCCTTCCTTCCTTCCTTCCTTCCTTCCTTCCTTCCTTCCTTCCTTCCTTCCTTCCTTCCTTCCTTCCTTCCTTCCTTCCTTCCTTCCTTCCTTCCTTCCTTCCTTCCTTCCTTCCTTCCTTCCTTCCTTCCTTCCTTCCTTCCTTCCTTCCTTCCTTCCTTCCTTCCTTCCTTCCTTCCTTCCTTCCTTCCTTCCTTCCTCTCTCTCTTTCCTTGGATAGTATTTAGCACAATATCTGGCCATAATTGCCATTTAATACTTATTGTTTGATTGATTGGTTTTTGATTTTGACCTATGATTTAACTGAGCTCCAGGGAGCTCCAGATGAGGATATCCCCTCTTCTAGTGCAAATCTTTAATTGTTTTACAATTTATAATCTTCGTTATTCAAGGACCTGGACCTGTCAAATGTAAAAAAATCATACAATCAGAATGTATCAGGAATTAGAATCCAAGGGACTTGTCCTGAGCTTTTCCACAATTGTACATTATCTCTCATGCTTTGTTTATTATTGTTAATAATAACAGCAACTTACATTCTTGTGACAATTTACAGCTTACAAAGCACTTTCTTCACAACAAGCTTGTGAGGTAGCTACTACAAGTATTAGGATGTTTGTTTCACAGATGAGAACACAGAAATCCATGGAGATTAAATCATTTGCCTACATTCATGTCACTTATTTGTAGACTTGGGATTTGGACCTGGATTTTCAGACTACAATTCCAATGTGATTACTCCTGTCTATATCCAAAAGAGGGTCACATAACCGCTGGCACTTAATAAAAAATGAAGTTTGGGGATCTATTTTTCACTCTTGGTCATGATGGCCTCATTCCATCATAGTCAGATATCAGAGATGCTGGGATATTTCTAGATTTAATGGGATAACTGCATATAGTGCTTGTTTCTTCTTGCTATTCTGTCAATGACCTTCTTCTCCTTCTCCATCACTGTTAAGCCAGAAAACAATATGATTTATAAAAATCTCCTAGATCTTATATAAGACTTCTACACATGATAAATATAACAGCAGTCATTCAACTGGGAAATTGACAATATTCTTCTCTTAAACCTAGTGGTCACTGTTAATTTTAGCTGATGACTTATGTTTGTATAGCATCTTAGGGTTTATAAAGTAAAATAGGAAGTGTCGGTGTTAGGATTACTAGGTTAGAACTCAGGTTGTCTGGACAATGACAAGGTGAGAATTCAGGTTGACTTGATAGTTCTCTGGCTCAGATTCTAAGAGGAGCAAGCTCATTGTTTGGAGTACTTCTTCCCAGAAGCCCTTGCATTATCCCACACCCATTCTCTGGGAGGATAAAAGAGGCAACATTGGGCCTGGACAAGCAGTCTGGACTGGGGAAGGACAAGAGCTGGAGGAGATTCAGAGCCAGGATTCAGGAAGAAGAAGAGGCTGGCTGGAGGCTCCAGAAGCCTCCCAAGTAACCTGCTCATAGAGGAAAAGATTATACAGAAAAGAAACCTCCTCCCAAAAAAGGATCACAACTGAGAGACGATCAGAACTTTACATGTCGGTATAATTATCTCCATTTTATATGAAAGAAAATCTAGTCTCTTATAGAGACACATACTTAAAGTCACATGGCAAATAGCTAAAACAAAATTTAAACCCAGGTCACCAAGAGGCAATGTGGTCTAGTGGAAAGAGCTATGGATTTAGATTTAGGACATTTTGATTCAGATTCTAGCTTCAAAATTTACTACCTGTATGAATTGGAGGCAATAAAAGGTTGCTCAGTGGACAGAGCACTGAGCCTGGAGTTAGGAAGAACCGAGTTCAAAATAGCCCTATATACTCACTAGCTGTGTGATCTTGAGCAAGTCATTTAACTTCTTTTTGACTTAATACAGTAGAGAAGGAAATAGCAAACCACTCCAGTATCTTTGCTAAGAAAAACCTATGGACAGTATTGGCTTGCTATGGTCTATACGGTTATAAAGAGTTGGCCTGAAGAACACAACCACAATTTGGGTAACTAAAGCGACTTCCTAAGCCTTACTTGGTCTTAATTATCTTACATATAAAATAAGGTTTTAGATTACTATTGTATATTCTATAATTCTAAGTCCAGCTTTATTTTACCCTTCTCAGCCTTAAGTTGT
Source organism: Sminthopsis crassicaudata (assembly GCF_048593235.1). Taxonomy (NCBI): domain Eukaryota; kingdom Metazoa; phylum Chordata; class Mammalia; order Dasyuromorphia; family Dasyuridae; genus Sminthopsis; species Sminthopsis crassicaudata. Next base: position 391,012,240 of record NC_133619.1, on the reverse strand, counting down.
CCTTGAAGAAGGATCCATGTGGCCAATACCAAAATCTTTAGCAAGATGCATGAGGGGAGGTTTGGAGGAAATTCCTTTCCACTGATGGAAAATTAATGTTATGGTGCTGATTTGTTTATATTTCCTCTGAAGCATGTAAAAAGAGGGACTACAATTGGTTGTGGACACTTATTCAATATTTTTCAAAGCTGTCTTTAACTGAGCGTCTGGTTGCCTTATGTTGATTCAGATCATTTACCACACTGCAACTCAGCTGTTTTCTTGGTCACAAGCAAGATCAGCCCACCAAACAGATCCAACCTCAATGCCAAAGGATAAAGGAAAGCAATCGATATCAGCCACTCTAGGAGCAATTGCCTGAGGAAACTGATGTAGCCAACTCTCCTAGTCTTAGCCCTGGAAAGTCATTACCAGTGGCAAAGCTCATTGTGAGGATTGGATCTCCTATCTCAGAGTGGTTTTCAGCCAAATGAGGATGACGTTTTGGAATGGCACAGCATCCCAATAAAAAATAAATGTTCTTTATGAGAAAGGCATATTTTACAATATTTTATATTATATTATATTTTATAATAAGATGGTTGATTTCAACTTTGGTTCTAAGCATGATTCTGCTGAAGATTAAATGGTTACCCATAGCTCTGTGAAAATATGATCTAAAGGCAGCAGATTTATGGAGGTATTTTTCCATGATTAACTGTTTATTATCTCTGGGTAGGTTAACCACAGCACTTAGATAATCCATGGGAAATTTTCAGTCCACAGGCTGCCTGCCCCTGTTGTCAGATGGTGTGTGTTCAGAGAATGGAAACTAATTTTAATAGTTGCCTAAACACAACATAATTAGGAAGGTGAATCTGCTCCAAAGAAGACTTAGAATGATGTATTCCAAAGCAAATTTGTACTCACTTTGGGTTGCATATTTTCCTTTAATGGCTAATTAGCTTTTGATCTTTGCCATTCTTTCTTCTCATGACCCCCTGTTCCTCAAACTCTCTCTCTCTCTTCTTAGCCTATAATTAAAATAGACCAAAGGAGAGGCAGTTTGAAAATGTCATGGCTTTACCAAAGGGGAGAGTGAAGAGAAATGGGAATCTTGTTGAGGGGTTTTGTGGCCAGGTATGATGATTGAGTGTTGGGGGTGGGGTGATCTCCAAGTGGACTGGGTGCAGAAGTTCTGTCTTGTGGCTCCTTCAGATGCACTTGGAGAATGTTCTAGTGCTAGAGAAGTAAGGAGGTAACACAAGGTTGATAGAATGGCCTGGGGATTTACCAATCCCAATGGAATGGGATGTTAACCATTTGAGAAAATCCCTGCACTGGACTCATGGATAGGCTCAGTTGCTGAATATTTTGCTAGGCTCATTGAATTGGGCAGTTGTCTATTGCCTCAATCAAAATGGTGTTCTTTTCTAAAAAGCTTTTAGGCAATAAGTTTCTCAATTTTAATAATAAAAAACACAATAAGAGCTTATTTATCATCTATTCATCTATTTTAAAATTTATTCACTTATTTGTTTGCTTATTGATTGATTAACTGGGTATCCCTTTCTCTCCCCAGCAGGAAGTAGATTTACCATTCACCAGCTGGATCCTACTACATCTGTCACAGAGCCTTTGATGTACTCAATTTCCAATTTAAACTGGTTCACTAACACCCCCCCACAGTCTTGGTGGCCTCTTATTCTTGGCAGCCCATCATATGGATAAGTCGGGAGACTTGATGCTGATACCCATCAGCTTAGTATTTCTCCTGCATCTCAAGAAATCTGCTAACTTCAGCCTATGGAGAAAACAGAAATACGTTGATCCACCACCTCAGACAAAACCTTATCAGAGTTCTGCAACAGAGAAATAGATAGAGTTCTCTCATTCAGCCCTGGGAAATTGATGAATAGATATCCTCCTTGTTGTTCATTTGTTTGCATCCCTTCTGACTCTTGTGACCCTATTTGAGATTTTTTAGCAGAGATAATGGAATGGTTTGCTAGTTCCTTCTCCAGCTCATTTTACAGATGAGGAAACTGAGTCAAACAATGTTGCCCATAGTCATACAGTTAGTGTCTTGAGATTGATTTTGAATTCAGGTCTTCCTAATTCTAGGCCTGGTGTTTTATCCACCAATCACTTTGCTACCCAATTATAATTATAAATAATCCCCATTTTATAGATGATGAGGAGGAATGTGTGAGGCACTACTAAGTGATTTGCCAAAGGCTACACAGAGACTTAATGGCAAAGTTGGGAATGAAATCCCTGAGAGCTGAAGTAGGCCAGACAATGAATTTATATGCTTTCAAGATTGAATACCCCATTCCTTCTCACATCCAGAATTTCAAAATTATGGCCCATGTGTTCCTATCCACTAGAGCCTTTGCACTTCCACTGTAACAGATGTAATTTGACTTATTACTTTAAAAAAAACACTACATGTTAAATTTCATTGTATTTTCTGGCATTTAAAATAAATATATGAATATTTAAAATTATTGAGTCAAATTAATTTAATAATTAATATTAAAATTAACATTTAAAATTATCTCTCATTGTACCTTCCCCCTCCTCAACTTGTTGCATATCAGAAAACTGTTTACTTTGTTTATACCTAGTCCTGGGTATGTTCAAAACTCCTATTTCCTCATTAAGCACATTTTTCACCCATTATGACTGTAGTTAGCTGTGACTTAGTCACAGTAATTAGCTCTGGGCATACCATTTTCCTAGTTCAGAACAGGAATCAGCACCACTCTTGCTTTACTTATTTTATACTTTATATATGCTTTAATTTATATATAATATGGAAGGTAGGAGTTTAGTTGGCACAATGGGCCTGACTGTACTTTCCCTAGTTATACCTTTTCTATGTGCTTTCATGGACAGGCCCTTATACCCCTTCCCCATTATAATTCTCTACTCCAATATGCAGCTGGTAGTCTGTGCTCAATCTATAAAACTGCCAGAAAAAGATGGTGACTACGTTAGGATCACATTTTTGCTTTCTTGAGGTTTAGTGCCGGATGAGAGGTAGCTGCTCTTGGGATCCACGCTGGCTCTCCAGTCCATTCCTTAGCAGATCCCCTGGGTCCTTTTGGCCCAGAGAGGCCCAGTTTAATCACTGAATGACCCTGTGCCTTGTGGTATTGGGCAATGCTGCTCTGCCCTGGGGAAGAAGCCTGAAGGCAACCCACTTCCCTTTGAAAGTAGGGGGATTGGTGTTTTATATTAATCAGGGGCCAATTATTTATGATCTATGCTCAATATCCCCCCCCCCAAAAAAAGGGATTTAATTGACTTCAGGATAATATAATCTGACCTTTTAAAAGCCATTCCCTCCACTTCCCCCCTCCCCCATCTTGCCCAACTTGTTTTACTCTCACCACATATGGTTTTGATAAGTCTTTTTGAAGAGGACTGGGCCAGCTTTCCACATACCCACACACCCTGAATTGCACCAAACATGCTGATGTGGGATGGGAGGGGACTTTTGAAATACACAAGGCCAATCACGACATTTGCAGCAAATCCAAAAACAACTCTGAGAAGGACACTTTCACCTCCAAATTTCAATGTTGTATGGTGTCTCAAATTTCCCTTTTGGCTAAGTACAGGAAGTACTACCTATGGCTAGGAGTATCCATACTGCCCTCGTGTCTTCACTCTACTAAATGTCCTCATTGTACTTCTGTAGGACATTCGGACCTTTTGTCATTGAGGACTTCTCCGAGGCTTTACATACACCAGAGACAAGATTCTTTCTTTTTGGTACCATACCAAAGCAGAAACTAACCAAACAACAATAACAACAACAAAACCCCATACTGGGACCATCCATTAGTCCTGCAGAACACAGAATCACAAAACCATAATTCCAAATATCAGTAAATGTAACAGACACAGCAGTGCCTTTATGGATAAAGTACAAATTATCAGAAGTCAGACTATAAATATGCTTTTTTGTTTGTTTAATGATTTCAAGAGGTTCTCCTTCCCTCCCTTTCACATCAATAAGCAGGAATTATGCTAAGTGCTGGGGATTAAAAAAAAGGACAAAAAATAACTCTTGCTCTCCAGGCACTCATTGCTCTAGCCTGTGGTGCTGGTGATTTATTATTATTTATTTTCATTGTAATGAGGGCTGTTCCAAGGAGCATGCACAGAGTTGCCCTTCCTGGTTTCAGCTGACCACATATGTTGGTTCAGCACACGGGCATGTGGAGGAGATGATGAACTCCCAAGCTACTTCCAGCCATATTGTGGCTCAATATTGAAGGATGTGGGCATTTTGAAATCACAAAGTGATATCTTATTGGCTGCTGAGCTGGTGACTCAGTTGACCTTTAGAAAGAAGAGATAGTGTCCAGCATAGCCTAGACTCTTTGTGAATGCTTTGTTCTCTTTGGTTCCTCCCCACCACCTTTCCTACTTGAAGCACCAATTTAATTAGGTGAACTTTCACCTTTACTAACTGTTTTATTTCCTTTTCAGAGTAGGTGACAAAGCATTGACCTAGAAGTGGACATGTCTAAACTGGGAGGTGACTTTCTGAATCCTTGAAGTCTTGGGTCTAATGAATGACACTGACTGGTGGCAAGGGAAGCATCTGTATCAGAGAAGGCAAGAGGATTGACCTAAAACTGGTCTGATTAACCTGACAGATACTGGGAATTTTTGGACAGTGCAGAGCTAAGGTGAAATATAAAATATCTACCTATCAACCTCACAAACTCCTTTACACACTGATGGAATTAAGTATCAGATTCCTTGGAGATTATAATGGTAGTTGTAAGTTAAGATGCTCAATCTTGCTTTACATTCTTGTTCAAATGTCTACTTGTGGGTCTTTTGTGTTTTAACATTTCTTTTATGCATAGAAAATAAATACCTACCTGTAGCTGATTTATATTGCATAATGTCTACTTTTTTACTTTCTCCTAGCTGTCTTTGGGGAGACAAACAGGAGCCAACGACCTATGCCTTAAACAACTTTCCCTCTGTAGTCAGGGTGGAGTTCTTACTAAACAAACCAGAGTATGAGAAAAGGAGTATATGACCTTCAGTGGGAGTCAAGATTCCCTCAGAACTGAAACCAGACTGGACTGAGACCATGGGTCTGGAACAAGGGGATCCCAGGCAAAGAGCGTGGGTGCAATACTCCAGGTTCCTGGGGTCGTTAATGATTCCTTAATATTTGATTCTCTCTTTCTTCTTTTCTTGTTCTCTCTTTTCCTTTCTCCCTCTCCCTCTTTCCTTCCTTCCCTCCTTCCTCCCCCACTTCTCTCTATCTCTGTCTTTTTCTCTCTTTCTCTGTCTTTCTCTCTCTGCTCCAATCTTGAACACTTCATTATCCTACTGCCAGGGAGAGAGGGGTGGATAATTTATTTAAATTATTTTACAATTCTTTTTAGGTATGAGAAGTTGATCCTGGGAAACAGTGGTTGAAATTTAAATCTATTTAAGTGAATAAGATACCTTTACAAACACGACTTTCTTCTTACTTCTTTAGTACCTTTCCCAACAGTGCCCTTGAAATGCACCCTGGCAGGACCTCATTCTTTTGGAGGTGCCCCACCTCTGCCCCTCCAACTCTGCCTGTGGCATGGAGAGCAGTGGGAAGATTTCTGAACTGGCTAGTCTGGGTAACAGTAGCTGCAATTCTCAACCTTTTTGGAGTTGCAAACACCCTATCATTTGATTTCAATGACACCCTCCCACTCCTCTTAAAAGTGCTGGGTGTCACTTTTAAAATTAAAGTGAATTAACACTAAGTTTGTTTTCAGAATTTGGGGCATTGTAAAATTGGGGCTGGAGCTCACTGCTCTAAGGAGTGTGTGAAGGTGGGAAGGGGAAGAGCTAATGAAGTGTATGACCAGTCAGGCAGTCTAACATGTAGTGTTACACTTTTCATTGTCTCTTTCATTCCCCAAATCTGGTTTTTGAGACATCCCCCATGGCTATACTTTCTGTGGCAGCTTGGCCTCCTAAGGGTTCTGGGGCTGTCAGGTTGGGCACAGCTGTTGAAAGCTGAATATTTAGAAGGGATGGAGGCAATATGGAAATAGCTGCTGGAAAAGGTTGTCATTCTGCATTCATGCTAGGCTTGGGTGGACAAATGAAATGCAGAGACTGAGGCCTGAGGCCTTAGCTATGGATGTCAATGGGACTTGTTGGGGTTATCTTTATCAGGAGTGCAGAACAAATCCAAAATCAGCTCCTTGAGAAACTTCATACTGTTCAATGGAAAGTGGATTAATGAATTAAATTGGAGAAGTACCAATCCTTGACAACATCCCTGGAATGTGATGAGATTTTCTAGTAAGGACATTGATAGTTTAACTGAATCCATACAAATGATAATAGTGATTCATTGAACTTACTTCATTGTAACACAAACCAAATGTATGTTTATTATAGCTGGAGTGTCATGGGATTTGTTCCCTCTCATTTCCACTCCCTGGAATCTTTATATGCAAAATTCACCTTCTTTGGGTACTTGTGTCACCCACTGAGGTAGGGCAAAGTAAGAAATGGTGCCCCAACTCTGTAGACTCTCTCCATTTTCAATCTAATAAATTTTATTACTTGATAGATTCATCCTCCTTTTTCTCCCCAGGACAGGACATTCTCTCTATATCCCTGTCTCTCTCTCCTCCTCTCCCTTTCCTTTCTTTCCTTTCTTCCTTTCCTAGTTCGATCCTTCCTTTCTTTCCTTCCTTCCTTTCTTTCCCTTTCCTTTCCTTCCTTTCCTTTCCTTTCCTTTCCTTTCCTTTCCTTTCCTTTCCTTTCCTTTCCTTTCCTTTCCTTTCCTTTCCTTTCCTTTCCTTTCCTTTCCTTTCCTTTCCTTTCCTTTCCTTTCCTTTCCTTTCCTTTCCTTTCCTTTCCTTTCCTTTCCTTTCCTTTCCTTTCCTTTCCTTTCCTTTCCTTTCCTTTCCTTTCCTTTCCTTTCCTTTCCTTTCCTTTCCTTTCCTTTCCTTTCCTTTTTCCTTTCCTTTCCTTTTTCCTTTCCTTTCCTTTCCTTTTTCCTTTCCTTTCCTTTCCTTTCTTTCCTTCTTTTTTTCTCTCTATCTCCTCTCTCTCTTATCTCTCTCTTTCTTTCTCTCTCTCTTCCTCTCTCTCTCTCTCCTTCTCCCTCTCTGTTTGACTTTCTCCTCCTGAATCTAGTTAAATAAAACATTGAGCTTATGTTGACTTTTTTCCCTAATGTTAATTTTTTTCATCCCTTTGGATCTGCATAGAAACTTAATGAAGAGAGAGTTAAATAAACTAATATTTTTGGAAAAGAAGCCAGAGAGGCAGTGGGAGTACAATGAATAAGCAAAAGACTGAGCTAGAAAACCTGTTTTCTAGTCACATACTTGCCACCGACTGACTTGCTCTATGACCTTGGGCAAGTATTGAACCTCTTAGGGCTTACCTTTCTTTGAAGATAATAATGACCAATCTGCTTACTAACAGAGCTATTGAGTGGTAATGGTAATGAAAGTTCATTGCCACAGAAATAAAATAAATAGATGGGAATAGGAAATGGATTCTCAAGTCTGTGATCCCAGGATCACAAGTATAAGATTTGGAGTTAGAGAAATTGGGCTTGAAACCCAGCTCTGACATTTATGGTCTGTGTGACCTCAAGTAAATTCCTTAACCTCTTTACATCTGAGTTTTTTTATCTGCAAAATGAGAAGGTTGGACTTCTATGGTCCCTTCTATCTTTAAATACATAATCTATGATTTCATCAGTTTGGGAAAGATACAACTCACTTGCAACCCATAGTCATAATGAGTTTCCTGCAGGTACTAAGAGATTCAGTGATTTGCCTACACTTACATGGCCAGTTCCTGTTAGGAGTTGAACTTAAGATTTACTGATCCATAACCAGCTACTATTAAGTGCTATATAAAAGAAAGAAATAAAATAAAATATTAACATTCAAATAAAAGTAATTTCCTTATTCCTGGTCATCGATGGACTAGTAAACCAATACAAGTACATAATTGAACCGGATTTTCTCTTTGCTTTTGCTTGGGGTTCCTAACTACACCCACTGGGTAGAGAAACAGGAGGAAAATTCTCTTTGTTCTCCTTATGGGGTCTTATGTACTCAGAATCTCTTAGTAGACTGTATGAAAAAGAGTCCAGTTGAGCTGGGTTACTGTGCAGGTGACAGAACTGTTCTATGTGTGGGTTCACTGACTCCTTCCTGACGCTCCTGTGGTGGGTGGCTGAGGCCTGGTGTGAGCCGGAGGGAAATCTGGAGTAGCCATGGGAATAGCATTGCTTCCTAGTCACAGACTTCTTTGCTACCCCCACCCAACTCACACACATGGTCTGCCTGGCAGAACTCCCGGGGGTGACCAGATGAGGCTGCTATTTTTACATAGCTTTGTTCTGATATTTTATTAGTTTCTGTGAGTTTTTTTTTTCATGGTTTAATTAATGACACATTTGACTCTATTTGCTTCTTGAAGCCTGTTCAAGTGAAAGAGACATGTGAAAATAACATATCCACATCCAAGGTATGATCACAGAATAAATAATAAAACTTATATTTTTAAACAAACATGCTGGGACTTAAATTAATGTTCATTTTTTCAAGGCTTGTTGTTCCTTTAGGAAGTCATGCAGTTATTCTATTGAAGTTGCCATCGTTCAAGATGTTTTTCAACCTACTCTTTTGGGATTACCTTTAGAAGCAATGGGGTGGACTTTTAATATCATCAATGATCTCTATCCTTTGCAGGTAGCTTTGATTTTTTGAAGTGGCACAAGATCAGTCAGAATTAAATCTGGCAAATAAATTGAATAATGAATAATAATAAAAACTAGCATTTATGGGGTGCTTTAGGCTTGACAAAGCAATTTACTTGGATTATCTCATTTCATTTTTATGAGCCCTGTGAGGTAGATACTATTATTTATCCCTATTTTACAAATAAGGAAACTGAGGCTGAGAGGTTAATTGACTTGCCCAAAGTCACACAGCTAATTATGGTCTGTGGTATAATTTGAGCTAGCATCTAGGTCTGGCAGCTTATCTATCTAGTGGCTTGGGTAATAATAAGGTTTTTGAGCAAAAGTTATTTTCTACTGAAAGGATTCTAGGAACCAGAAGAATATAACCAGAAGAGATATCAAATACAGGACAACAATGTAATTCTTTTGTTGTATAGGATTTAAGATTTGCATAAGAAGTATCACAAAAATGTTAAGAACCCCTGAGCTAGAGCCATGTCAAAATAGAATTGGTTGCTTCAGGAGATAGTGGGATCCTTTTGCTCAAGATCTTCAAGCAAATTATAGATGGCTTTTGAAGGGTGTATTATGGAGTGGATTCTTGTTCAGGAATGAGTTTGACTAAGAAGTCATCATGGTCCCTTCCAGCCATTACTCTGTGATTCTTTTCTAATGAGATGTTTTATACCATTCAAAAACTCTTGATCTTCATATGACTTCATTCTCTTAAGTTCTTTTTAACATGTCAGATGCCTTGCTGGAAGATTTAATAACTCCATATGAAATTTGATATTAATTCTTTGATGTAAATATCAATCTTTTTTTATACCAACATGCTGGGCTATGAGTTGAAACATGTCCCACTATGATCAATCTTCATTTGCTTTCAGAAACAACATAAGAAAACTGGTATTGTGACTTTATAGTCATAGCTTGTATAAGCATGAGCGTGTATACATTTAGAATCATAAAGTATTAGGACTTAAAAAGGATTTTAGGGCATTGAGTCCAATCCTTTCATTTTTTCAAATGAGAAAATGTAAGCTCAGAAATATTTGTGATTTGACCAAGGTCATATAACTGATGGAGGTAGATTGAGAATTCATGGATCCTGACTCCCAATTAAGGTCTTTTCCCATGATATCATTCCACAATATGATGAAGACCATTTTAATTCCTTGTCCTTAAAACTATTCAGATCCATTCCATGTGCAGCAGCACTTCAGCAACTTCCCAATGATGATGTCTTTAATCATTGTGAACACTGAGAGTATAAGCAAGTACCTTAGGGACAAGCAGAAGGAGTGCCAGATTGGAAATCAGAACTGTATTCTAATTCTCAATTCTTGTCACTAATTGAATAAGACTTAGCAAGCAATTTGATTTGTATTCCATGTCTCAGGGCTCCTACCATGGGAATGGGCTTTCTATACTCACATGGAGATGTTTTACTGGAGTATCTGACTTCAGAGTGGCGAGGTGTTGAATCTTCTCCACCTTTCTATCTTGTCTTGGTCTTTCTTCCTTCCTCCCTTCTTCCTTCTCTCTCCATCTCTCTCCCTTTCCTTTCTCTCTCTCTGTCTCTCCCATCTTCTCTGTTCCTCTATCTTTTTTTCTGTATTGTCTCTTCCCCTTCTTTCTGTCTGTGTCTCTATTGTGCTTTCTTACTGTCATTTTCTAGTTTTTACTCTCTTCCTCTGGCTTGTTTATGCTCTAATCACAGAATAGAATTCTGGAGAAATTTCTAAAATAAATTTGGGGTATGGCACATGTCTAGGGACTTTCCAAAATCCAGACAATAGAATCACTTCTGGAAAAGTTATTTAAGAAGAATACTAGGTCTAGAAACTGTTCATTTTCTCTTTCACCAATTAAAAAAATGTTTAATGTACTAAAGCCTTATAAGTACAAAATTAGCAAATATAGAAACATCACATTCATATTCTTCTTTAAGTAGAGACAACTTTAGAGTATGGAGGAACAGCTACTCCACTTTCATATTCACCTCAGATCTCTCTCAAGATGTGGATCTCTGGCTGTCCAGCCAGGACTTTGGTTTTCTTTGGCTGATTTTGCTCTAGACTGAGCTGGTAGTAAATTATGTTACAAAATGCTATCACAGAAACTACCTGGAAACCACTGGACAGTGGGTGAACCAACTCCAGAACTCTGGAACTCTTAAGCCTTGGAGCTCATAACAACATTGGATAAGCCCATTTCCCCAGATTGTTGATCTCTGCTGTAGAATTATGTGCACAAGAAGAAGCCAAGGGCAGAAGGCAATGAATAGATTTGCAGACTTGTCTTAAATAACAATATATTTCTGCTGCCAAATTCTTTTAGCTGCTATTGTTTTTGGGCAGAGGTGAAAGAAAAAGGGAGGTAATGTGTCACAAAAAAGACAAAATTATTTCTCCTTACTTCCTTTTATATGTCACAAAATGGCTGGATCTTTCTGGGCCAGACAACAGCTAACTCTCTGGCCCTTGCAGCTAAGTGACACAATAGATAGAAGCTGGAGTCAGGAATAACTGAGTTCCAATTTTACCTCAGATATTTAATAGCTGTATGACTGGGGAAATCACTTTACATCTGTTTGCCTCAGTTTCCTCAACTATAAAATAGGAATAAAAATAGTACCTACCTCCCAGAGTTGGTTGTGAGGATCAAATGAAAGAATAATTATAATGTACTTAGCAAAGTACCTATCACAAAGTAAGCACTATATAAATCTTAGTTATTATCATTATCATTATTATTATTATGTTCACCTCCACAAAAGGTAAGTTACTCTAGTAGGTGAGGGAATTTCCTTGGTATATATATATTCAATAATATTTATTAAGTTTCTTATAATAAGCTTTTTTTGCTCATAAAGCTTTCTTTGTACCTTCAGTTTCCTCTTCTGTGAAATAGGGAGAAATAATAATAGCTATCCCTATCAAATTATGAAGAACTGGAATAATAGATAATATTTTGTCTGAGCAAATGAGTTTTGATAAAATAAAGCAAATTCTAACTCTAGATATTTAGTACAAGGTTAATATTAACCACACTCTCCATTTTATCTGAAATTCTCACTTTTTGGAACCCTGTTTTAATTTCATGATACTTCTTATTTTTATTTTAATTATTTGTTTTAGGCCTGGCAATTGGGGCCTATGGTAAAAAAAAAAAAAACAATATAAAATTTTTTAAATCTTGCTAATTTTTGTATAATAATAGTTAATGATTAGTGGCAAAGGTATCAACTTTGTACCTTGATGTTATTTTTTTTATATTTTGCCCCAATTACTCTTTTAGAATATAAGCATTAAAAATGTTGTCATATTTGCTGCTTTAATAAAGAGTTCTATTTTGATGCTCAAAAAACCAAAACCCAAAACAATATAAATTTGAAAATTCAAGTTTTTGAACAACATCTCTGATTAAACGATACTTTCTGTCCTTTAACTCATAGACCAAATGAAGATATGTTCACTGCTGGCAATTGCCTAATTTCAGATAATGAACCTAAGACAAAATAACTGTTTAAAGGCTTGACTTACAATCTGAAATATGTAGATAAGTGACAGCAACTATTCAGGGTCTACCCTGAAAAAGTTGAAAAGATGTTTGAATTTTGTATCTACTACACAAATTGGAGCATGGATACATTCAAGTTCAGCAGCAGTCCCTTTAAAGTGGTTATTGAATAGTTATAAACTTTAACAACTTCATATAATCTTTTAAAAAAACTTGTAATTTTTACATAATAACAACTTAATTTATATAGTGGCATTAAATGATGATTTTATATAATATACAATAACCACAATAACCTTATATAATAACTAATGAATATAGTCTTTTTAAAAAATATTTGATCTTGGTTGCCTAATAAATTACAAACTATCAGATAGTATGCAAAAATAAATCTGTTCCACAAACTGGACTCCAGATGTTTCTTTCAGTAATTCCCACACCACCTTAGAAACCTAAATTCTTGATGTGCTGAATCAACACCATTCTCTGTCCAACCCACCCTTTGCTTGTGAGATGCTATAGCGTCTCAGCTGTTTCTGAGCTAGTGAGGCCCTGGGCACTATTGTTACAGTGATGTCTCCAAAGGACTTTCACATCAAACTAGTTCTTGGTCCTTTGGGAAAATAAAATGATGTCAGTTTTCTCTTGAGTCTTGTTAATGACCTCTACAAGGAAACTGAGTGTTAGAGACAAGAAACTGCTTTTATCTTGATATCTTCCCCTCAGGATTTAACTGGTCTGCTATAGTAGGAGGTATCTTCTTCATATTGATGTGAAAACAGAAAAAGGTTTTTTTTTTATTTTCTTTTGGGAAAATTCCATACCAGAGTGTTCAGTGCCATTATTCATTTCTTTTAATACCCATGGCATTCAATATGATATTTCAATGTTATCCTGTTTTTGAACCATACTGAAATGACTCTCTAACCCTTTTTCTTATCCTATTTTCTCTCATCCAAATGAATGTATTTCTGCTATCATTATTTTCAACACCATATCACTACCACCATCACTGTCATCAAAAATTTATTAAATGCATATTATATGTCAGACACTGTGTTAAGCTCTGGGGATACAAGAAAAAAAAGAGGCAAAAACTCAAGGACTTCACATTGTAATAGGAAATATTAAGTACAAGCAACTATGTCCATACAGATATATTAAGGATAAATGGGAGGCTATCATGGAGGAAAAGATCCAGAACTGGGGACCAGTGGGGATGGGGAGAGGCTTCTTTATTCAGGGGAACCATATTCTCTATCCCCCCCTTTTTTCCACTACTTCTCCCCACGCAGGTACTAGAGAATCTTTAAATTCCTTAGTAGGATAATAAAGGATTAAAATGCAGATCAGTCCTTTTCTGTTCCCCTTCCAAAAAAGCGTATACAAGATTATTTATTCATGAGAATGAAAGAATCTTTTAAATATTTTAAACACAAATTAAAATTTTAAAAATGCATGAAAAGAGATTACAGTGTTTAAGCTAACCTTAACTTACATTTAGTCACAGGTATAAACCTGCTTTTGAGAATAAATTGTACCATTATATTTCTTTAATACTATACAATCTAATGAAATGATTAATATGAATCTAGTGTTTTGTATATGTATTCAAGTTTCTGGGTTCGTCTCTCTGTTTGTCCTTAGTCCATTGCTTCTTTTTCCCTAGAAGTTATGCCAGCTCAGAAGTTTAAGAACTTGATAGAATGATGCTCAGCATTGGTCCTGTACAGAGATAAAAAACAGGAGATTTATATAGCATGATTTAGGGGGCTCTGAAAGGTTCTTTTGTCCATTGTTGGACTCTACTGACCATTACAATCATGGTGCTATTTGTAATTTTATCAGATCTACTTTTATTCAATTATTCATTCATGAACTTTTGCTGAATGGTTACCTGGTGAGTTGACAGAGTTTCCTTGATAAGCTTAGAGGGTCCTGTGGCTAGGAGCCTGACAGCTCCATAAGATGCTATCTTTGAATAAAATATTTATTTTAGTAAAATCCTCAGCAGCATATAACATCATGGCATTTTCATATGGATCTCTATTTGGGTTAAGGCATTGGAGGTTATTCTTATGATATACATGCTATATAGTAGCATTAACACATTACCAATCCAAACTTATCTATCTATCTATCTACCTATCTGTCTATCTTCTCTCTTTTTTTGTCTTTTTTTTCTTTCTTTTTTTTCCTTCTCTCTTTCTTTATAGATAGATAGATAGATAGATAGATATGTACACACATATATTCATACATGAAAGATCTCTGATTCTGGAGTTCTGATCTCATTGATACTCAAGTTCTTCCTCTGTAAATTGGGTTTGCTTGCATTGCCTCGCTCAAGTGTTTTTTGAGAGGAAAACACTTGGTAAATCTTAAAATGAAATATAATTTTAAAAATCATTCTTATAATTACTTTCTCTGCTGAGGATATGAAGATGACTCAGATCTTTCTTTTAAAAAGGTTGTAACCTAATGTAAATGAAGGGTAGGAGAAAGCTGGCATATAAACTATGCTATGAACTAGAGTGAGCTAAATGCAAAGCACAGGTCTAGGGAATGTGCTGTGAGACATTTTTAGAAGGAGATATCACTTTCACCTTGCAGAGCCAGATAGGAGGTGATGGTAGGCCTTAATAGGGAAACTGCTACTGAATTGGAACTTAAAAGAAAGGAAGGGTATCAACAAATGGTAATGGTGAAAGGGGGAAGGAGTCTGTTCCAAGTATGAGGAATATGTAACAAAGATATGTGGATGGGAGAGAAAAGGAAAAGAAAATCAGTTCGGATGGAAAATGTTATATCATTGAGATATCACATTAGATAGGCGGTGTTAAAAAGAAAGGACAGAAAGGATAGCAGAATAGTTTAAAAGGAAAGGATAGAAAAGGAGTCACCAAAGGGGAATGAAGTAATTTAGGATGATGGTCACTGAGTTTTTTATATGTATTTTCTATTACAAACTATACAAATGATAAGGGGTTAATATCTTTCAATTACGAATAACATAATTTATAATTGCTAATATGCTATTCTGAAAATCATGCTTATATCCTTTTCACGTGTCTATACTATGATCCCTATAGACCATATGGTCCTTGAGGGTGTTAAAATGCATCTTTTATTTCCCTCAGTGGGCACTTGTCATTATCGATGATTGCTGGACTGCCTGCTAGTCTGCTTGCCATTTTTGTGAGGGAAAGCATTCACATAGTTTTCCTTATAGCATTGATGATGGTGTCCTGAAGTATGTTTTTGATTCCTGAAAAGATCTGCAAGTTGTCAGGAAAGGAATTTTCTAGAGTACAACAAATAACAATTCTAATAATTTTCATAATCCAGAATACCTTTTTAAATACTTTTCATTTCCTAAATGATTTCATTAATTCACCCATATTTATTGAGCAACAAAGAGAAGCAAAACTCTGTCAGCTAAAAAGGTCAAGATTCCACAAAATGCTGTATCTGCATATAATACCATATCAGTTAAACTCACTTAAGGGAGTAATGGATAGAATTTTGGACTTGTATTCAGAAAAGTCTGAATTTGAATCCTGTTTCAGTCACTTACACAATCCTCTTTGAGAATGGATGTGTGATCCTGTTCAAGTGACCTGACATCTTTCAACATCTTTTTCATCATCTGGATGATGGGACAATAACAGCACTTTACGAGGCTGTGAAGATCAAATAGGACTATTTATAATAAATGATAAATTGCTTTGTAAATTTGAAAGCACTGCATAAATGTTAGGTATTCTCATTATTATTAGTTATATAACCTAAATTTGGTCTATATGAGTTAATGAGAAATGATAGTAAAGGACAAGTTAGAATTTATGACCTACCTCTGGACAGTATTTCTCTTTCCTTGAGTATAAATACTAATGATACAACTTTTGAAGGATTACTTCTGACATCTCCACCATGTCCTAGGAAGCTCAATATTGGCAAAATCTCATTATCCTGCAAGATCTATCCCATTAGTCTTGGTATTTCCTCTCATCATTACCCTCTGGTCCCTCTGATTGGAGGGTGGAACCATGAATTTTAAAACTTCCATTTAAGGAGGGAGTTTACTCATGAGTCTCCTAATTTCTCATCTAACTCTGGACAGTTCTGACTTCTCCAAAATGACTTTGCAAAAACAAACAAACAAACAAACAAACAAAAAACCCAAAAAACAAAACTTTGCATCCCTCACTTTTTCCACTTTTTGTGTGTTGTTTTCCCTCATTAAGATGTAAGTTTTTTGGGATATGCAGTCTCTTTTTTTCCTATTTATATCCTCAGAATTTAGCATGTTGTCTGATATATAGTAGATATTTAATAAATATATATTTTCCATTGAATTTTGAATGACTAAAAGGAATAAATTGACTGTTGAAGGAAGATCCTTATCTGATTAATATTACATTTTGTTAATTTTTGTTTCTTAGACTGCCTTTGCCAAAGAATTCATCACCTAGTGGCCAACCTATTGATGATGAATCTTTCTTTTTACTTAAGCTTGTTCCCAGAGAGCAGATTTGATCTGTTTTCAGGACCATATCCAGTAGCCTTTCTATTATAGCAGAACTTGCCAAAGCTTATTTTCAGTTTGCATAGCCTTTGAGAATCCATTCTCATCTCCAAACCATGGTGAGACATTGAGAGTAGCACTTGTAGGGACATAGTAGCTGCTAAAGAATTGAAAATGAAAATCATCCACAGGCCAATAGAAAGGCCCATTATAAGTTTGAGCAGGCTTTAATAAAGAAACTGAGAAATTTTGAAGAACAAGAGTAAATGATAAAGAAAATATATAATAGTAATCACTATATACTATTATATTGAAACAGATCTAATAAAAGAGTTAAATGATTAGCACCAGATAACTAGAAAATATACATTTATATGGACAATTGTGAACTTAAAAGGGGAAGCATGGTTGAAAGTTTTATTGTAAATTTCTTGAAAGTAAGGATTATTTCATTTTTGTCTTTTGCATTGAAGTTACTTTGGTTTTTATTATTGTTTTTGTCATTATTACTCTTTTTATATCCCATGTGGACCAATGGGGAAATTAGAAATGGTAGTGAAGGGCAAAATGTAATCAAAACAAGAATAACTTCTTTGATCTAATTTTCTATAGTACTTCTCTTTCCATAGGTGGAAATGTTCCTTATATAGCCATTAATTATGAATAACAGAAAGGGATTTATTATATTACCTGGTACATTGTAGATGCTTAACAAATATTTACAGATTTAATGAGGATTTTTTAAAAAGCAAAGGAGGGAAGTGATATTATTGTGGGAGTATTTTGCTGTCTGCTCATTCAGGTAGAGGATATGATTTCCTCATAAAGATTACAAAACCGGGAGAGAAACTGTGTTATAGAGGTGAGGAACTTCAATCATCTGGATATATGAAAGAATATTTGAAAAATTTGTGGATGTTATTACTAGCAATTACATCATCTAGAAGTCTAATGGTACCACAAGGGAAATTTCTACATTCAACATATATATTCACCGTTAAGGATGGATTATTTGGGGAAATAGAAGTGATAGGAAACTTGGGAGAGAATGACTTCTTTATCTTAGAGTTCATGATAACAAAGTAAGAAAATATAGTCAAATGTATAGACTAGATTTTAGGAAAAATGGAATTCAAAAATCTTAGAAGAAAAGAAAATATAAGTCCATAACTAGAATATCTAAAAAGGGTACTGTCTCAAGGGATTTATAGTTATCAAAATTGAAATTCTGAAACTGAATTTCTAACAATTCAATAATGATAATAGTAATAAATTAGATGAATGAGGAAGCTGTCTGAAGAAACCAGAGTGGCTGCACAGGTTTTATGGTCTCAGATATTAAAAAGGATAGTCACAAAGGATGAAAGGAGGGACACATAACTAAGGCTGAATTTTTAAAAAAGAAAGTAGCAGTAAACTAAAAGAATATTCTTAGGGCACATAAAAGTCCAGAATGGATTTGGGATAGGAAACATGTTGGGGGCAATGCAAAGGGTTTCTGTTTAGAGAAAGAACAACAATAAGGGATAGGCCTTTTGCTTGGAGCAGATGTTGTGTTAACAGGTGACAGAGAGAAGAAAATAGAGCTTTCACCCCTATTTTGCCCTCATCTCCTGGATCAAGGACAGGGATCATCTTAGAGTAGAACAAACTCGAAGAAAAGCCCATTGAAGTTCAAGGTGGGTGAGGTGATAGGTTAGTAAGAAAGCACAGTAGCTGTTTTAAATGAGTTCACTCTCTAGGCTTATACAAGTCACATCCTAGCATAGCAAAAGGAACCAAAAAACATGATCATAAAACTGCTGTCTTTGAAAATTAGGAAGTTTCTAGAATATTAAGAATGTGGAAATGTACTGGCTGCTAAACATGGAAAAAATAATCTCTAGAAACATAATTAATACCAATACTTAGCAAAATTCTAGGAGATGATCAAAGAGAATGTCCATGTGCATTTAGATAAAGAAGTTTTAAATATTAGAAATCAGTGTGGATTCATTAATAAGTAATCATTTCAAACAAAGAAAATTTATTTTTTCAACAGGATTTCTAGGCCTTTAGATCAAAGGAATACACATATGAACCAGTTGTATCTGGATTGCAACAAAGCATTTGACAAGTGGGACATCAGATACATCATTTAACTGCTCTGTCTTCATCTTTAAAACAATGAAGCTATATTATATAATTTTTAAGATATATTTGAGCTCTAAAATTAGATTGCTTTCTATGAATTTGTGAAGTGTTCTCTCCCAGCTATTTCCACAACTTGCAAAAGAACTCAGAGGGCAATGCATACTCCAGTAAGTTTTAGTAGCAATCCTCTGGGACTCTATTCCTAATACTGTGACTGATGAGCCCCCATAAGTGTGCTTCCCTTTAACAAGTATCCAGTAGACATAAAGAATTTAAAGCACTAGCATTTCCTAAAATAGAATAGTAAAAACAGTAGTTACAAAACATTATTCCATAAATCCGGTGTGTATCCCCTTATAAATACAACCATTGTCTATAAGAAAAGTAGGCACAAATTTTCAGTTAGTATACTAACTATGAGATTCATAGTTAGGAAACTTATTTGGTGAAACAACTCATTCTTCTTTCTACAAGGCTTTAAGATAGTTCCATTTCTTGTGATATTCTTACAATGCTTTCTGATTTTTGGTCTAGCATAGATGCTAGACAGGGTTTTGTTTTTTTTTTTTTAATTTACAATGAGGCCAGGTTGCTTTTCATAAAATATGGTATTTCTATTGGCTGAGCAATTTTGATAGACTTCCAGGGCTTTTTCTACTGCTTCAGGCTCAGATGCAGGCATAATCTAAGAGTATTGTGTTCCTTCAGAAGGAGCAGAAACCTTTAACATAGAACTTAAATTTTTAATTTTTTTTGGTTACAGACTCTTTTGGCAGTCTGCTAAAACTATGGACTCCTGAGGATAAGGTTTTTAAATACATAAAATAGAATACATTATATGCAATATTTTAATTAGAAAATAGTCAAAATAAAGATGTGATTGTTTTCTTTTGCAGCTTCATTTAATTTCCTAAGTAAAGAATCCCTTGTCTAGGACTATCAGAAATCTCTGCTCTCCCTACTTCTTCCTTCTCTCTTCTCTTTCACTCTCTTCTTTTTAGCGTAAGAACTCTTTGTTTATATTGAATTCTTTGTTTATATTCTCTGTATATTATAGGAGCTATCTTGTTTACTTATATTTATATCTTCTTCATTTAGTATATCGCCTGGTATGCAGTAAGAGTTTTATTAGTGCTCTATCACTTTGCCCAATGAAGAACTTTCTCCAGCAGTGCAGATCAACACCTACTCTATTACCTGGCACTGTGTGACTTGTTAGCATACCACTGAAAGTGGGACTGGAATGTAGGGATTGCCATTGGAAAGGTAGGGGGAGAGGGTAAAGGGAGGGCTCTTGGAAGGACTGGGGACTGGGAAATGAAAATTTTTCTTGATTCTTATATCAGCTGCCTGTTATATCAAAAAAGATATTCTTAGTAAAATGGGGTTGGCAATTTAAAAACATTTGGGTCATTTCGGATGAGAAACACTATAAGTAAGAAAGTGATTTTATTATCTAAATCCTTTATGTGACAGATGATGAAATGAAATTGTTTTATAAAGGCCCATTTGGTAATCTTTCATTGTTAATTTGTTTAAAGGAGCTTAAATTCTGATGGAAAAGCTACTGGTGTTAAGAGCTATCTGAGAAGCAGGAACACTGAAATTTGCTACCATTGTAGCCTGACTCCATGCAGGCAATCATGAAGAAAGCATCTCTTCCCTCTTGCCCTGACCTACAGAAATCTCTAAGCGTGAGAGTTAATTGAGTATCTGTACTGTTCAGTCTCCTAAACAGACACTGCCAACTGTGTCTAATTGAAGTGAATAATGTTCTCTGAGGAGAACCTATACAATTTTTCTCTTTGGAGTCTTTTACTGTACCGTTATCTTTGGCAAATGTTTTCATATCTGAATTGTCAAACTGAAAAGAAGTGCTGTTAAGGTGTCATTACAGCCAAAGAATACAGTGAACAAGTAGACCCTTGGGGCTTGATGGAAACATCATAGCTTGGAACATTTGTGTTATCCGGATTGTTATTGCTCAGCCCAATTCTTAGGTAGGGAGAATATTTGATATTTGTGGATTATGTCTTCTCCTCTAAGAGGGTGTGTGCCCTCAAGGATATACATATCTGCCTCTGTCAGAGATGGAAAATTTAGGAGACCCAGAGACACAGGCAGATGGACAGTGAGTACATGGTACCTCAGACAGGAAAGGCCTATGTTGAGAAGTAAAAAATTGCATTTTTGTCTAAGCTTAGCCACTAGGGACACAGTAATTTTTCCTTTAGGGGGCTGCCATTTCTTCATCTGTAAAAAGAGATGTTTGGAATGATGATTTCCTCACCACCCTATCCCCACACAGACCCTATCCCCCAAGCTCTTAACATTCTATTTTTATGGCTTATGTAGTTATAGACCCTTGAAATCTGGTTTACTAAAAAAAAGTAAAATTCTTTGAAAGTCTATCCTGTGGAAGAGAAATTAAACTTAATAAGGAGCAATAGGTTGAAATTGAAAAAGGGCACATTCAGTTGTTTTCCTAGGAAAAAAGAAAAACAACAATTAAAACAAAACAAAACAACAACCTATTTCCTAACAGAGCTGTCCAGAAATAGTGGGTTCTTCCCCATTGGGGTGGAGAGAGGGGTTATGTTCTCTTCAAACAGAGAGCATATGACTATCACTCATATATATTGTAATGGGAAATTCTTTGGGGGAATCTAGGTTGGGATGGATGGCCTTTGAATATCTTCCACCTCTGAAATTCTGTGCTTTTTATTTCTTAATCATCCATCATGGTGATTATGGCCAGGAATTGGCTAGGTTTGACTTTTGACCTGGGAAGGACATAGGGCTTGTTCTCTCACATTACAGTACTCACTTTAATCAGCGAGGCAGCCAGGTTTCTCAATGGTTAGTGCAAGACTTGAAGTCAGCAAGTTCTGAGTTTAAATTTGGCCTCAGAAACTCACTAGCTGTGTAACTTTGAATAAGTCATCTCTAACTCATTTTCCTTATGTGTAAAATGAAGATCATAACAGCACCAACCTCTAAGAGTTGGTGTGAAGTGTAATAGCATATATACTCAGTACTAGGGTAAATCATTTAACATCTCAGAATATCATGTATCATTTTATCTAAAAACTGCAGGATCTGTATTGATTAATACGTTTCTTCAATGACTAAATATTTGTACTGGCCACTTCATAATTCTAGGAAGAATGTGTTTGATAAACTTTAATATTGCTAAAGACATGGGTATCATTATTGTTATTAATTTTAAGTCATTTTTCTTAAAGGCTCTGAGAAAGAAAAGATTGGACAGTAAATATATAAATCTAGAACTTTGGTATTACATTAAGGGCTTGCTATATTTATGTTAATTATTTAGTCATTTTAATAATCTATTGCATCTTTTCACTTTCTACCTATCTACAGTACTGCCTCTTCAGCAGCTTCTTTTTGTGTGTTGTCTTTCCCTATTAGATTGTAAGCTCTTTGAAGGCAGGAGTCTTCCTGGAGCATAGAACATGATATAACCAGACACAGGGAATGGGTAGTGAACCAGGTCCCAAGTCAGGAGGACTTGAGTTCAAATCTGACTTCAGACACTTAACTGGTAGGGTAATCCTAGTCACTTAACTCTGTTGACTTTCGTTTTGTCATTTGCAAAAATGAGCTCCAGTATGTTTGCCAAAAAACCCCAAATGGGGTCACAAAAAGTTGGACATAATGTAACAAGGATAACAATAACAATAATATTTTTGATTATGGACTATTTAAAAAGATATGTTGGAATACTATTGCAATCTTAATCAACTACTTGTTCCTTTATTATAACCCTATCATATGGCTACAGAATATATATATATATATATATATATATATATATATATATATATATATATATATATATATATATATATACACATATATATATGTGTATATATATATGTGTGTGTGTATACATATCTATTAAAGAACTGAAAATTTTAATTGAGATAGAAAAAAGTAATAACAATAACTGCACATTTCTATAGTGATTTAAAATCTTTAAACATATTTATTCCTATTTTAGTTTCATAAGAACTCTTTGAAATAGGTCCTATGGGTATTATCATTTTCCCTTTATAAATGAGACCATATTTTTCTATTTATCTATCTAGCATTATCTAGCTATATGATATGCTTTCTGTCTATATTATATATTTTATATAATACACTTTCTATATGTAGAAAATAACAAAAACAATAATGGACATTTCTATTTTAGATTATATTTATTATATTTAATTATTTTTATATAGAAATGCTACTTATGTTATAAATAACTCATTTTTGTATATATATTACATGTGCATAGCTAGTATTTATATAGTGCTTTATCACTTTACAAATATTATTTCATTTAATCTACACAGCAGCCTTTTGAGGTAGTTAGTTTCTTTTAAAAGATGAGTAACTGAACAAGACAGAGATTAAGTCATTTGCCTAGTACCCACAGCTAGTAAATCTTTTAAGGTAGAATTTGAACTCAGTCCTTCCTGATTCCTACTCCAGCATTCTATTGATTGGACTATTGGATGACGATGTATGAAGAGTGGTACAGAGTAAACAATCGATTCCCTATGGCCTAATCAATTGAAGGGGAGGGATGTTTTCTTAAAGAAATGGGTGCACTTTGTAACTTATAAAGTACCTTCATGACAATTGCCTTGTTTGTGGGATACAAGATTTATAAATATTATTCCTTACTTTTAATAGAAGTCACCTAGCCAGGATTCAAACCCAGATTTCTTGAGTAGCCAGCCCAGCCCTCTTTCCACTACACCATGATAACTCTATAGTAGGCTTTGAAACCTATGTGGTAGAGCACTATGTAAGCATCCTTTTGTTGTATGCTTAGTAAGATCCCAGGAGATGAAATTGGAGGGAAACAAAGAGGTCTTAACTCTGTAGGGAAAGGTTCTTGAGAGCTATTTATTCAATCTATTGTTCCTCTCCCCACTTTCCCCAACTTGTACCTAAGAGTAGTTTGAGCCTAATAGTCCACTTTTCCCCTCCTTCAATCCTTCTCTAATGACCAAGGCCTAAAAGATCTTTTCATTTATTTTAGGTGCTAGTTTCATTTGCTTTTTTATGCTTCTAATCATCTATCCTATTATTTTTTCTCTTATAAGAGAAGGAATATTTCTAAAAATTAAGACCCAGATCTAAATTCCTTTTTCTTTTTTGATTCCTTTTGTATTTTTACACTACATTTTTGAGTTTTTCCCTCCCCTGAATCTAGTTTAGGAAATTTTGATAGAATATGTTTCTTAACCCTAACCTCCTCCCTCCTCCAGTTATTGCTTACCTGATTCTGTTTAAGTCCTTAACAGCATGTAAAAATCCTTTGTGAGAGATGTCTGGAGTCAAAAGGAGCTCAAGCCATCAGCCTACAGGCCATCAGCCTAGAGCTTCTTTCATCAATATGCCATTCCTAGGCGTGAAATGGGCTATTTAAGATTTTAAGAGCCAAATGTAAATGTGCTTAATGAGCCTCCAGGGAATTGTGGCAGGGCTGGGGAAAAAGGCTTTTAGCAGCAGATGCAGACAAAAGTATTGGATTACACTCTCCTGGGTCTCCCGAAAAGTCCCAGACAAAGAAAATGGAGATGGTGGCCCCTGACCAGGGAGGAGTCAAAGACCTAAAGCTTGACTGAGCAAGAGGAAGCTTTCTCCTTTTCCTCTGCTGAGAATTCAGCCACTCATGTTAAAGGGTACAAGGAATACTGCTGGTTGGAGACTCTTTGTTCACCCTGGATATTTCAGAAAGAGGTTTTAGGAAAAAACAACAGAGGAAAGAGCTCGGTGATAGTTTTAAGATTCTGAGAATTTGTGTGTCACAGTCTGAAAGATCTGAATTCAAATCTGATCTGTAAGATTCTGGCAAATCACTTAATTCCTGTTTGTCTCAGTTTCCTCATTTGTAAAATGGGGGATGATCATAGCATCTACCTCCCAGAGTTATGGTGAAAATTAAATGAGATAATTATTATAAATCATTTAGCATAGCTGCTTTACAAATGTTAACTTAATATGTATAACATATATTGGATTGCTTGCCATCTAGGAGAGGAGATGGGAAAATTTGAAACACAAGGCCAGTGCTGAAGGTCAATGTTGAAAAATTAACCGTGCATATGTATTGAAAATAAAAAGCTTAAAAAAAAACCCCAAATGTTAATTGTGATTTATTTTCTCTCTCTGTCTCTGTTTCTGTCTGTCTCTTTTTCTCTCTGTCTCTCTTCTTGCTGTCTCTCTCATCTATTTAACAATACTTTAAACTATCAAGATTCAAAGTCTGTGGGAAATCTCCTTTTGGCTCTGTCAAAAACATTCTTTGAATCTTTCCTAGTTAATGTAAAGGCTGCCTCAGACACCTCAGGGCATTAGAAAGCATTTGAACATCCAGATTTGCTATGCCATAGCTTCAGGGTTGAGTCTGAGAGATTTCCTGCTATTGACAACTGCTTTATACACAGGGGCTGGGTCATCCCTTTTTTCTATCGTGTGGAAAGTGGCATGTTTCTGCATTTTAACAAAGCTGATATTTGATCCTGTAACAGAAGTGAAAAATGACCACCCCTCTCCCCCTTAATAGCTTGAGGCAAATCAACAACTCTGGGCAACCCAATACAGCTTAATTCCTGCAACAGACAAGCTTCTGGTCCATATTGGAGAAGAAATTCCTGGGAAATCCTTCTACTATTTGTGGTCAATAAATTAAAATGTCCCCTTAACACTTTTGGCAAGAAGTCTCTAGAAGGACTCAGAGCAGTGGAAATGAAGCTTACTCTCATTTCCTTGTAGAGTCCTTTACATCATGAAAGTTATTTGATATTTCCTACCCCATAGAGAAAATTTGGTTCTCTAGGGAAAGTATTGGTCTAGCAGTCAGAAAACCTAGCTTCCACCAGCTGTATCATCTTGATTAAATCACTTACTTTCTTGGTAAATATTTTCCCATCTGTAAAATGGAGAAAATGTTTTTTTTTTTTTTTAGCATACTACCTACTTTTTCTAAATGTGGTAAGAATAAAAACTAAATAAGGCCTCAAACTAGCATTTCTAAGTACATATATTGTAAAAATGAAACCTGTCATTTCACATAGTAATTAAAATTTGAAATGTGGGAATGTTTTAGGTTTGGAGAAGGATTGCAATGGAATGAGTAAGCCCATTGAGAACAGGATTGTCTCTCACTTTTGTCACATGGCCAACTAAGTTTTAATGTTTATTGTATTCTTTTTCAGTGTATCTAAAGTTGTTAACAATTCAACAGAAGTAACCAGGAGGAATGGTACTGGGATAAATAGTAAAAAATCTTCTTTGATACATTCTTTTTCCTATTGTAATGCCCGAGAAACTGAGGCAAGGTAGAGATGAGAGAGTTTTTAATATTTTATTTGAGAGGGAAAGATTGTGCTGGGGGCAAGTTGCCCCCAGGGCTGATGTCTTAAAGCATCCAGCAGGGAATGTGAGGTTCCCATAAAATATACACATGTGACTCCAAAGCTACAGGGGTAGACCGAGGCATGGGTGGAGTCAGAGCACTGAGAGCAGAATGGACCATGAATCTGGCTCTGACAGGGTGGGGGAATGGGACATTCTGATAAAATGGGATAAAGAAGAACAATGACAAAATGGGGAGGAGGCATTCTGATAAATAGGGAAGGTCTACATTATGATGTCTAAGGTAGAAGGTCTTTCTCCTTATCTGGATTAAACATTTACAGTTTATAATCTTAACAAAACCAGCCCTAAATTATATCAATTCTAATGATCAGGAGGGGGGGGTGTTATAACTAGGGTGACTGGGGCAGAACAATTCAAGGAACTGAAGCAGAACAATTTAGGGAAACTGAGGAAGGCAATAAAAGGGAACTGTGGCACAACACTATTTTGGTCAATTTTTTCCCTTTGATATTTTCTTGCCCCTGTCACCAGATACTAAATTATATCATTTAATGATTATTTTCTTTCTATCTCACTGACTTTCCCTACAAGAATCCCATATTCTAGATCTTACTTTTACCTTGAAAGTTAAAAGTCCTTTTAAGGACCCAGTTAATCCTATGGCCAAACATGAGAAGCTAATTATCATTAAAATAACTAATTGTTTGAGAGGCATTGGCACTTTAATAGCTCTTACCTTATCTTAACCTAACTATTTCTAGTGCTTTAAATTCAAAGGAGCAACTGAGTATGAATTTCAAGATGGTGGTAGTGCCATTATAGTAAGACATTTTGGATTGTGAATCCAACAAAGATAGATTAGGACAACGTTTTCTCCAAAATAGTCTAATTATCAAGAGAGTGATGGGAAAAATCAAGGGAGACAGAAAAAAATTATATCAAAATTATAGCAGAAAAAGAATTGGGGCATGAAGATAGATGCCAAGCTTGAGGGTCAGCCATCATTGTAATGATAACATTTAAACACAAATAACAGATAAGGCTATATAAGCAAGAACTTGAATGGGATAGATGAGTCATCATTGGCAGGGCAAGTACTTTACTTGGAGCCATATTGTGAACAATGAGGAATGGGGGGATCAATGCAAGGAAGAAAAGACCCAAAGGGATCTATTTTATGTAGTTTAGAGAAAAGAAGGCTGAGAGGGACTTAATATTCTTTTCAAGTGATAGAAGAGTAATTATATGGGGAATAACTGTTCCCCATATTCATATAACTAAGAACCAGAATGAGAGGATGTGAATTTAAAATGTAGCAAGACATAATGAGAAATAAGCAAAAACTGCTGACCAAAAAATCCTATGTTCTCATTTCTCAAAGAAAATTGTAATCTTTTCATTGCAGGGCTCTTTAAAGGATAGGATGATCATCTACCTGTCTCTGACCATGTCTAATCTAACTCCTCTTCTTAACTTTCAATGTCCTCCATGATCTGGCTCCACACAACCTATCCTAAATATTACTTACTTACACTAGTCCTCAGGATATACCCTTGATTCTAATCAAACTAATCTTTTCAAGGTCCCACCGAAAGACCATGCTCATTGCTATCTTTGCTCATGTGGTTCTACTTTCCTGGAATGCCATCTTCTCTCCTTTCTACCTATATAAATAAATCCTGCATATCCTTCTAAGTCTAGTTTATCTCTGATCTTCCATAACTGATACTCTAACTACAACCAGTCCTCATTTATATTCCTCTTCTCTGCCCTGCTATTGCCCATAGTCTATATCACACAATTTTGAAATTAGTTATATATAGCTTTCCCTATTGAGAGTTCTTAGAATAATGATCATATATCCCATTCACATGGTGATTCAAATCTGCCTTATATTGTAATTTGTAGTTTCATGAATTAATTAAAAAATTATTAAATGCTTGCTGTATGAAAAGTATTATCTTAAGTGTTAAGGATAGTAATGGAAAAGTGATATAGGAGGAGTTTATCAGGAGGATTGAATTATAGGAGAGAGAGAAAGGATCAAGAGTTCTTAGGGGGACAATGGCAAATTTTTCACAGCCAACCCTGGGAGTCTAGAGTATATATGTCTTGTCTAGTCAACTAGATAAGTGGTTGGCAAATAACAATGCAAGGACCAAATCTGGCCCACTGTCTGCTCTTATATAATGAGCTTGGAATGATTCTTATAATACAACAATAATTTAAAAGGCATTTTAATCTCATGGAAAATACAAAAACAGGCAGAAGCTGGATTGTAGTTTGCCAACCCTTTTGGTTCTCTTTGAGAATGAAGAATAACAATCAACCAACCATTGACTGGCTGATACTTCTTTGCATAATTATTAAAATTTGTGTGTATGTTTAGTATTATTGTTTGCATTTTATGGTAAAATCTTTGAAAATAGAGGATGTGATCTTAAAATTTTCCTATCTAAATAATGCTTACTCTAGTGCTGAGCACATCAAGGTGTTCAGGACGTGCTTGCAGATTGGCTGAAGCTTTCACATTCCTGTAGGCAGAAGGCTAAACTATGATACTGCCTAAAGTGCTTTCCAGGTCCAATTATGTTTTCTTCATTTTAGATCTCTATATTTGAATTTTAATAGGACATGCTATGTTAAAATGAAATCTTCCTGCTACTTCCAGCAATTAATACCTCTTGAGTGGGCTTTGAGATAGATCTTTTGGATTGTAGGCCAAATAAGGAGAGGAACTGTATCTTAACTTATGTGCCTAGTATGTTCCTTTGGTACCTACTATTCCTATGCATAC
The DNA here is from genome assembly GCF_048593235.1 of Sminthopsis crassicaudata. Lineage (NCBI taxonomy): Eukaryota > Metazoa > Chordata > Mammalia > Dasyuromorphia > Dasyuridae > Sminthopsis > Sminthopsis crassicaudata. The sequence goes on along the minus strand of NC_133619.1, from coordinate 390,983,122 downwards.
AGTAGATCAATAAATAATTTATTTGTATTTGTTGAATTCTTTTGATTCTGTAGCTTACCTTATTTTACAAAATGGTGGGTAAAGATGTAATGAGTCTCCTATTCAGATTAATAACCTGGAATGTCTTTATAATGTGTATATTACATCCACAAAAATAGGGACAGAAACTGGTACAAGCATTTTTGTTTCCTTTAAGCCCCACAGATTTTTGTTGTATGTTACTTCTTGTCCTTATTAAATTTAAGACATTTTTTTTCCATCATTGATGCTTTCTGTCTTGCTGACATAATTTTCAAATCAATCAGCTCTGCCTCTTTGCTTAATGAAGAGCAAAATCAAATAAATGCAGAAGAGGTCAAAGTTTCCATGTCATGCTAGAATTTGAGTACAAAAGCTCTGAAAGTAAAAATATCTAGAGGGGCAAAATTTCAAGACACAAGTACTGTGTATTTTGTATTTTACGTAATTGTATTTTATGTTGGAATATTTGGTTTACCTACCACTTGTTATTTTCCTTACTTTCACCAGCTTTCTGGTAATTTAATTGACTTTTATTCCTTAGTTTCAAGTTTTTTAGATGCTTAGAGACATCTGGTGAATGAGTATAAATTTCTATTAAAATGGTTTGTTAGGAATTATAGATGTGTTCTCTTTAAATTTTATTATTTTTTCTGGGGGCTTTTGTTATATTATTAAAAAAGTAAAATGTAAAAAAAACAATAAATGTTTAAGAGGTCACCAATGCTCATATTTAGAAGAAAATGGGGGCAAACTGTCGGATTCATTGTGTATGGTTATATCACCAATAGTAGATATATGTTGACGAGTATCCAACACACATTGTCTTTTTACTTCATATGTTTCCCTTGTTTTCACCTAAGTAGCTGCACTCATTTTATATTGGATAAATTTTTTTCTTGCAAAGTAAAAGCAAATTATGCTGAATTTGGAATTTCGAACCTGAGGGGAAAACATCTGAACACTGGGTGTTCATCTTTCTAACAAGCTTAGCAGATGGATGGGAAATGATGTTTGCTGTTTATTTCCTCAACATATCAATATGTGAGGATGTGGTGCAAAATATGGTTTTCCTGCAAATGAGCAAGCCCATGCCAAAACTGCACAATCAACATCATTTTTATTTTTTTACTCCAAAGAATATTTGAGTTTGAAGAACTAGTATTTATTCTAAATCTACCTGATCCACCTTTGTTCATCCAAGTCTTGGCCCCATTATCTTTGAGGCAGAAAAAAATATTACCATATTGGCCATTAATTCTTTCTCTTCAAGAATTATTGAAGGGGTATTTGAGTCTAGAAACACAGGGGATTGTAAAGTTGTAGAATCCGTGTATTTTGATGACAAAGTTGATCATTCAGGAAGATACAAGACCAAAAGATCAATTTTTTTTCCCAAGCCATTTGACTGAATATTGTAATGATCCCCGACCTTTATTTTTCAACTACAAAATGAGGCAATAAGTGCTTTCCTTAGTAATCCATGTTTATGACTTGAGATTCTTTTTATGATTAATCATAATGATGATATAATGATTCCCATTGGGAATATCACCATCAAAAGAGTATCAGAGCAAAGTGGCAAATCAGGCAGTAGGAATCTTGAAAACTAATCACTTGTTTTGGAGAGTGGAAAAAAAGACTTCTCTGGATTCCAAAATAATGTAGATAATGCTATAGATTCTTCTAGGTTGATTGTAGATTTTTGGATATAAAAGATCTGATTCTGTCAAGGTGATGACTCCTGATGTAGAAATTCCCTCTGCTGACTCAAATCACAACCTATCTGATGAGATAAGATCTATAGAAATTAGATAAGATTTATAGAGATTAAATAACTTGTTCTCTAGACTAGAAAAATGTCTAGGTGAGATTTAAACCCAAGGTTCTTGACTCCAAAATGGACACTCTATCCACAACTCCATATTGCCACTTCTGACTTTCCATACATCCTAGAAAACAAGAAAAGGTCTAGTCTAGGTTGTATGACATGTACATGTTATATGTTATATATATATATATATATGTATGTATATGTGTGTGTGTGTGTGTGTGTGTGTGTGTGTGTGTGTGTGTGTGTGGTATATAACCAGGGTCCTGCTGGGTATAATGGTCTCCAGATCTTTCCTCCAATAAATAAGAAGCTACACAGGTTTTCAAATCAAGTGTATGGTTTTTCATGGAAAAACATAATGATCTTGTGGATCGTAGCATGGCAATGATGGCCATATGGCAAAGATATTGAAGTAATTTGCCATTTCCTAATTCAGTGGATTAAGGTAAACAGAAATTAAGTGACTTGCCCTTGTCACCAAGCTGTTTGAGCCTGGATTTGAATTTAGGTCTTCCTGACTCTAAATTCAGCACTCTATGCACTGTATTCCCTAGCTGTCTCATATTGTAGATTAGTGCAGCTCAAAATTTTTCTACTTTGTTTTTCTAAATACCATGTATTTTTGTGGACATTCTATGATGGGTTTAATTATTTTCCTTAATTCTATACCCCTTCTCTCAGTGTCCATTCCTTTCATCTTAATCTATATAGCCTTTTCTTCCTGAGTGTATCCTAGGTCTCAATCCAAGGCACTCTTCAAACCCATTGCAAGGTAGTCACATGATTGTAATTACCCTCATTCCCTCATTTCCAGAACTCCCAAGCTACCATATATCTAGTACTGATTGTTCATTTTCTTTGGTTGCTCATCTCTAGCCATATGGAAGGATAACTTATTTTTTGAGATAATGTAATTCACATCTGAATATTACTTTATGATTTTCAAAATGCTTTCTTCATAACAACCCTGTGAGGAATGCTTATGTTATTATAATTTGAAGAGGAAGAAACTGAGGAATAAAGAGGAAAAACCATTGGTTTAGCATGGGTCATTCAGCTAGTAGTTATTGGAGTGAGACTAGAATCCAGCATCTGAATCCTGGCTTTGCCAGTTACTGCCTCTATGATATTGAGTGGATTATTCAGTCTCTCTGGACATTGAGAGGGTGCTATGTGTGTGTGTGCGTGTTCATACATACATACATATAAATATTTGTTGTCCTTTGTTCTTGAAGAGATCAAATGACATCACTATGCAGGGGTCGAGTATAATGTGTCTGACTGTGACTTATCAGAACAATTTTGCCTCCTGTGAATTTTCTGCAGCACAGTCTTTTAGACAAATTCTTGTTTTCTTCTTGTTCCAAAAAGCTTTAATGCTGTTTTAAGCTATTTAAACTTATAACTGAACTAAGACTTTTGGGACATGTTGTATAAAATAAAGAAGTTTGAATGGATTACTTTTAAGATCTCTTCTCTTGCTAGTTCTATGTTCCTTTGATCCTATGACTCCTTTTGCAGGGTTCCTTCCATTGCACCATGCTACCTTTAATTCTGGGAGGTTGTGACCTGTGATTTAATTGGCAAAGGGAATTGCTGGAGAATAAGCTTCCTCTGTCAGATCAGCCCCCTAACTCTTCAATTTATGGTGTAAGAGAATTGCAAGGTTAAGTATTCTAGTCAGATACATAATCAATAAATAGCAAGAGGATGGACTTGAACTTGTGTCTTCCAAACTCAGTTACTTCACACTTGATAACAACAAATCAAAAAGGTTCATCCTGACTTCCCCTCACAAGTAACTACACCTCTTCTTAGATTTCTGATTTTCATGTATAGGATACTATTATGCATTTGTGTAATGATTTTAATAATTAACTAATATGTGAGGGTTTTGAGACAATAGTCATACAAGCCGGCACTGGGTCATGCTTTTAAATCTTTGCAGTTTTTAGGTTCTGTGAGGACTTACTTGCTTTCGGTTGGCAAAACCTTCAAAAGACTGGATCATTTCTTTGCCGTAATGAGGCTTTGGAATAGGACTTTAGTGAAATCTACTCAGGAGAGAAATCTTGTACACAATGAATTATAATGCAAATAATGCACTGGTAAGGAACAAAGTGCTGTCAGAAATCCAAGGAAAGAAAACAAAATTCTACCTGGTAAAGGTAGAAATAGATTCATGGAGGAATCCACTGGATCTAATGGAAAGATTCATGGAAGAAATGGCATCTGAACTGACAGTGGAGAAATTTATGACTTTACTTTCCAACATAAGAGCAAATTCATGGTTTGTGGATTCTGTGAAATCCTAATGTAAATTATTTTAAGAGCATTCTTCACATACAGCTTGTGATACTCATATTAAATTTTTGTCAAGTGGTATAGTTAATGTGGTGTTGCTAATATGAATTCATTATTGCTAACCTTTAATCCCTTTTAATAGTCAAGTAATACAGCTATAATTATTTGCATCTTTATTTAGAGTAATTTCTATTATCCATTAGGTAGCAGTTAGAAAATTCACAGGACTAAAAATTCTGGCTTCATCATTAAATTGTTATGTGAACTTGAGCAAGTCACTAACCTATTTGACTCAAGAGTTTTCTCAACTCTTAACAGGAATCAAAAGGTCATAGAATTATTGAGATCATCTAATCAAATTTCTAAGCTGAAAGTTCTTAAACATTTTTATGGCATGGATTATCTTGGAAGTCTGGTGAAATTATGGATTTTTTTTCAAAATAAGTTTTTAAATGTATCAATTAAAACACATAAGATTATAAAGGAAACAAAATATAACGAAATACAATTATTAAAATATTTTAAATAATGAATTTATATCCCCTACTTTAAGAATTCT